>NC_045625.1:68990781-69290781 GCF_009829155.1 Mustela erminea
TAATTTATCTGATAGGAGGATTGCCACCCCAGCTTTCTTTTGATGTCCATTAGCATGGTAAATTGTTTTCCAGCCCCTCATTTTAAATCTGGGGGTGTCTTTCAGTCTAAAATGTGTTTCTTGCAGACAGCATACTGATGGGTCTTGTTTTTTGTTTTGTTTTTGTTTTTGTTTTTGTTTTTTATCTATTCTGATACCCTGTGTCTTTTGATTGGGGCATATAGCCCCTTTACATTCAAGGTAACTATTGAAAGATGTGAATTTAGTGCCATTGTATTGCATGTAAGATGACTGTTACTGTACATTGTCTCTGTTTCTTTCTAGTCTGTTACTTTTAGCCTCTCTTTGCTTAGAGGACCCTCTTTCAATATTTCCTGTAGGGCTGGTTTGGTGTTTGCAAATTCTTTTAGTTTTTGTTTGTCCTGGAAGCTTTTCATCACTCCTATTTTCAGTGACAGCCTAGCTGGACATAGTATTTTTGACTGCATATTTTTCTCATTTAGTGTTCTCAATATATCATGTCAGTCCTTTCTGGCCTGCCTGGTCTCTGTGAATAGGTCTGCTGCCAAACTAATATTTCTACCATTGTATGTTACAAACCTCTTGTCCTGAGCTGCTTTCAGGATTTTCTCTTTATCACTGAGACTTGAAAGTTTTACTATTAGATGACAGGGTGTGGATCTATTTTTATTGATTTTGAGGGGGGTTCTCTGTGCCTCCTGGATTTTGATTGTGTTCCCTTCGCCAAATTAGGGAAAGTCTCTACTATAATTTGCTCCAATATACCTTCCGCCCTTCTCTTTCTTCTTCTTTTGAGATCCCAATTATTCTAATATTGTTTCATCTTATGGTATCATATATCTCTCAAATTCTCCCCTCGTGGTCCAGTAGCTGTTTGTCTCTCTTTTGCTCAGCTTCTTTATTCTCCATCATTTGGTCTTCTGTATTACTAATTCTCTCTTCTGCCTCATTTATCCTAGGAGTAGGAGCCTCCATTTTTTATTGTACCTCATTAATAGTTTTTTTTTTTTTTAATTTCAGCTTGGTTAGATTTTAGTTGTTTCACTTCTCCAGAAAGGGATTTTATTTCTCCATAATGGGATTCTCTAGTATCCTCCATGCTGTTTTTGAGCCCAGAGCTCTAGTTCTGACATCTTACTAATGTCTGTATTGATTAGGTCCCTAACCTTCGGTACTGCCTCTTGTTCTTTTTTTTTAAGGTGAGTTTTTCCTGTCTTGTCATTTTATCCAGCTAAGAATAGATGAATGAGAGAACAAAATACTAAAAGGGTAGCAATGACCCCAGAAAAATATCCACTAACCAAATCAGAAGAGACCTGAAACCGGGGAGAGAAGAAAGGAGAAAAAAATATATATAATATTTATCTAATATAATATAATCTATTATATAGATCTATTATATAGATTATATTATATACAAATATAATCTATTATATATAGATTATACCTATAATATAATCTAATATAATATCTAATGTATTAGACTGGTGAATAGAACAGAGTCACACATTTGATTTTGGGGGTATTTTGGTCTATTAGAAGAAATTGCCTCCCAAATTTTTAAAGAAAGAAAAACATATATATACAAAAATAAGGGTAAACACAATTAAGGGATGGAATATGACTGTAAAGGTGAAAATAAAGATTCTAAAAAAAGGAATTGATAATATAAGAAGTTGGTTGAAAAAAGAAAAAAAAAGAGAAAAGAATGTGATCAGGCTGGAGACTAGAACAAAGCCATGTGCTAGATTTAGGGTATATTTTGATCTATTAGAAGAAACTGTATCCCAAAATTTCAAAGAAAGAAAATCCTGTATGTATACAAAAAATACAGCCAAATTCGATGAAGGAATAGAATATGAGTATAGCAATGAAAATTAAAGAAGATTTTTTAAAAAACGTATTGGCAAAATAGTTTTAAAATGTTAAAATAGGAAAGAGGAAAAATTAAACATTGAATAAGAAAAAAATAAAATTTAAAAAATTTAACTTTGAGAGGCTAAAGAATCATGGGGGAAAAGACATGAATTCTATGTGCTGTATTCCTGTAGCTCTGAAGTTCTGCAGTTCTCACTGATTATAGAATTGGTCTTGGGTGGATGTTCTCATTGATCTTCTGGAAGAGTGGCCTATTGTATTCTCAAATGTCTTTGCCAGAGGTGGAATTGTACTGCTTTTGCCAGGGGCCAGGTTCAGTGGCCTGGTTCAGAGAGCTAATCTGCTCAGGTTCGCTCTCAGGAGCTTTTGTTCCCTGTATGCTTTCCATACCACTTTGGAGCACGGGAATGAAGATGGCGGCCTCACAATCTCTGGCTCAGAGGAGCAAAGAGCTCGGGGCTCCACTCTTCAATGCGCCCTCATAGAAAAACAGTCAATCCCTCCCATCTCCCTGGTCTCTGGCCGCACTCTGAGCTCACCCGGCCTGTGACTGAGCATTTCTGTCTCTGACGCACGGCCCCATTTGAAGTCCCCAAACCCAGCAGATTCCTGCAGAGCACTCCTGTGCCACTTCTTCTGGAGGAGGAAAGAGGGGGTCTCCCTGGTTCTGCCCTTTGTGGAGGTCCCTGCTGGAAGAGCAGTGGCCTGACTAAGCCTCGGATCATAGTTTAAGGTAACCCTGGGCTGAGAGCCCACTCCTCGGCTCCGTATCTGCAGCTGGCTTCCCCACTCCGATACCTGGGAGATGTGCTACACTGAGGCACCCCTGGTCTTTCTGTGACAAGGTGGGTCCTGAGACCACAGTGTCCCCGCAAAGGCTCTACCTTCTGCTTAGCCTCTGGAGTGACTTGCCTCAGTGGAGCAGTCTTATAAAAGTAGTGATTTTGTGCTCTGCTGCTCTCCTGCTTGCAAGGACCTGGCCCTTCCTCCTGCGGTCTCTCTTCCCATGTAACGCCTGGGATTCACTTCTCTGCATGTCCTACCTTCCAGAAAGTGGTCACTTTTCTGTTCCTAGAATTGCTGCTCTTCTTCTCATTGATCTCCTGTTGAGCTTGTAAGTGTTAAGAATGGTTTGATAACTAGTCTACGGCCATACCACCCTGAACGCGCCCGATCTTGTCTGATCTCGGAAGCTAAGCAGGGTCGGGCCTGGTTAGTACTTGGATGGGAGAATGGTTTGATAACTATCTAGCTAAACTCCTGGGACCCAATGATATTTAAGTCTCCTACTCCTCCTCGAATCCTTTTTAGTCACAGAACTATTTTCCTCAAACAGAAGTGTAGGCAAAGCCTAGTAGGTAAAAAAAATAACGTAGAGGAGCTGTGGTTGTTAGTGAGGACCAGAGTTGGGATTAGGACTGGAGACGCTTCGCCTGTTGCTCTCTGCTTCTCAGGAGCTGGGTGACCAGTTGTCTGTATTTGCCTGGCCTACCCCAGTTAGCATTGAGAGTCTTGTGCCTTGGGAGAACTCTCTGTCCTGGGAAGATACTTTCAAACCCTTGGGTGAGATGACCTCCAAAATCCTGTGAGTGAGGATATGTATCAAAAGACCTTTCCACAACCGTCTTTACCTCATGACATCAGTGCATCCTGTGGGGTGTTTGGAAACTGGTATATAAGGGCATGTGATTGCTCTCAACTTATGTCCAGGCCTGTCCATGTCCATGAGAGCTGAGAGAGGGAGATGCAGAGGGTTTGATTCGTTTTTAATTATTTGAAAAAGTGAGATCATATACCATAAAAATCACCCTTTAAAGTATATATTCAGTGGTTTTTAGTATAATTCACAAAGTCACGCAACCGTCACCCCTATCCAATTCCAGAACATTTTTATCCCCTCCAAAAGAAACCTTGCATCCATTAACAGTCACTCCCCATTCCCCCCTCTCTCCCCAGACCTTGGCAACCATTGGTTTACTTTCTGTGTTTATGGGCTCACCCATTCTGGACATTTTATATAAACAGAATTATGAACTATGTGGCCTTTTGTGCCTGGCTTCTTTCACTTTAAGGTCATGTTTTCAAGGTTTATC
Organism: Mustela erminea; assembly: GCF_009829155.1. NCBI lineage: Eukaryota > Metazoa > Chordata > Mammalia > Carnivora > Mustelidae > Mustela > Mustela erminea. The sequence continues at coordinate 68,994,774 of NC_045625.1, forward strand.
ATGGGTATCTGGCATCAGTACTGCATTTCTTTCCATGACTGAAAAACAATCCATTGTTTGGATAGACCACATTTTGTTTATCCATTCATCAGTCGATGGACATTTGGATTGTACCCTCTTTTTAGCTATTATAAATAATGCTGCTATGAATATTCATATAAAAGTTTTTGTGTGGACAGTTCTGTTAGGTTTCTACCTAAGAGTGGAGGATTTGGGTCATTGGGTAACTCTATACTTAATTTTTTGAGAAACTGACAAGCTATTTTTGGAGCCTAAGCTTTTGGAAGTCTTCTGTTCCTCCTTCAATGAAATCATCTGGTTCTTGTCAAGGGATCATGTAGAGACATTAAGTTAGTCATTTGGAATGAACATTTTCTCACAAATGAGGGAGCTGGTAGATGGAATTTTGAAACAAAGCAAAACAAGATGGATCGTGACCTATCTTATTGTAGATTTTTATGTACATATCTATACAAATCAGATCTCTCTGAAGCTAGGAACTAAGTTCTATTCATCTTTTTACTTGCCAAAGACCCCAGTTATTCAAAAAGTATTTCCTGGATCAATTGATAAGGCATGGTTCCTATCTTCAGGAGATTTGTATTTCGTCAGAGATACCAAAAGGGATATGCAAATAAAATGCTGGAGGGCACCCCAGAGGAGGGATGAGTCTTGCTGCCTGGGGAGACAGGAGGTGGAAGTCCCTTTCTGATGGAGGAAGGATATTCTGAGTAAGAGACCAAGGCAGGAAAGTGGGAGACATTGGGGAAGATGAGTGGCCATGCAAGGCTGGAGTGGAGGGTGCATGAAGTAGACAGGGAGGAGACGAGGGGCAAGGAGCTCTTGGAGCCAAACAAAGGGTTCAGCCATCGTGAAAAAGGCAGCAGAGGAGTGAAGGGTATGGGTGATGGCTGATGACCACAAACAGTGGGAGGGGTGGGAGTAGGAGAGGAGAACACCCAGCGGATAGACCTTGTGGAGGCTTCTCAGTCAGCCCTTCTTGGGAGGAGTTTAGCACAGCTTTGAAGATCTTTAGGTGAACTTACAGGTTCTCCATCAAAGAAAAACTTAGGACATTAGTTTGTTCTGTTGCACACACATTGTTTTATCATGTGTGACAGAGTCCGTTGATTGCTAGAGTCAAATAAAGACAAAAAAAGAATTGAAAGGAGGGGGAACAAGGAGAAAAGCTTGTGAACTGGGGAACTCATTTTGCACATTTTAGGATACACAGCTGGTAAAGAACTCAGTATGAAAATCCTGGCATGAGGTGGGCCAACTAGGCATATCAGAGGACTCCCTCCCAGTGTTCTGCGGATGCTTCCCAAGACCTGGAGGGTTTAGTGGTCACAAGTGGCACTGAACAGATCTTCCTTGACTTCCTTGACTTATGATGGAGTGACACCCTGATAAACCCATTCTAATTTAAACATACCATAAATCAAACCATCATCATAAATCCCCATCATCAGTGGGGACACTCTGTGCAGAGGTGACTGGGTCCTAGCACCTCTGGTTTGGCTAGGCCAGGCTACCCCATCTCTTTCATGAAGACCTCCAACCCCTAATATATATACTGATTTGAGTTTTCTTGGATCCTTTTGTTCCTTCATTTTTCCATAACCATCCCTGTTCCTTATGGAGAAGGAAAGGTACCGCCTGTTTGGACTGGGCTGTGTGGCCTCGGACAGGTCTGGCCTCAGCCTTCTCATGTATAGAACAGGGGGGACAGGGACTCTGATGTGATTCGTTTGCCTCACTGTGGCCAGTGTTCACAAGCATGGACCTTGGAGGTGAAAGGCTTGGCTTTGAGTCTTGACTCTGTCACTTCCTAGCATTGTGGCCTGGAACAAAGCACTTGAACTGAGCCCCAACCTTGTTTTTCATCTGTAAAGTATGACTGGTAATAACTGCTGTGGAGTGCTTAGATGTGCAGCAGTGACCATGACCCCTCCACCTCCACTAATGATGAAAGGGTTTTGAGTGCCTGTTGGTTTCCGGACCCTGTCCTTTTGACTCTGAAGGGTTCTGTTTCTGTTAAACTGAGGGCTGGGTACCTGCTTCCAGCTCCGTGTCATTGGTGCTGCATTGTAATGGTTTTGGCTGGCAGAGCAAGGTTCTGATTCTGTTTCCTGGTTTGGGGATGGTTTGATCCTTTTTCTACTTCACCTGTGATGGGAACAGGGAGGCCCAGTGGTCAATGCCTAGGAATTCCCTAGTGTGCTTTTAAGACATGAATGTGCAGTTTGTTGTCCATTGGCCTAGGGCCATGATCAGGTTTGAAAGCCTTGGCTCTGAGATCTGCTGCCTGGGAATGGAGCCCAGTGCAGAAACTCTGATGCTCCTGCTCCAAACTCCAGGAGATCCCCAACACAGACAGTCATAATTTCTAGGTTTCTAGGTGCTGCCATCCTCAGAATGTGGGTTCCCTGGAAGCACAGGGATTCACTGAAGGGTTCGGTGGCTCAGGAAGTTTCCATTCAATGAATCTGTCACATCTGCTTTATGCCATATTCTGTGCTGGGCCCTGGGGATACTGCAGAGGCTCAAATGACACTTTTTGTCCCTGACTTTGTATGGAATTGTTTGCAGGACACAAAGGCAGTCCCTAAGAAATTTCTTCCCCAGAATCTGGTGTGTGTTTTGTCAGAGAAACACCCTTATGTCTGGTAGGTAAGGACCCTGAGAACTCCCTACCTGAGAGCCTCGCACACCTGTGTGAGCCCATGAATGACCCAGAGATCCTGTGAGAATGTGGAGTGTGATTCAGTAGATTGGGGTGGGGCATTGGAATCCATATTTCCTTTTTTTTTTTTTTAAGATTTATTTATTTGAGAGAGAGAGAGCATGCAAGCAGGGGGAGGAGCAGAGGGCAAGGGAGAAAATCTCAAGTAGACTCCCTGCTGAGTGCAATGCAGGTCTCGTGCCACCACCCAGGATCGTGACCTGAGCTGAAATCAAGAGCCTAATGCTTAGCCAACTGAGCCACCCAGGTGCCCCTGGAGTCCATATTCCTAATAAGCTCCCCGGTGAGGTTGTATTGCAGGCCTGTGGTCCACACTCTGAGTACCAAGGTTCCAAACCAGTGGTTCTCAGCACTGACTGCACCCTAGAACCACCGGGAGCTTTTCCAAAAAATACCAAGTTGTAGACATTACGCTAAGTGGAAAAAAGCCGAACATAAAAGGCCACATACTGTGTGATTCTATTTGTATGCACTGTCCAGAACAGAGAAATCTAGAGACACAGAGAGTAGATTTGGGCTTGCCTAGGATTGACAGTAGAGGAGATGGGGGTGTTAATGGGAGGTTGGTTCTTCCTGGTTGATGAAAACATTTTCTCATTTAAAAAAAAAATTGCTGAGTTATATTCAAGACCACTGCAATCTAGAAGGGCAAACTTTATGGTATGTGGATTATATCTCAATAACTGTCATTTAAAAAATCAGAATCTGGGGACGCCTGGGTGGCTCAGTTGGTTAAGCAGCTGCCTTCGGCTCAGGTCATGATCCCAGCATCCTGGGATCGAGTCCCACATCGGGCTCCTTGCTTGGCGGGGAGCCTGCTTCTCTCTCTGCCTCTGCCTGCCACTCTGTCTGCCTGTGCTTGCTCTCGCTTCTCTCTCTATGACAAATAAATAAATAAAATAAATAAAATCTTTAAAAAAAAATCAGAATCTGGGAGGAGGGAGATAGATATTGGTAGAAATCAATCTTTCCCAGGTGGTGCTCATGTGTAGGCTAGGGTTATTTGCTCTAATCCAGTGATTCTCAAAGTAGAGTCCTTTGATGCATCAGCATCTCCTGGGAACTTGCTGGAAATGCAGATTCTTGGGCTCCATGCCAGATTTAACTGAAGCAGAAACTTGTGTTTTAAGACACATGCCAGGTGAATCTGATGCCCTTTGAAGTCTGAGAACCTTCATGGATAAACACAGTATTTTAAAAGTGCAGACAGACCTGGATTTACAGCACAGTTCCCCCAGTTCTGTCGTGTTACCATGATTACGTGACGTATCTCCTCTGTGCCTCAGTTTCCTCACATAAAAAGGTGGATTGCTTCCTCCTAGGAGAGAGCTGTGAGGGTCAAATGAATTAATCTGAATTACTATGTTTGAGATGCTTTGGAAGCATTTGGAATCCCATTCTGGGATTTTGATGGGGAGCTAGAGGTGGCAGCGGGACGAGGGCGGGCGGGGAAGAGGCCGGGAGGAGAGAGGACTGCTGTTTAGCTGGGTTGTGCATTCGTTGCCTGCAGGGGGCAGACGTTTGCTCTAGGCTCCTTGTTGATGTTAGAGCCTGGGGAACTGGGTACTGCCATGCATCAGCTGGTTAGAGCAGAAAGGGTCTCTCATGGGCTGTCAGAGAGTTTGAAATGGTTCCCCAGAATCTTCGTGGCTCAAGACTGAGAAGTCAATGGAGAGGTTTTGAGAGTGATTTTAGGGAGGGAGGGAAATATACATAATGAGTTGATGCTTTCAGATAACTTGATCTCATTGAACCCTCCTCAGAACACTATGAATTAAGAATTTTAGTCCCCCCCCCTTTAAAGAAGTCATGGAAAAATTAAGACTAGGGAAAGCTGCATGACTTGATCAAGGTCTCCGACCAAGAGCAGGGAGGGGCCTCAGGCCTCTGCTCTTCCAGGTAAAACATCACCTTCTGGGTCATTCAAGGAGAATTTGGGGACTTAGGGGCTCCCAGTGGGCTGCCTTGGAATGATGTTGGGGTGTTTGGTTAAAAATACCAATGCCTGCTGGAGGAGAATCTCTAGTGACGGAGCCTGGGCACTGGCATTGTAACCCTACTTCCAGATGCCGCTGGCATGCGGCCAGCTTTGGGAACAGCTAGAGGAGTGTCCTATCCCCTCACCACTTTCCTTTCCCCTCACATCTCCCTCCCGCCTCGTGCACTTCCCCGGGGTTGTTCAAGCTCTCCGGATAAACACCCCTTGAAAAGTGCACTGAAGCTCGCAGCCCAGACACGACGGGCCGGCCGTGTGCCTGCATGTTCGGAAGGGCAGGGAGCTGGCGGTCATGCTCTCAGGAGAGTGTCTCTGAGCAAATGACATGACACAAATGTTCCTCAAGGACATCCAGCCTCCAGAAAAACGACAGTGCTCTTGGCACCCTCACGCCCCAAGCAGGGAGGCTCTTCACTGTCTCTGCGAGATGGATCTTCTGAGGGTTTGGGCAGAGGCAGCGTGTCCTGGGGCCTCTGACCAAGAGAGTGGAGCCAGCCCAGGGAGGCAAAACCAGTGAAAAGCCCAGCCGCCTCCTCTCACCACAAGAGGCTCCCTAGAACAGCTGGGCTTGTCACAGCTCTTTGGGCTTCTGGTATCTTCTATCACCTGGGCACCAAGTTGCATTTGAAAACTCCAATTAAGGCTCTTTTTCTTTTTTCATTAATTACTGTTTTTACTGAGGTGTAGTTGGCGCAATGTTACATTACTTTCATGGGTTAAAAGCTGCAATTAAGGCTCTTTATCTACTTTGCAGACTGCTTTGCCCCAAGGATCTTTAGAACCTAGAACAGTAATAATAAACATCTTAAAGACTGAAGCTGCTTCTTTTTTTTTTTTTTTTTAAGGTTTTATTTGACAGAGAGAGCTCGCATGCGACACACAGGCAGGGAGAGAGGCAGGGAGAGGGAGAAGCAGGCACCCTGCTGAGCAGGGAGCCCAGCACAGCCTCAATCCCAGAACCCTGGGATTATGACCTGAGCCGAAGGCAGACTGAGGCACCCAGGTGCCCCTAACAACAGAAACTTCTTTAAAGGTTTTTCTGCCTCCTACCTCTGAGGCTTCAGAGCAAAAATCCTGCCAAGAAGATGGGGGCAGAGCTGAAGATCACCCTTTTCTCAGGCTCCTGTAGATAACATGTCAGGTTCACAGCTCCCTAGGGGTGTGTGTGTGTGCCTGTGTGCGTGACGGGGCGGGGGTCAGGTGCGCCTGGAGTGGGCGTGTCCTTGCTGGAGGAGGAGGGTACCGTGGGACTCCTGTCCCGTGTTAGTATGGCTTGCTGGGGACTTTTATCCTCTTGACTCATGTGATCTGCTAGCCCAGCTCTGGCCAGCAGGCCGCACAGCCTGTCCCAGGTGTCAGGGGCCTCCTGGGTCTGGATCTCATATGCTCCCACCCCCACTAAACCCCTTCCTCGAGGGCTCCCACGCCCTCATCTCCAGGCCCTGCCTTGAGATGGAATCCTGCCTCCCCCAGGTCTGTACCCCGTCTGCTCTGGTCTCATGTCCTTGCTCCTCACTTGTCCCCAGTGCCCTTCTCTGTTGGCTCAGGCCGTTTGCGAAAGTGGAAAGGGAGAAGGGGCATCTTTGCAAAAGAGTGTGCCTATGGCTTTCTGTTGTTCTAAGGCCTGCCGCCCAGAACACTGCCCACCACCTGCCCAGTTAACGCCTTCCCGTCCCCGGATCTCAGCTCAGACCCCTGGCCCTCAGACTGGATTGGTCCCCCCGCCCGCCCTCTCATTGCATCTTTTCCTTCATGGCCCCCACTGCGATGTATAGTTCTTCACTTATGTGTCCGGTTTTTAGATTGAGATCCGTTTCCCTTCTAGATCTTACACTCCATGAATGCAGAGGACTGTGTCTTCCCTGAACATGGCAGGGGAGGATGTGGACCAGCCTTGGCATTTGGTTAAAAATTGCTGAACAAAGGAGCCAAGGCTTGCGAGATGCCCAGTGCTGGGGATCACTGCCCACGTGGAAACTTCTCACCAGAGTCCTGGCTGTGTGCACATCTCCGTTCAGAATTCTATACAGCGTATTGTTCTGTGTGGTTTTTCTATGAAAATTTTGTGACTCTGTGACCATTTAAAAAATGGTCTTGAACCCTTGGAGGCCATTCTTTCTGACTTGGGTTTAGATGCATGAGGCTTAAAGTGATTGCCGAGAGGCAACCTCAGCTGTCACAGCAGTTTGGTTCCCTGTGTGTGGCCTGTGGGCAGCCCACACTTGCACTGTTTCCCAGAGGGCTATGGTCTTGTTCGTGGTTATGGATGCACTCAGAGCTGCCGAATCAGTGCTCGGCTGGGCTTCTGGTTCCTCGTGTGTCTTAGTGATCTCCCAGCCTGGGTTCCTTTAAAGGGCACTGGGTCATGGTGACCTCACTGGAGAATGCTCCAGCCAGTGACCACATCTCCGGTAACATGAGCCCTGTGGTCTCTTTAGGGCAGTACACAGTAGGTGGCTTCTTGGTGACATGGTGAGTGACCTGTGTCTCTGGGAAGCTGTCTTCTGCTGCAGTGTTGTCTCAGGCACAGGCGTGAAAGCCAACCTCCCACCCAGCTCCCAGCAACCGGGACCTTGATACCACATGACACAATCCATCTTCTCCGTATCTTTCAAGTGGAAATTGGGAAAGTATCCCTTTTGATCGTCAGTGTTGCTTGGTCCTTTCTGCAGATTGTGACCCAGTAACGGATTCTGAAACTAAATGTGTGAGCCATCACCAGTATTTAGAAAAAACAGACAGAGGGGCACCTGGCTGGCTCAGTTGGTAAAGCATGTGAGTCTCGATTTCAAGGTCTTGTGTTCAAGCTGCATGCTGGGCAATAAAGCCTACTTAGAAAAAAAAAAAAAAGCTGGAAAGGGATAGCAGTCTGTAATATATGTAGTGAAAGTAAGTATTTTTTGGTGAAACTTCTCTTTTAGGTGTGTGTGCATGCAAGCAATCCTCCAATAACATATATTTCTTATAGTCAAAAATACCCAATCATCACACTTTATTGCATGTCTCACTTGGACTCGACAATGTCACTACCACCTCTGTTTTGCTTCTTCTTAAAGGTATGCAAAATCCAGTCAGATCAAGACCGTGTCAAGCAGCAAGATATTTTTTAAAGGAAGTAGGTTTCGATACAGGTGGGTACCTGTGGTTCCATTTTGATGGTGGGTTGGGGTGGGGGCTTCCATTTACTTCCATTTACTAAATCAGTGCTCTTTGGTTTGTAAGCCAGTTTTGGTCCTCCCTTCCCATTCCACACATGTGTGGCACTCATGGGCCCCCCTCAAATTCCACTGTAACTTCTCTGAGGGAGGAAGAGAAGTGTGGATTTCTAGAGCAGATAAGGCCATTGTGAAGTTAAAAAAAAAAATACACGCGCACATCCCTCCCCTTCTGCTCTGAGCGTGCACAGACGTTTTGTTTCTTTTTTGCAGTGGTAAAGTTGCCAAAGAGGTGGTGGAGGCCAGCTCCAAGATCCAGAGGGAGCCTCCGGAGGTACACAGGTAGGTGGGGTGATCTCTGAGGCTCTGGGAAGCTTCAGGGATGAACAGAAGGATTTCAGGCTTGCTTTGCCAAGTTCTCTGTATCTATATCTCTATATCAGGAGGGGGCATAAGGTCACCAGCTGCCTGTACACGTATCAGTATGGGCACATCTGTTTCCAGGCATGGCACCCTCACTGTCCTGGAAATCTCTCAGGGACAGTCGTGACAGGGCCATGGCGTGAGTGTGGCCTGACTCCATTCTGAGTTGCTTGCTCTGTGGGAAGTCATTGGCTTGACTGGGCCTGGAGTGTCACGTGAAAAGTGTGTGTGAGGCACAGTGGTATCCTCTCCTAGCTGAGCTCGTCATCCTGCCCTCTTAGAACTGCTCTCTCTTTCTGCCTCTGTTCATCAGATGTGGCCAGTACCCATTGACCCCAACTTCTCTTAGACAGTTTCACATGAGGAAGGCAGGGGGTGCTCCTTGCTTCTGGGGCTACTTACTCCCAAAGGTCTCTCAGAGAAATGAGAAACTTAGTCATTAGTGGTTCAAGAGCACACGTCTTCATAATGTGGCAGTCTGTTGCTGTTTGTTAAATATTCTCTTGGTCATGTTGGACTTTATATCACCATGAGACACAGATTGTTGCACGCCCTAAACCTCAGACTGCTAAATATCTAAGGCTGAACATTTTCATCATGACGTTCTCCTTTTTGAGGGCAAGACCTCCCTAAGTTAGGTTTTTTTAGGAGGTTCCCACACACAGGTTGGCATCTCTTCCTTCCTTCCCCCTTGGACTTGGAGGAGTCTCCCCTATGCTTGCCTTTGCGCAGTCTCCTCTGTTTCTGGCATGACGCAGTGAGCCGGGTGCCTCTTACATGATTGCCTGGGTTGTTGGGTCTCTCGGAAGTGTGGCTGAGCCAGCCTGGCCAGGCATCCAGATAGCACTTCTCTCCCCCACCAGGGAGCAGGACTAGAGTTGGCACAGGAGCCCATGAAGACATGTCCAGAGAAGAATTCATTCCTGGTTCGGGTGACCCAGTGGGCAGTGGTCATGCACATCTGCAGAAGCAGTCTTTCCTGCTTCGAGAAGCGGGAGATGGCGGTAGGGTTAGGGAGCACCATAGCCAGGGGGCACCTTAGTCCAAAACCATGGAGGTTTTCTAATGTATCCCTTGATAACACTAGTCTTTTCTTTGTATTTATTTAACTTTAAGATAGTCTTTACAGTCCCTCTTCTACCACTGGTTACAAAGTGTGGCAGAAATGAAAAAGAGGAAATGATTTTTTTAAAAAGTCTCATTTAACTTTCCTAGACTCGGCCAGAAATGACCTTAAGGATCACCTAATTAGATGTATCTGTAGTCTAGGGAACTTGGGTCTCAGAGTTAAAAGTTAAAGGGAAAAGATCTATCTAAAGACATAAATTCTGTTCTATGGCAGGCATAAGCCTGTGTTCTTTTCTTTGTAGCATTTGTCACCCAGAAAACCTCTGGCATTCTCTTAGAAGCTGGGAGGCAGAACCACCCCAAGGGCTCTGCTTGAGCTTTAGTCTTCTAACTTGAAGTGTGAGTGTTTGATCTTAAAAAAAAAAAAAAAAAAAGAAGAAGAAATACTTGATGCTGGGGAGTTCTCTTGATAGGTCAAACACAAAGAAGGACACTGTTTTTAACAATATGCTTTCAGAGACTCATATTCCCAATACGGAAATTCTTTCTTAGAAAGAATCCTGTAATCATCTTTGGTTAATGAGATCAGGAATAATAAAAGTATTTCTTTTTTCAATTGAGATATGCATAATTTATGGGAATCAAGGATTCTCTCCTAGATCAGGGCTTCTCAAACTTTAACTTAGACAGGGGTTGCCTACGGATCTTGTTAAAATCAGATTCTGATTCATGAATCTGACCTTTCTAATGAGCTCCCCGGTGGTGGCCATGTGGCTGGTTTAGAGACCACAGTTTGAGTAGCCAGGCCGTGGGAGTGAAGGGAGCAGAGTGGCCATAGTGAGAATCTTTTCGCAGAATAGACGGAACCACCAGAGCAGATGAGAAAGAAGACATCAGTCAATTCAGAGTTTCCCTTTTCTGGAATCTTCTAAAATCCCCCAGGGATGTTATTGCAAACCAGGACCTATAGGCCTTTGAGACACTGGTTCATATGCCTTTTCTTTCCCTTCTCCTGACCCCTTTTATGTGTATATGAAAGTCTATCGGGTCCACATCCATTGAACATCTGGTCCTCAGCTTTTTGGCAGTATTTCTCAAGTCTCTGACAATATAAGGAAGAATTTGTTTAAAGTAATGATGCAGAGCAAGCTGTGGGAGGAAAAGGCTTGTGTCTGTTTGGTCATCTGAGTATCACTCAACACCTAACACAGCACTTATCACATAATAGAGGTCAGTACATAGTTGTTGACTGAACCTGTGCTAGGGGTGTGGGATGACAGCAGAATGCGGGCCGTTTTCCAGGACCTGAGATCTGTCCAGCTGGGGACCTTGCCCTCCCCCGAGGCAATAATGCAATCAGAGCCAAGGAGATGTGCCACTTCCAGTTGCAACTTCTCATTTCTTCCCAGTGGCCAGTTGCGTGGTAGGACAGTTTTTCTCTTAATCAATTCGTTTTTAATTCTTTTGGCTTCTTTGATGTGGCTGTCAAAAGTGAGAGTATAGCAATGAACTATTTTCTCTGGCTCTGTTAATAGAAGAGCGCTCCTTTAGAGTGGCGATGGTAAGGTCTCAGTTAGTTGTCTTTCCTCACGGTTGAGAGTGTACTCTTCAAAGAATGGCAAGTTCATGGGCTACTACTTTTCCTGAGGTTTGTGTGTTTAGAGAGAGACAGCACAGATCAAGGATACTGTCTTGAGATTTTTCTTTTTTTTTCAAAAAGAGAAAAACTAACTCTCATGATTGCTCACTGATCTTTGCTGGTGACAGGTAAGATCACCAGCTTAGGGGTGATCTTTGCTTAGGGGGAGGGCAAAGCCCTCCCAGGGCTGGCTACTTGGTGAGAATCACTCATCCACGCCAGCAGTCCAGGGAGGCAAAAGGTTGCTGCTCGGTGAGCCCAGGGCTGGCTGTGTGAGCCATCTGGGTACAATAGCCACCACTGGAGGACACCCAAAGGCAGCATTTGGACCTGAAACAGCACCAGTCTAGGGGTCATGAATTTGGTTGTGTTGCTTACGGGCTGGGTGGTCTAATCTTGGTTGTGTTGCTTTCAAGCTGTGTGGTCTTGGGTAAGTCTCTTAACCTCTCTGATCATCAATTTACTCATCTATAAAATGAGATTCCAAATATTACTTTGCCCAACTTCTAGATTTTGTTATGGGCATAAAAATAATGTGCTTTAAAAAGTTAAAAAGTGCCATATGAATGTGAGGTGATGTATTATTCCTGTCTCTCATCCAAAAATGGGAAGCTGGAATTTAACAGACATGTTCTCATTAAAGCGTCTTCAGTTGGAGTTTGGATGACAGGCCAACAGCACTTGCTTCACTCAAGGACTGGTGCAGGAACTCCACGAGCCTTGTGTTAGTTGCTCTATATTATGCCATCAGTTTTGCTTTTTTTTTTTTTTTTTTTTTTAAGATTTTATGTATTTGACAGAGAGAGAGGCAGTGAGAGAGGGAGCACAAGTTAGGGGAGTGGGAGAGGGAGAAACAGCTTCCCACTGAGCAGGCAGCTGGATGCGGGGCTCGATCCCAGGACCCCGAAATCAGTCTTGAGCCAAAGGCAGATGCTTAACAACTGAGCCACCCAGGAGCTCCTATGCCACATTTTTTGGGAAACCAATCTTAGAATGTCCTTACAATTTCTGAAGAAAACCTTTTTACCTCAATAGAATTCCCAGTCACTGTTTCATTGGAAAAAAGTTCTGTGCTGAATACAAAGAGGGTGAGGCATTTTGCAGAATCCATTGATGGGGGATTCTGAGAATGGGAAATATGGCACAGACCCTTGGCTGGCTTGGAGAGACTCCGGCCAGAGAGGCTGTTACATCAGGACCTTGGAAGGGCAGGGTGGGAGCTAACTGGGATGCTGGCACATCTTCTAGAAGACCGCCTGACACAGTGGAACTTCATATAGCCGGAAAGCAGGACAGTAGCGGTAGTGACCAGAGTCCTCTCTGGGACACTATAGGATAAATCATGCAGGAAGGCCGTGGAGAGCACAGCAAAAGCCCTGGCTGAGAATCAGCTTACCTGAGTCTGCTTATCTGAAGTATCTCTAGGCAAGTCCTATAACTTCAGCGAGTCTCAGTGTCCTCATCTATGGATATGGTATTCTCTTTGCCTGTCTCAGAGGACCACTGAGGAAAACAAACATGGCCAAGTATGTAAGCCACTCTGTAAACTAAAAAGGCGCCATCACATTCTGGCATTACATTTTATGGGTAGTGGTAGTATAAATTGCTGGTGGCTCTGGCTTGAAATGAAATCAGGATCAGCTGTAAGCTTTAAGAAGGTTGCAAGGAGAGAGAAAATCTGTAGTCTACAGGGGTGGGTGGAGAAAGTCTGATAGAGAAAGGCATTTTGATTCTGGTTTTGCTAATCTTGCCCTTTAGCTGTCGCAGTACCCAGTACCAAGGTCTGGAGCCCCGGATCCTTTGTGCTCCAGGAAAACTCTCTCATTGTGTTCACCTTTGGGTTTATCTAAGTCTTGTACTTAGTGGGAGGCAGTGTTCACCTCTAAGTCATAGAACTGGAGAGATTCAGGGTTGTAATCGACTGTGTGGCCTAACCCTCAGCAGACCCTAAACCCCGTTGACCCTGGCCGAAGGCCTCCACTACAGTGTGGCTGTAGAAGCCTGTAAGCATGGGTGCTGAGTTCGCATCCTCCTGACCTCCCAGTGCCCAGCAGGCTCACATGGGTGAGCTCAGCCTGTCCCTATACAGCAGCCAGACGTTGCAGTGTTGGCACTGGAGGGGGGCCAGGGGGCAGGATGCTCTATATCTCCAAGTGAAAAGTGTTGGGATGGGGTACTGCTGTGGAGAAAAAGATCCTCCATAAAGGCTCGTTACAGGCCCTCCTTGATGAAGTGCAGTAATTTCTGGGGGATGGAACTGCTGCCCGTCAGTTGGCAGGGTGGCCAGAGGTGGGGCAGAGAGATTCCTGCAACAATGGAAAATGGGCTTTTCTGAGGTCAGGAACCTCCATGGTCCACACAAACATGGCGGCATGTGCTTTGCAGAGCTAGAACAAACAGCTCAGTCATGAGGGCCGTAGGGCCAGAAGAAATCCCATGAAAGCTCAAAAAATGAGGACCCACCCTCTCTCCCTCCCTTCCTTCCTACCTTCCTTCCTTCTGTCTGCAAGGAAACACTGTCTCCATTTCTTTCCTTGTCAACCCTGCCATGCTTGCCAGAGGACCCTTGGCCATGATTATCCTCCATGGGATGCGTGCTTTTCCAGCTGTGGCTGTAACACATTAATGAGTCATGAAAATAGACTAGCAATTCAAACAAAATGAAGTAGAATGAGGGGGGGAATGAATCACACATAATAAGAATTACTGTGGTTGCATGAAACATTGCTTTACTTGTGTCTTCCTGTATGGGTACAGAGAAATGACATAAAATTTCTTAATGGGGGTGTCCGTCAAAAAGTCTGAAAATCATAGTTCTAGAGAGTGAGTTACTTCATGCAAGGACCATGGCTCACTAGAACAAGGCAGATCATCTGATGTATATGTATCAGCTGAAAATAAGTAGTTGTAGGACGGGACTCCATGGTTAAGCAAGTCTTCATAATTTTTTCCCCTCCAGTGCCAGTTCTGGGGGGTACCACGTTCTTCTCCTTCCCTGTCCCGTGCCAAACAGAAATGCCTACGCTATAAGATAGTCTTGTAACCAGCCTGGGGAAGCCAGGGCTGCATTCAATTTACTTTAATTTCGAATGTGAGCAGCCCTTAATAAGACACCTAGGGAGGCTCTGTAAAGCATACCAGAATGGCTAGATCAGTCTGCGCCCTTCAGGTGCTTTGCCAAGGTGGAGCTGATTAGTACAGCAGTAATGGCAGAGAGACAGAAGTGCCAAATGCCACGAGATGTGAAAGAAGGGAGAGTAGTGTGAGGGGAGAGAAAGAGAACAAATGAAAATGTGTCACGAGGGTCGTCCAAGGGGGCATCAAAGGCTTAGGAGACACTGGACACCATCTTTGAAGAGTAGGTTGGTTTGGGTTTTGAGAGGAGACACTGGATGCCATCTTCGAAGAGTGAGTTGGTTTGGGTTTTGACAGGAAACACGAGGAGGAGAAGGGTGCTGAAACACCCACTGGAGGTACCCCACCTCCCTATCTTTCAGGGCAGACAGCTGGTCTCCCTGCAGCAGGTGGTGTGGATGGGTTTGCTGCTATCAGCCAATAGTCTTGATGAGATACTCGTACATTTTCCTTGCCATCTGCTGCCTTTTGCAGCCAATAGCAGGTGTATGCTGCCTTCAGAAGCAGAGCTTCGGGGCTGGCTGGTGAGAGGGCTGTGAATCTGAATGGGAGTATTAAACATAGATATTAAATATTGGACATCTAGCAAGAGCAAGGTAGCTCAAGCCTGTCTGACTGGGTTATGTTTTCACCTTTGGTTTCTTGGTGATTGTTAAATTACTTTGAGTCATGCCCCTCATTTACTTTTCTGTGTATCAAGTTCAGTGACACCTGCCTCTCATGTCATTTTCAGTGTCTGTGTTGTCACCTAGAATGCCTCAGTCTGGTGACATATGAAGAAATAAGTTTTTTTTTTACTATGTTGCATTAGAACACATTGGACATTCTGTCAGAACTTAAATAAAAAGGGCTGTCTCTCCTAAGTGTTATGTTGTTTTTACCACTGGCCTCATCCACTGTGGAGTCTAGAGACAGTTCCCAACTTGGATAGCTAACCAAGATGGCGGGGCTGGCATTTGCAATGAAAACCAATTCCCTCTGATTTGTGTCTGTTTTCAGAACCAGTATGACTCAGAGCCGCAGTTCCTACTCCTTGAACAAACAGCTCATCATTAACATGGAGCCCCTGAAGCCCCTGCTGCCTTCCCCCAATGAACAAGAAGAGGAACTTCCATTGGGTGAGGGTAAGTACCCTTCCTTCCAGAAGTTGGCATTGCAGGCTTACCATGGCGGGACGAGTGAGGCGCCAATCCTGGGTACCTAGGTAATGTTTGGGGTTGGGGATGGAATGAATCATAAACTATTTCTTATAAGTAGGCTGTTTGCTTCTGGAAGACTGTATTATTTTGAGAGTTATAGCAGTTTCTCCAGGAAAAAGCACATGGATACAAAGTAGTCCTAAAAATTATGTGTTAAAGCAGTAATGCTGTTAGCCAACCCCCCCCCCCCCCACCAGTGTGGTAGCCACTTGCAATGCATGGCTGTTTAAAACTAAGTTTAAATTCATTAAAATTAAAAATTAAGTTCTAGTCACATAAACTGCATTTCCAATGAGTGATAGCCACATGTGGCTAATGGCTGCCATCATGGGGAGGTCAGACCAAGAACATTTCCACCACTGTAGAAAGTTCTACTGAATGGTAAGTTTTTATTATAATTAAATTAGTGGTTGTAAAGAATTCTCTGTAAGTCTTTATATTGGTCATTCTGTTCTACCTCACTATTTCTTCATACTTACATACCATTTTCTTAGGCCTTTCTCTGATAGTTTTTTTTTTTTAAGATTTTATTTATTTATTTGATGGACAGAGATCACAAGTAGGCAGAGAGGCAGGCAGAGAGAGAGAGGGAGAAGCAGGCTCCCTGCTGAGCAGAGAGCCCGATGCGGGGCTCGATGCGGGGCTCGATCCCAGGACCCTGAGATCATGACCCAAGCCGAAGGCAGAGGCTTAACCCACTGAGCCATCCAGGCACCCCACTCTGATAGTTTTGATACAAGCTAAAACACATATAGTCCACCTCAACCCAAAAGCTGTTGTATTTTTAAGGTCCTACTATATGTGCATCTAGGCCTTTTTGGCTTTTAAGGACTTTACTTCCTTCAGAGACGAATCTCCCCACACTGTTTGCTGGAGACATTTCAGAGGCAAATCTCCCACATGAATTATCAAGGTATATTCTAAAATGCACTCAAAATAAAGTTATTAGAACCCTGAACACAAACACAACATGATTTTCCTTAGTGACTTGGGTTTCATTACTTAAAATATGGATACTGGGCAGTTTCAAGAGGGCAGGTCTCTCTGTCCCCAAAGACCTCCTTCAGCTGCAGCTTCGATTCTCGAATCCCATCCACAGGGGAAAACCCTGCAGCCTACAATGAGTGTGTGGCTTGGGATGCAAATACCCTTGGGAGAAGGAGCAGCAGGTACTTCGCGCTAAAGTGTAAATAATTTTTAGTAAGTCTTTTCCTGAGAGGAAGCTTAATGGCTAGGAGGAGAACTGGACAGCTTAGATTCCCCAAATTCCTTGAGTGGAAAGAAAGCATTGCAAGATAGGAAGTGTGGGGCCTCAGGAGACATCCTTATCCCCAGCTGAGCCACAAGGTGGTGACAAGGAGAATGGCCTTGGTCTACTCCTGGCCTGTGCTCTTGGTCTTAGCAACTAACTCTGTTAAATTCCCAAGGGTCTCTGGGTCCATGTTGCTTGTGTATATTTTCCAGCACCCTGTCTGATTTTATATGTTTTTCACCTGTAATAAAAGTAGCTTTCATTTCTGATCCCCAGGCATTTTTCTGGACTTCCTCTTGTAGAGAAGGAAAAATTCTTCCTCTTTGAGGTCTTTCAACTGGACCAAGATTTAATTTACATAAAACAAATTAACAGGAGAGAAAACCCTCAAGTTTTATTATGTGCACATGGAGGCCCCAAAATGAAATTGAGACCTAAAGAAGTGATTAAAGCAGGCAGTTTATATACGTTTCAGACAAAGAGACAATAAATTTGGTAGGAATTGACAGGATAAAGAAAACAGGTGTTTGGGAGCTTTAATTATTAGGGAATTCTAAGCAGACATTAGGCTAGCATCTAGTAGATTGGAAAAAAGTAACAAGGTTTGTACAGCTTTCTTAGCTTTGAAGTCCTTATCTCTGGTGACAAGGATGTCTTCTTCTTTTTTTTTTTTTTCGAAGGTTTTATTTATTTATCAGAGAAAGAGACAGACAGAGTGTAAGCAGAGGGAGGGAGAAGCATGCTCTCTGCTGAGCAAGGAGCCTGATGCGGGACCCGATCCCAGAACCCAGGGGTAATGACCTGAGCCGAAGGCGATGCTTAACTGGCTGAGCTACCCAGGGGCCCTGACAAGGATATCCTTTTGCTTCTCATTAGAGGGAGGGTGTTTTCCATAATGGAGATTTTTTTCCTGCTCAGAGGGACAGAGGAGGGTCCAAGTGACCTTGCACTGGTCACTTACCAAGTAGCTTCAATTCAAAATAATCAATATGAACTGTGATACATTTTGAGTGGCTTGCCCTTGACCCTTACATATTTCTGTACCTGGAATATTTGGTTTAATGGAATCCACTTTCACTGGAAGTCATGATTCTCCCAAGGTTGAATGGAGAAGAGAAAAGGAAAAGGAACAACCCAAGCCTGGGGCTGTGACTGTGTTTTGTCTACAGAGGTGGAAACCTAGATGGGAACAAATATTCCATGGGGATTATGGAAGTCAGGTCACTCTGGCCCTAGGAGTCACCCCTCAGGATATAACAGGGAACTGGGCAAGCTTTCCCCTGGGCCCTTTACCCCATTCACTTAAAAGTCATTTTGCTCCATTTTCTCTAATGAGGTTCCACTGCTAAATCCTCATCTTAACTTTAACACAAACGCTATGGACAAGAGACACATGCGTTATAATGAACTGCAATAAAAATAAAAATTTTCATGATATATGATAAGAATCCATAAACAACCTTTTCAGTTTTTCCAGTTACTTAAAGAAAAATCTTAAATTCTTTCACTAGCTATAAAGTCAAACTGATAGGTTACTCTCTTAAAAAGTCCAAAACGGCTCTATAAATATCTAAGAAAACTTTTTTTTTTTTTATTAGGAAGTCCCCTTATGGGACATCTTGTGGGTTTTGAAGCTCAGACAAATCCTATCAATCTCCAGGATACAGAATCAACTTAAAAGGGAAAGAAGTAAAGGCGGCCGTATTTTACTATTAAGTAAGTGTCTAGTGAATTGAATGACCTTCTCAGTCTACAGAAAGAGAGCAAAATCATTTTAGGTACCATGAAATTCAGAGTTATGATTCCCACAGTGAAACTAGCTCTGTGTTTTGTTTTTTTTTTTTTTTAAATTTTATTTATTTGACAGAGAGATCACAAATAGGCAGAGAGGCAGGCAGAGAGAGGGGGGAAGCAGGCTCTCTGCTCGGCAGGGACTCTATCCCAGGACCCTGACATCATGACCTGAGCTGAAGGCAGAGGCTTAACCCACTGAGCCACCCAGGCGCCCCAAGCTCTGTGTTCTTGATACCATTAGATCTCTGTTAACTAATTTAGAGTCTGATTCTGCTCCATGTCTTGTCTTTGAGTATCAGGCAGTGGAATTTAGACATTCCATAGGGATAAATATTTTATAGATTTGTATTTCTCTGGTATATAAAGAGAAGAGAGGCAGAAACCACCGCTTTAAACAAAGATATCTCCACCTTTGTGGATGGACTGTCTTTCTTAATACATACAGTGTAATGAATTGAGTTTCATCTTTGTATTTTGATATTATAGTGCTTTTTATGCTTCACCAAGAGCCAAATTGAAAGAAGCTAGGAATTCATTCATTCCTTAATGCAACATCTATGGCAAATACAACCAGTATAACTGGTAGACCACACTTAGCGTGTGCAGGTTGCTTTAGCCTTATAAAGATGTAGATGCTGTCTTCCTCAAGGCTCACAGCCTGTTGGCGACACACCAATGAAATCACAGAGGTGATGAGTAGGTTCTGGTCTTGCCAATTGAAGGTGTGCTCACTTTTCTGTGTGCCTCATGAGATCTCAGTGCTTCAAGCTACCTGGAGAGTGTCTTGTCCCCTTTAGTTGGATTAGAGTGTCTGACATAAAACTGACTGACAGGCAGAGGGAGTTGTGAGTGGCCTGATCTGCCTGCACTGGTTGCTGGTGTGGCTTTGGGGAAGAAAGGTCAGGGAAAAGTGAAAAAGGGCAGGCAAACTTAAAGGACCAGATCATGATGGGTCTCCATGACTTGCTAAGGAGAGTTTAAACTTGAACCTGAGGGTACTTGGGAGGCACTGGAGGATTTCAGGCATGACAATGGCCTGATTGGAATTATGGTTTATATCATTTGTGGGGTAAAGGGGGCAGATTTGAGGCAGGTGTGGCAGGAGCAGAGTTTTTCAGTGTCAGCACCATTGACATCTTTTTGTTGGGGGCTGTCCTGAGCTTTGTAGGATGTTGAGCGGCATCCTTGGCTTTTACGCAGCAGATGCCAGTAGTATCCCACCTGTCTTGATAACCAAAAATGTCTCCAGGTGTTGTCAGGTGTCCCCTGGGGAATAAAACTGCCCTCTGGCTGAGACTGTCTGGGTTGGAGGCAGAGAGACCACACAGGAGCCCTTGCACAAACCCAGAAAATAGGTAACCAAGGGCTGAATGAGACAGAGGGAGTGGACTCAGGAGGAGGCAGTGCGTCTAAGCTAATAAAGTGGTAGAGTTGTTGAGAAAGGCTCACTGCTTCCCCCTGGCAGGTGGGCAGCCCGGGGACTCCTGTCCAGGCTCTGCCCTTGTCTCTGAGGCTCTGAGAGTGAATCTGTAAGGAGGGGACTGCTGAGGCACAGGAAGGCTTAAGTGACATTGGAGCCCTTGAGAGAGTTACACACTGTGCATTGCTTTGCTGAGCTTCAGACGTGGAGTGGAGAATGCTGGGACATCACTATTCCCTAACTCTGTATAGTGATTCAGATTCTTATTTTGGGGAATTTCAAGCCATATGTTTTGGAACTGGATCCAAGAACAGGTCAAGGCTGACAGTCTGAGTTAAAAGAGTTGTCTTGTTAGGAATTTTTAAAAAAAGGTTGGGAGAAGAAAGAAGGTCTTAACCGTGACCCTTGGAGGCACAGTCTCTGTGAGGTCCTGGGAAGATCCTGGCACCTTGTCTCACATGGGTGCCATGGTGGTGGCGTTTGTGCGGCCATCATGACTCTCTGGGGTTATAACCACTCATTTGTCTGACAAGGTCTTTCTATTCTGCCTAGAGCTTCATGCTTCTCAAAGACAGCTGTGGAGAGCATGATTGCCCAGATTAGCCCAGTGGCACTCTGGGAGAATGTGTGACCCCATTCATTCACACGACAGGACAGCTGGAATATTAGCTGTGAAGTATTGGCTGTGTCTGGGTAGAGAAAAAAAAACAAAATCCACTCCTAGGCACCACTAGGCAACAGGAAAGTTCAGTACTGCCCCAGAGTTGCTCAGCTACAGGATCCAAGTAGATTAATGCTATGGAAAACTTTCTCTGAGAATGGGCAGTCCATTTGCAAAGTGTTATGAGGAACTTATGAAAATTTCGAGAGGGGGCGCCTTGGTGGCTCAGTCATTAAGCATCTGCCTTTGGCTCAGGTCATGATCTCAGAGTCTTGGGTTTGAGCCCTGCATTGGGCTCCCTGCTGAGCAGACAGCCTGCTTCTCCCTCTCCCTCTGCTGCCCCCCTGCTTGTGCATGCGTGCTCTCTTTCTCTGTCAAATAAATAAATAAAATCTTTGGGAAAAAAAAAAAAAGAAAAGAAAATTTCAGGAGAAGGAAAAAATTGAAAGTGGGAATTGTTCAGGGTAAAAATGGTATTTTAAGGAGTCATTAATCTGAATAAAATCACATGCCATATGGAGGTACGGTCTCCATAGTGTGGGTAGCAATATGCTTGGTGGAGTGTAATTTTTGTTACAGGAGAATGCTGGACTACGGTAAAGAAAGTGAATAACAGTAATCACATGGGACTTTGTAGCTGGCAATTAGTGACACCCAGTGAACATCACTCTGGTCTACCAGAGCAGTGGGGCAGGCAGGCATAAATAAATAGGCAGGAAACCATGCTTTCTTCCCCTTGATAGCAAAAACTGCATAAGAGTTGAAAGTGTTTGACACCCTCTGCTAGCAAACAAAAGCACAGTGGGGACACCCGAATTTCCATAAAGGAGTGTCTTCAAGGGTGGCAATGTGGTTGGACTGAAGGTGGCTTCAAGCTGCACTTGCTTCTTGAGAACTTGATTTGCTTCTTGCACTTGCTTCTTCTTGCACTTGATTGAGAATGTGCCTGCACCTGTGAAATAGGTTGGAAATGAAAGTGATGATGGAAAAGATGGAATAGAATAGATGGAAATTAAGGAGAGTGGTAAAACTAGCTCTCCTATGCCACCATTTAGCTGTGTGTGTGTGTGTGTGTGTGTGTCTGTCCTTGGGAAGTGTTTGTGTGTGTTTGCTTATGGGTGTTTGAGTGTGTGCACGTGTCACAGATGGGGCTTTGTGTGTGGAGAGGCAAGAGTGTGTTTAAAGGGTTGTTTACACTGTCTAGCCCTAGCCGTAGATTTCTTAAGATGATGTCATTGAAATTCCAGAAAGTCTGTGTGTTCACCCGTGGAAG
This sequence comes from Mustela erminea, assembly GCF_009829155.1. Classification (NCBI taxonomy): domain Eukaryota; kingdom Metazoa; phylum Chordata; class Mammalia; order Carnivora; family Mustelidae; genus Mustela; species Mustela erminea. The sequence goes on from NC_045625.1 coordinate 69,016,535, forward strand.
GTATTTTGAGCATATGAAAGGAGTATTGTCCTCATCATCAACCATGCTCTATCCTCGACCCCCTCTTTTCCAAGCCAACACATAACAGGTGACCTGTGGGGTCTACTGCATTTTCGCATCTTAGGGTCTTTCTTTTATTTTTATCTGAGTATAGTTGACACACGATGTTACATTATTTCAGGTGTGCAGCCTAGTGATTTGACAAGTCTACACATTGTGCTCAGCTCCCCACAAGTGTAGCTGTCATCTGTCACCATACAACCCTATTGCATTATCACTGACTTTATGTCATGCCTTATAATCCCCAATTTGTTCATTCCATAACTGGAAGCCCGTGTCTCCCTCTATCCTTCATCTGTTTTGCCCATCCTTCCCTCCAGCCCTCTGGGAACCATCAGTTTGTTCTCCGTATTTGTATGTCTGATTCTGCTTTATGTTGGACTGTTTATTCATGTATTTTTTTATATTCCATATATGAATGAAATCATATGGTATTTGTTTTTCTCCATCTGACTTATTTCACTTAACATGATACCCTCTAGGTCCATCCATGTTGTCACAAATGGCACAATTTCATCCTTTTTAATGGCTGCATAGTATATGTATATAACACATCTTCCTTATCTGTTCATCTACTGGTGGACACTTAGCTTGCTTCCATATCTTGAATATTACAAATAACTCTGCAAGAAACATAGGGATGCATATATTTTCTTGAATTGTTTTTGAATGTTTTTGCTTCTACTAGGTAAATACCCAGTAGTGAAGCTACTTAATCATATAATATTTCTATTTTTAATTTAAAAAAATTTTTTTTATTTTTATTTTTTTAAATTTTTAAATTTTTTATTTTTTATAAACATATATTTTTATCCCCAGGGGTACAGGTCTGTGAATCGCCAGGTTTACACACTTTACAGCACTCACCAAAGCACATACCCTCCCCAATGTCCATAACCCCACCCCACTTCTCCCAATCCCCCTCCCCCCCAGCAACCCTCAGTTTGTTTTGTGAGATTAAGAGTCACTTATGGTTTGTCTCCCTCCCAATCCCATCTTGTTTCATTGATTCTTCTCCTACCCACTTAAGCCCCCATGTTGCATCACCACTTCCTCATATCAGGGAGATCACATGATAGTTGTCTTTCTCCGCTTGACTTATTTCGCTAAGCATGATACGCTCTAGTTCCATCCATGTTGTCGCAAATGGCAAGATTTCATTTCTTTTGATGGCTGCATAGTATTCCATTGTGTATATATACCACATCTTCTTGATCCATTCATCTGTTGATGGACATCTAGGTTCTTTCCATAGTTTGGCTATTGTGGACATTGCTGCCATAAACATTCAGGTGCACGTGCCCCTTTGGATCACTACGTTTGTATCTTTAGGGTAAATACCCAGTAGTGCAATTGCTGGGTCATAGGGCAGTTCTATTTTCAACATTTTGAGGAACCTCCATGCTGTTTTCCAGAGTGGTTGCACCAGCTTGCATTCCCACCAACAGTGTAGGAGGGTTCCCCTTTCTCCACATCCTCGCCAGCATCTGTCATTTCCTGACTTATTAATTTTAGCCATTCTGACTGGTGTGAGGTGATATCTCATTGTGGTTTTGATTTGTATTTCCCTGATGCTATTTTTAATTTTTGAAGAGCCTCCATATTGTTTTCCATAGTGGTTGTACCAATTTACATTCTCATCAACAGTTTACAAGGGTTTTTTTTTTCCCTCTACATACTCCCCAATTCTTGTTATTTCTTGTCTTTTTGATTTTTGCTATTCTGACAGGTGTGAGCTGATATCTCATTGTGGTTTTGATTTGCATTTTCCTGATGATTAGCAACCTTGAGTATCTTTTCATATGCCTGTTGGCCATCTGTATGTGTTCTTTGGAAAAATGTCAATTCAAGTCTTCTGCCCATTTTTTAATTAGATTTTTGGGTTTTTTGATGTTGAGTTATGTAAGTTCTTTTTATGTTTTAGATACTAACCTTTTACCAGATATATCATTTGCAAATATTTTCTCCCATTCAATAGATTGCCTTTTCTTTTTGTTGATTGTTTCCTTCACTGTGCAGAAGCTTTTTATTCTGATGTAGTTCCAATAGTTTATTTTTGCTTTTTTTGTGTGTGTTTCCCTGCTTGTGTGTGTTTGTTTTGCTTTTGCTTGTCTTGGGAGACATGTTTAGAAAAGTGTTATTATTGCCAATGTCAGAGAAATTACTGCCTATGCTCTCTTCCCACATTTTTATGGTTTCAGGTCTCACATTTGGGTCTTTAATCCATTTTGAGTTTATTTTTATGTATGTTGTAAGAAAGTGGTCCCATTTCATTTTTCTGCAATGTCACTGTTCAGTTTTCCCCGCACCAGTTGTTGAAGAGACTGTCTTTTTCCCATTGGATATTTTTGCCTCCTTTGTCATAGATTAGTTGACCATATAATCGTGAGTTTATTTCTGGGGTCTCTATTCTATTCTATTGATCTTTGTGACTACTTTTTGTGCCCGTACCATGCTGTTTTGATTACTGCAGATTTATAGTGTATCTTAAAATCTGGGATTCTGATAACTCCAGCTTTGTTCCTCTTTCTCAAGATTGGTTCAGCAATTCATTATTATTTATTATTATTTGTTCTAGTTCTGTGAAAAATGCTGTTGGTATTTTGATAAGAATTACATTGCATCTGTAGATTGCTTTGGGTAGTATGGACATTGTAACAATAGTAATTCTTCCAATCCATGAACATGGGATATCTTTCCATTTGCTTGTGTCATCTTCAGTTTTTTTTTTCGTGAATGTTTTATAGTTTTCAGGGTACAGGTCTTTCACCAGTTTGGTTGAGTTTATTTCTAAGTATTTTATCATTCTTGGATAATGGAAATCCCTTTCTCTGGAGGTCATGATTCTCCCAAGGTTGAATGGAGAAGAGAAAAGGAAAAGGAACAACCCAAGCCTGGAGCTATGACTGTGTTTTGTCTACAAAGGTAGAAACCTAGATGGGAACAAATATTCCATGGGGAATATGGGATAGAATAGAGACCCCAGAAATAAACTCACTCTGTTATGTCCTGAGTCACCCCTCAGGACATAACAGGGAACTGGGCAATTGTTAATTTCTCCTTCTACTTTGTTATTAGTACCCAATTAGTACTGATTCATACCAATAACTGGGTGTTAAATTTGTATCCTGCAACTTTCCTGAATTCATTTATTACTTTTAGCAGTGTTTTGGTAGAGTTTAAGGGTTTTCTGTATATAGTATGTCATCAGCAAATAGTGACAATCTAACTTCTTTACCAACATGGAAGTTTTTTTTTCAAAAGATTTGTTTTTTATTTTAGAGAGAGAATAGAGAGAGAGGCAGAGGGAGATTGAGAGAGAAAGAATTCTCAAGCAGACTCCCCACTGAACAGGATCCCAACTTGGGGCTTGATCCCAGGACCCTGAGGTCATGACTTGAGCTGAAATCAAGAGTCAGAGGCTTAACTGAGTCATTCAGGCACCCCAGTATGGATGCATTTTATTTCTTGACTGATTGTTGTGGCTAAGACTTCCAGTACTATGTTGAATAAAAGTGGCAAGACTGGACATCCTTGTCTTGTTGCTGATCTTAGAGGAACAGCTCTTAGTTTTTCTGCACTGAGTAGCTTGTGGGTTTGTAATTCATGGTCCTTATGTTGAGGTATGTTCCCTCTAAGCCCACTTTGTTGAGACTTTTTATCATGAATGGATGTTGGGTTTCATCAAATGCTTTCTCTGGCACCTATGAGGTGATCATAGGATTTTTATCCTTCATTTTCTTCATGTGGTGTATCACACTGATTGATTGGCAGCTTTTGAATTATCCTTGCAACCCCAGAATAAATCCCATATGATCATAGTGAATAACCCTTTTAATGTAGTGTTAAATGTGGTTTGCTAATACTATGTTGAGGATTTTTGTATCTATATTCATCATGGATATTGGCCTATAGTTTTCTTTTTTTGGTCTTATTGTTGGTTTTTGTATCAGGGTAATACTGGTCTTATAGAATATATTTGGAAGCGTCCCCTTCTCTTCTATTTTTTTGAATAATTTCAAGAAAATAAGTATCAACTCTTCTTTCACTGTTTTATAGAATTCACCTGTGAATCTGTGTGGTTCTAGACTTTTATTTTTTGGTAGTCTTTTTTAATAACAAATTAAATTTTGTTATTAGTGATCTGTCCAGATTTTCTATTTCTTTCTGATTCAATTTTGGAAGAGGTTTTATAGGAATTTATCCATTTTTTTTCTAGGTTGTCCAGTTTGTTGACATGTAATTTTTTATAGTATTCTCTTATAATCTTTTGTATTTCTGTGATGTCAGTTGTTATTTTCCTTGTTTCTCATTTTATTAATTTGGGTCCTTTTTCTTTTTCCCTTGATGGGTCTGGCTAAAGGTTTATCAGTTTTGTGTATCTTTTCAAAGAACCAGCTCTTGGTTTCATTGATCCTTTCTACTGCTTTTTAGTCTCTATTTCATTTGTTCATTCTCTGATCTTTATTATTTCTTTCCTTCTACTCATCTTAGGCTTGTTTACTCTCCTTTTTCTAGTTGCTTTAGCTGTAAGATTAGATTGTTTGAGGATTTTCTTGTTTCTCCAGGTGGGCTTGTATAACTTTATTTCCCTCTTAGAGTTGCTTTCACTGCATTTCTAAAATTTAGGCTAGACTACTGTGTTTTCATTTTCATTTATCTCTATTTTTAAATTTCTTTTTTGATTGCTTTGTTGACCCACTGGTGGTTTAGTATCATGTTGTTTAGCTTCCATGTGTTTTTGTTTCTTTCCAGTTTTTTTTTTTTCTTCTTCTTCTTACTGATTTCTAGTTTCATACCATTGTGGTCAGAAAGGATGTGTGGTATGATTTCAATATTCTAAATTTTTGAGCCTTGTTTTGTGGCCTAACATGATCTCTTCTGAAGGATGTTTCAAGTATTCTTGGAAAGAATGTGTATTCTTTTGTTTTTGGATGGTAAATATATTAAGTCCATTTGATGTAATGTGTCATTCAAAGACACTTACTGATTTTCTGTTTGGATTGTCTATCCATTGATGTAAGTGGGTATTAAAAGACCCCTACTATCATTGTATTACCATAAATTTCTTTATGTCTGTTACTATTTGCTTTATATATTTAGGTGCTCTAGTATTGGGTGCATAGGTATTTACAGTTGTCATATCCCCTTGTTGGATTGATCCCTTTATCATTATGTAATGCCTTTATCTCTTATATGGTGTTTGTTTTAAAGTCTATTTTGTTGATATAAGTATTGCTATCACAGCTTTTTTATATTTTTCACTTTCATTTACATGGTAAATGTTTTTTCATCCCTTCACTTTCAGTGCATGTGTCATTACATTCAAGGTGAGTCTCTTGTAGACAACATACAGCTGGATCTTTTTTTTTTTCCCCATTCCACTCCATATGTTAGTCTTTCAAAGTTCTACAAGGCAGAGCCAGTCATACACTAACACAGTTGCTCCAGTCACATCACTGGTGAGGTCTCTAACAGCCCGAGGCTGCTATGATTATACTGCCTCTGAATTCCTTTCCACTCTCTGCTAAATCTAGTCCCCTTCCTGCTGGTCTGATGTGCCAATTCTCTTCCTTCTTTTCTTCCTTTGTGGAGTTCCATGGCTATGGCTCAGGCATACGTACCTGCTTCTCTTGGGTTCAGTGTCTTTCTCCCTTGCCATTTCCCCCCCTTGTGCTAAGTAATTTTCTTCCCTTGACTTAGGGTAGGTCAGAATGTGCATTATGAATAATGCACTGGTCTTTTTGAAGTTTCTTTTATGTGGTATTTCATCAAACAGCAGGAGCTGTTCATAAACCCTATGGAACCACATTTTCCCTCGTGGTTACTGCTACCTGGTGATGGCAGACCAATGAGCACCAGTTCTAACTGCACTTGTTCCTGCCACAGGCTTTGTGTGGCTATTTGTTTTTATTTTCTTATTGTAAAACTGGTTATGATCTAGAAAATTTAGAAAATACTAAAACAGAAAAAAATCACCTCTTAGATTGTCCCACTTCTTAGAGGTAATCAATGTAAATGTGTTAGCAGTTTCCTTCCCTGTGCATTGTAATGCCGTGCAATCATCTCTTGTGTACAGTTTTTAAATTTTCTGCTTTGTTTGCTTACTGTTGAAAGCATTAGTGCATAAAGATATACCATAAATTGAACTCTAGGTCAAACAGTGAATTGGGAGCACATTTAACACAGATGCAGATAAATGGATTAATACCCTGAATAAGAAGAGACTCCTAAAAAGGCTCTTTCAGGGGTGCCTGGGTGGTGGCTCAGTGGGTTAAAGCCTCTGCCTTCAGCTTAAGTCTTGGTCTCAGGGTCCTGGGATCGAGCCCCACATTGGGCTCTCTGCACGGTGGGTAGCCTGCTTCCTCATCTCTCTCTGCCTGACTCTCTGCCTACTTGTGATCTCTGTCTAATAAATATATAAAATCTTTAAAAATAAAAATAAAAAGGCTCTTTCAAGCATCTTTTTAGCATTGCAGAAGTTTGGGTTCTCTTGAACTTTTTCATGTAATGGCACCCTCACTCTCCCACTGCTGATAGATAGTCAGCAGCCAAACCTGCTTCTGTGGGAGCTAGGAGCCGCCACAGAGCAGAGGAAAACATCTCGGTTTACTTATAATTGCCGTATTAGATTGGCAAAGTCAAAATTCGGAATTTGTTATCACATCTGTTGAGTTCTGGAAGTTTGGGGCGGCAACTCCTCTAGGGTAGGAGATGCAAGGAACGACTTGGGGCCAAGATAAAGGCCTGAGCGAGCTCTGCTAGTTCACGTTTGTGAGCTCTTCAAAAGTTTGCCAACTTCCCTTTTTGTGCTTTTCTCTGGGGTTGGTTTCATCTTTGGAACTTCGGTTTCTGGTATTTACTGGCCAGTCAAGTACTAAGAAGTGTGTTCACTTGAAGGAGATCTTTGAAATGTTAAGTATTTACCGGGCTGTAAGGAAGCTAAATGCCTTGGTTCTGATGCCATTTAAGCACATTATATCTTGCAAGGGTTTTATATTTTACATCATAAGATACCAACAGTGTGAACCATTTCAGTTCTATCATTGGCTAATTCCCTTGAACTGTTCATTTTATGAATTACTGTATTCCTCAGTGTAAACATAGCATTGCTTCGTGTAGCTTCTCTGTGTCTGGCCCTTGATGCCTTGAACAAGCAGGGAAATATGTGCTCTGGTCTTGGCCTCTCCCACCAGGCAGCGAGGTGACCATAGACCAGAAGTTCCACTTTTCCAAGACTCATTTTTATTGGCTATAAGGTAAGAAGAGTAGACTTGAATACCTCTTGCTACTTACTAGCTCTAAACTCGATTCTTTTTCTTAATATCAATGTCAAATTCCAAGGCCATGGCTTCGATCTTCTGTAACAAGAACGGGAACTTGGCCTCAGGAATATTTTTTGCAGCTTTTGGTGGCTAGAGGGAATGTTGAGGATGGTCTGGCACAGTTATCTGCAAACTTTCGCTTGTGGCTGGCCTAATGCTCTTTTTTTTTTTTCCTAGCCCAAGACCTAATTGTTATATTTTAAATGATTATTTAAGTACCTACATAATATCCTTGATTTTAGCTCTTGGCTGGAAAGCATCAAATTTGCTGTCTGGGCCTTGAGAGGAGAAGAAAGTCACTAGCTGGATAAGTACCAGAGTGGGAATTGGGTCTCGGCTGTCAGATTCCTGGCCCGGGTATCTTAGATGATGTCAAACACACCTAAAATGGCCAAAACAGAACCAGTGCCCAATGAACTGTATTTCTTTTTTTTTTTTTCTTGTCTTTCTCTTCCTTTCTTTCTTTCTCTCTCTCTTTCTTTCTTTAACATTTTATTTATTTACTTGGCAGAGAAAGAGAGAGGGGTCACAATGAGGCAGAGAGGCAGGCAGAGAGAGAGAGGAAAGCAGGCTCCCCGCCAAGCAGAGAGCTCAATGCAGGGCTCCATCCCAGGACCCTGAGATCATGACCCAAGCCGAAGGCTCAACCCACTGAGCCACCCAGGTGCCCCGAACTGCATGTATTTTCATAATTCATTTGGCATAATGGAAAAAGAGAGGACTTCCATAAGTATAGGGAGTCTGATTCAGTGAGAAGAGCTGCCGCTTGTTTTGGCACATGGGCTGAGTCTTCAGGTTTTCGATCACAGCGTGCCAGGATCTAGTGACTCATTGGAGACCTCCCGCACACTGGAGAGCATCACCTTGCCTCAGAACAGGGACAGGTGTGCCACACCAGGCAGAATTCCTCAAAGGGGAAAGCCCAGACTTTGAGCAGGAAGCATGTTGCCTTCTGGGAATCACTTTCTGATTTTAAAGCCGAGTTTGTTAAATAAGGAATGGTTCACTTTGGGCCAAGTTCTAATTACTCATTTGCTCATTACTCTGTGTTAAGGATCTCTGCCTCATTAGTGAAAGCCATTCAGTATAGAATTTCCCAAAGCCCTGCTCTTGCTCAGGTTGGTGCTTTGCTGCTGTGGCTAAGTCGTAATAATTAATTGCTTTAAAGAATTCAGCTGGGGTGGGAAAAAAAATCTGTCAGTCAAAGGTCCTATGAAGTAATCCAGTCATGGTCTCCCGAGGGCTGGAATGTGAGCCAGGGGAGGGCGCAGGTGTGAGTAGTTGTGACAGCCAGAGTGTGGTCTGCGGTGGAAAGAGATTTTGCTTGGCACTTAGACAAGTAAGCACTCCCATCGCATCCCTAAGAAACCACAGGAGGGGAAAAGTGAAAACCGTACTAAGCCATTGTCATTCGAAAGCAGAGGCTATAATTATCTGAATTCTAGATGCCTTCCAGAGTCAGCATGGGGTTCTCTTTTCTAGTGTTTTTGTTAGTGGGTCGGTTGTGTTAGATGTTCTTTGTGATACTCAGGCTTAGCTTGAGTTAGGGTCTCACAGAATCTGCCCCCTCCCTGCTCTTCTGTGAAGACTCAGAATTAAGTGGGAAAAAAGTGTTGGGCTAGATCCACTCTTATAGCTAGACCTGTAATAGTAGATTCCTGGCAATATAAGCAGTATGGGCAGGGTTCAGGAAAGAGATTCTGGCAGTTTTATTTTTAAATCATTTTTAATAGTTTGAGCGTATTAAAGTTTTTAGTGTCTGCAGGAGTGGTATATGTTGCCACAGGTAAAGAGAGGAAGAGGCTTATATAAGGAAATTATAATATGTTCACGGAATGGTAAGAATAACATGTTCTAAGTTGATTTTATGATCTCAGAGGTTTCTGGATTCTATGATGCTGTAATAAATGTGTAATAAATCAAAAGAAAAAAGGCTCTGGTCAGTTGGCATAGGCTAGATGTTGGGGGTGTCCATTGGGGTGCATGTCCAATGCCATCTAGAGTGGGGTACAGCCTCTTACTCAGTTTGGCTAATGGGGAGTTGGGGATCCTAGAGCCATGGCTTTCAGAGTGGGGTGCATGTGTGGTGTGTGCACACCATGGCCCACTGGAGTGGAGGAAGAAACGAGTCAGACTTTTATTGACATTTTACTTTTATCACCTTCTTAGAAAGTTTCTATTGTGTAACTTTTATAATGGACATAATACATAAACACATCTGTATATGTATTTAATTTATAAACAAATATGCATTTATTCCTAATATGCACCAGCATTGCTCCCCGACCGCCATCCCCAGAATAGGTCCAGTTAGAACTGCTATAGATCTTCCCGATGACTCGACATATAAGAAAAGGAAGGGCATGTTTTTGAAACTGAAATCCCTGTTCATGCCCAAACCACAGATTCCTAAAATAGACGTGAGATCTATGCGCTCTGGTTATGGTGGTGACACACCATCCTGCGTGCTTCTGGTGTTCCACACTGGCAAACCCGGGTGAGTCACCCAAGCACAGGCTGGGCCTCTGCTGAGCTACATGGCAGGGGGCACGTCACTTCCACTAAAATGCTCTGGGGTAGCCCTGCCTCCCCGACATACAAGGGCGCCAGACTCCACTCTTTGGGTGGGCTCAGGACATAATCTGAGTGGGGGCTCTCTGGTGGGGGGCAGAGTATTGGATAAAGAGACTGTGTTCAGTTCATTCATTCATTGGTGTGTTCCTTCCTTCATTCAATAAACATTTACTTCTTAGTGGGTACATGCTGGGCACTGATGTCACTTGGATCATATTTCTTCTTTTATAAAACAAGATGAGATGATTTTGGGGTTTCCTTACCACCCTGTTCTTTCATAATTCTCCCCCCAAATTGCTGCTGCTCTTAAAACTATGCTTTTGGATCATCTATTGGTATTTTGGGAAGCAAAAAGTATACACCTCTTTTTAAATGTGGCTAAAGAAATAGTAAGCTTGGGGCATGACCATCTATAAAAGCCGGGTTACATTTTTTTCTCCTTTCTTTCTGTGAGTTGCAAATCTCCAGCATAAAATTGAAAATTAATAGCAGCTCATTTAAAAGGGAATATAAAATGAGTATTTCCCCACCTGAAAGAGCCCTCCCAGCCTTTAACATCTCCTTTTAGAAGAGGAGTCCAATTTGGAATTTTTTTTTAACCGCCAAACCTCCACTTCAGCATAGGAAATGTGAAAATGGGCAGATGCTTTGACCAAAAGGGAAAATAATAGGAATTTCAGGATGACCCACTTGATCATCTGAACATAGACTAGATTTTGTGATTAAAGGAAGGAGTATCTGTATCCAAAAATTAGAATATCCCTTGTGACCTGTGGGCTTGTCAGTCCCTGCCTGAACCATACAGTTTTGCCCCTAAATACAGGCTCAGCCTTGCCTTGACTCTAGAGCCAACCATGCCCTGACCTGACTGGGGGCGAAGGGTGGTTACTGAGAAGCCAAAGTCCAGTGCTTTGGAGCAAGCTCCTAGGCTTTCTCTGTTGCTCTGTCCTGTCTCCTTCTGGTCCTCATGCCAGCCTTGCTCCTTTTCCTGAGTCTCTGCCCTCATTCTGCCCTGGGTACACTATTCCTCCAGGACCTTAACGGCCCCTCTCCCTGGCACGAGGCCATACTCTCAACCCTGACCCTGGAGGCAGGGGTACCTTGCCCTGTTCTTTGGATTAGCAGCTTGCATGAATCTCCCTTCCTGTCTTCTGTTAGTGCCATGTTCCATTCCTTCTCAGACAAGACTCTTTCCTAGCACTTGCCCCATCCTGAATAGAGGAGTCTGATTTTATTTTATTTTTTAAAAAGATTTACTTATTTTAGACAGAGCGCATAGGAGGAGGGACGGAGGGAGAGAGTCTTCCAGCAGACTCCCCGCTGAGTGCAGAGCCTGATGCAGGGCTCCAACCCATGACCCAGGAGATCGTGACCTAAACTGAAACCGAGTCAGACACTTAACAGATGCTTAACTGACTGAGCCACACAGGTGTCCCCAGGAGTCTGATTTTAAAAGCTCATGTTCTACCCAGTGGTCATAAAATACTAAACTGTCAAATCCATCCACAAAATCCTATTCACTTTAACCTTTCATATATGTCCTAGAAACATGGCCTATGTACTACTCCAGTTGCACTCATTCTTCTGACTCCTTGATAGACAGGATTTCTGCTTCTACGCTAATCCCTCTCCCCCCACCCATATTTCCCACACAGCAGGCAGGTGATATTTCATAAATGGAATTTAGATCTAGTTATGATAAAATCTAAGTTCCTTGCTCTGGTCTACACTTTGCCCCTGCCTACTCTTAGACCATTTCCTGCTCTCTTCTTGAATCTGTGTGTTCCTTTGGTACTGGTCTTCCTAGTCTCCTCCAGTATGAGGAGCACAATAAGTTCATTGTTACCTCAGGACCTTTGCACAAGCTTTTTCATCTACCTAGAAGAGCTTTTTTTCTGGTCTTCACAAGGCTAGCTTTTAAGTCTTATCTCAGATTTCAGCTCCTTGGAAAGTCTTCCTTAACTACCCAATTCTATTAGTTTTCCCAGCCTACTTATTTGTTCTCTTTCATGCCATCATCCTGTTTGATTTTTGTCAGAGTGGTTAGCACTACTGAACGCTTGTTAATTATTTGTCCTGTTTATTGATTGTCTCCTTTGACTGAAATGTCTTTTGCATGAGACCAGACTTTGTCTGCCTCGTCCCCCACATTATCACCAGCCCCTTAAAGATGTTCTGGTGCATAGTGGAGCTAAATTAATACTTGGAAAATTAGCAAATGAATGAATGAATGATTTGTAACTGGAGCCAGGACAGCCTTTCTTTATATAAGAGAAAGCATGTAAAGAAAATATTCTCCTGGGATTCGACTTTACTAGAAGCCAAGCATGTTCTGTTCTGTGTTGTTTTGTTCTGTTTTAATCTGAAATCAAAAGCCTTTAATCTGAAATCAAAATTTGGAAATATAGAAACCATAAATAAAAGAAACCATAAATAAAAGAAGTATCTGCCATCATCTGCCATGATCTGCCATCAAACCATGGTTTAATGTGTATAATCTACCTATGTATTTTCTTTATTAATTTATAATGTATTATTTGTTTCAGGGGTACAGGTCTGTGAATCATCAGTCTTACACAATACACAGCATTCACCATGGCACATACCCTCCCCAATGTCCATTACCCAGCCATTCCATCCCTTCCACCTCCCGCCCCTCCAGCAACCCTCAGTTTTTTTCCTGAGATTAAGAGTCCCTTATGGTTTGTATCCCTCTCTGGTTTCATCTTGTTTCATTTTTCCTCTCTTCCCCAGTGAGATCATATGATAATTGTCTTTCTCTGACTTATTCCCTTAGCATAATACCTGCTAGTTCCATCATGTTGTTGCAAATGGCAATATTTCATTTTTGATGGCTGCATAATATTCCATTGTGTGTGTTTATTTATATATACAGAGAGAGAGAGAAAGAGAAATGTGTATATATATATATATATATATATGTATAGATAGATAGATGTATGTATATATATACCACATCTTCTTTATCCATTCACCTGTTGATGGACGTCAAGACTCTTTCCATAGTTTGGCTGTTGTGGACATTGCTGCTATAAATATTAGGATGCACGTGCCCCTTCAGATTGCTACATTTATATTGTTATAGTAAATACCCAGTAGTGCAATTGCTTTGTCATAGTGTAGCTCTATTTTAACTTTTTGAGGAACCTCCATACTGTTTTCCCGAGTGGCTGCACCAGCTTGCATTCCCATCAACAGTGTAGGAGGGTTCCCCTTTCTCCGCATCCTCGCCAGCATCTGTCATTTCCTGACTTGTTAATTTTAGTCATTCTGACTGGTGTGAGGGGGTATCTCATTGAGGTTTTGATTTGTATTTTTCTGATGCTGAGTGATGTTGAGCACTTTTTCATGATGTCTTCTTTGCAGAAATGTCTGTTCATATCCTCTGCCCATTTTTTGATTGGATTATTTGTTCTTTGGGTTTTATAGATTTTGGATATTAGCCCATAATCTGATATGTCACTTGCAAATATCTTCTCCCATTCTGTCAGTTATCTTTTGGTTTTGTTGATTGTTTCCTTGTTATGCAAAAGCTTTTTATCTTGATGAAGTTCCAGTAGTTCATTTTTGCCCTTGCTTCCCTTGCCTTTGGTGATGCATCTAGGAAGAAGTTGCTGTGGCTGAGGTTGAAGAGGTTGCTTCCTGTGTTCTCCTCAAGGATTTTGATGGATTCCTGTCTCACATTGAGGTCTTTCATCCATTATGAGTCTATTTTTGTGTGTGATGTAAGGAAATGGTTCAGTTTCATTCTTCTGCACGTATTTGTCTAATTTTTCCAACACCATTTGTTGAAGAAAACTGTCTTTTTTCCATTGGACATTTTTTCCTGCTTTGTCGAAGATTAGTTGACCATAGAGCTGAGGGTCCATTTTGGGCTCTCTATTCTGTTCCATTGATGTATGTGTCTGTTTTTGTGCGAGTGCCATGCTGTCTTGATGATTAGAACTTTGTTATAGAGTTTGAAGTCCGGAATTTTGATGCCTCCAGCTTTGCTTTTCTTTTTCAACATTCCTCTGGCTCTTTGGGGTCTTTATTGGTTCCATATTAATTTTAGGATTATTTGTTCCAATTCTGTGAAAAATGCTCATGGTATTTTGATAGGGATTGCATTAAATGTGTATATTGCTCTAGGTAGTATAGACATCACAATATTTGTTCTTCCAATCCATAAGCAAGGAACGTTTTTCCATTTCTTTGTGTCTTCCTCCATTTCTTTCATTAGTACTCTATAATTTTCTGAGTACAGATTCTTTCCTTCTTTGGTTAGGTTTATTCCTAGGTATCTTATGGTTTTGGGTGCAGTTATAAATGAGATTGACTTCTTAATTTCTCTTTCTTCTGTCTTGTTGTTGATGTTTAGAACTGCAGCTGATTTCTGTGCATTGATTTTTATATCCTGACACTTTACTGAAGTCCTGTATGAGTTCTAGAAGATTTTGAGTGAAGTCCTTTGGGTTTTCCACATAAAATATAATATCATCTGCAAAGAGTGAGACTTTGACTTCTTCTTTGCTGATTTGGATGCCTTTTATTTCTTTTTGTTGTCTGACTCCTGAGGCTAGGACTTCTAGTACTATGTTGAATAGCAGTGGTGATAGTGGACATCCCTGCTGTGTTCCTGACCTTGGTGGAAAAGCTCTCAGCTTTTCCCCATTGAGAATGATATTCACTGTGGGTTTTTCATAGATGGCTTTTATGACATTGAGATGAATAACCTCTATCCCTACACTACGGAGAGTTTTGATCAAGAAAGGATGCTGTGCTTTGTCAAATGATCTTTTAGCATCTATTGAGAGTATCATATGGTTCTTGTTCTTTCTTTTACTAATGTATTGTATCACATTGACTGATTTGTGGATGTTGAAACAACCTTGCAGCCCAGGAATAAATCCCACTTGGCCATGAATAATCCTTTTAATATACTGTTGGATCCTATTGGCTAGTATTTTGGTGAGAATATTTGTGTCCATGTTCATCAGGGATATTGATCTGCAATTCTCCTTTTTGATGGGGTCTTTATCTGCTTTGGCAATCAAGGTGTAATGCTGGCCTCATAAAATGAGCTTGGAAGTTTTCCTTCCATTTCTATTTTTTGGAACAGTTTCAGGAGAATAGGAATTAATTCTTCTTTAAATGCTTAGTAGAATTCCCCTGGGAAGCCATCTGGCCCTGTGCTCTTGTTTGTTGGGAGATTTTTTGTTGGTTGTGTCTCTCCTCTTTCATTCATGATTTTATTAATTTGGGTCCTTTCTCTTTTCTTTTTGGTAAGTCTGGCCAGGGATTTATCAATGTTATTAATTCCTTCAAAGAATCAGCTCCTAGCTTTGTTGATTTGTTCTACTGTTCTTTTGGTTTCTATTTCATTGATTCCTGCTCTGATCTTTATTATTTCTCTTCTCCTGCTGGGTTTAGGCTTTCTTTGTTGTTCTGTCTCCAGCTCCTTTAGGTGTAGGGTTAGGTTGCATACTTGAGACTTTTCTTGTTTCTTGAGAATGGCCTGTATTGGTATATACTTTCCTAGTTAGGACCATCTTTGCTGTATCCCAAAGATTTTGAACTGTTGTGTTTTCATTTTCATTTGTTTCCATGATTTTTAAAAATTCTTCTTTAATTTCCTGGTTGACCCATTCGTTCTTTAGTAGAATTCTCTTTAGCCTCCATGTATTTGAGTTCTTTCCAAATTTCCTCTTGTGGTTGAGTTCTAGTTTCAAGGTACTGTGGTCTGAAAAGATACAGGGAATGATTCTAATCTTTTGTTCCTGGTTAAGACCTGGAATGTGACCCAGAATGTGATCTATTCTGGAGAATGTTCCATGTGCACTAGAGAAGACTGTGTATTCTGTTGCTCTGCAATGGAATGTTCTGAATATATCTGTGGTGTCCATCTGGTCCTGTGTGTTATTTAAGGCCTTTATTCCCTTGTTGATCTTTTGCTTGGATGATCTGTCCATTTCAGCGAAGGGGGTGTTAAAGTTCCCTACTATTATTGTATTAATGTCAATGTGTTTCTTTGATTTTGTTATTAATTGGTTTATGTAGTTGGCTGCTCCCATGTTAGGGGTATAGATATTTACAATTTTTAGATCTTCTTGTTGGACAGACCCTTTAAATATGATGCAGTGCCCTTCTTTATCTCTTATTATAGTCTTTGGCTTAAAATCTAATTTGTCTAATATAAGGATTGCCACCCCAGTTTTCTTTTGATGTCCATTAGCATGGTAAATTGTTTTCCACCCCCTCACTTTAAGTCTGGAGATGTCTTTGGGTCTAAGATGAGTTTCTTGCAGACAGCATATCAATGGGTCTTGTTTTTTTAAATCCATGCTGATACACTGTGTCTTTTGATTAGGGCATTTAGTCCATTTACTTTCAAGGTAACTATTGAAAGATATGAATTTTTTGTCATTGTATTGCCTGTAAGGTGACTGTTACTGTATATTGTCTCTGTTCCTTTCTGATCTGTTACTCTTAGGCTCTCTCTTTGCTTAGAGGACCTCTTTCAGTATTTCCTGTAGGGTTGGTTGGTGTTTGCAAATTCTTTTAATTTTTGTTTTCCTGGAAGCTTTTTAATCTCTCCTTCTATTTTCAATGATAGCCTAGCTGGATTTAGTATTCTTGGCTGCATATTTTTCTCATCTAGTGCTCTGAATATATCATGCCAGTTCTTTCTGACCTGCCAGGTCTCTGTGGATAAGTCTACTGCTAATCTAATATTTCTACCATTGTATGTTACAGACTTCTTGTCCCAAGCTGTTTTCAGGATTTTCTCTTTGTCACTAAGATTTGTAAGTTTTACTACTAGATGACAGGGTGTGACCCTTTAAGTATTATATAGTGTCCTTCCTCATCTCTTATTATAGTCAAACATAGAAACAAACATAGATTTACACCAGAGATATTATTTTTTAATCTGCTTTTTCATTAATATCACAGGAACATTCCTATGACAACAAGTATTCTTCAATAATTTTAATTGACATACATCATTCAATCACATAAATATATAAAAATATCTCTTACTCCCCCATCTCCCACCAAATTATATATGAATGTGTCTTTTTTTTTAAAGATTTTATTTATTTATTTGACAGACAGAGATCACAAGTAGGCAGAGAGCCAGGCAGAGAGAGAGGGGGAAGCAGGCTCCCCGCTGAGCAGGAGAGCCCGATGTGGGGTCCGATCCTAGGACCCTGGGATCATGACCCTGAGCTGAAGGCAGAGGCTTTAACCTACTGAGCCACCCAGGCACCCCTATATGAATGTGTCTTACGGTAGCCTTATAAACCAAGTGTAACAATTAAAAAAAAATCTTTGATAATGTGAAAGGCAAAACTTAGAGTGCTCTGCTGGACATTTTCTTGCATTTACTGACCTAACATGTTTCCTTTTTTAAGTACGTAACTAGAATGCATACGAAAGAGGCTCTTGGCTCAAGGTGTATTGGGCAGAAGGGTTGGGTCCTGCTACCTTCAGTTTCTTGATTACACAGCAGCTACTCAGGGAACCCATGGGTCCAGAAAAGCCTGTTTTGGGGGATTTTTTTTCCCTCCCCACAGAGAGATACAGATGCCCTGTTCCTGAACACCATCTGCAAAGCTGTTGAGTAAAAATGGAGAAAAAAAACCTAGAGTTCCATTTATTAATGCAGCTGAGTTTCATTTCCTTTACTCCAAGAAAAATGGCTTATCTGTAATGGTGACTTGTGTGGAGGGAGTGAAATAATAAAGTCGAAGTGGTAAGAAAACAAATTCATTCTGTCCATAGACAAAGGCACTAGATTCTTGGTAGGAAATACTAAACACAGAACAAGGGATGCTGTTCTCTTTGGAGACTTTAAGATCAGTGTTGTGACCCACGTCTTCCAGGGAAATATCTGGGGGGCTGAACTGGCATCTGACAAAGTATACTATCCATAGATTGCCTTGCTGGGTCTAAGTCATGGAATATCAGGGAACCTTAAGCCTGAGGTTCAACCAGGATTGAGGGAAAACACTGTATTTACATGAAAGGAAGAATCTGAATTATAGGTAGCCTTGGTCAGCAAAATGGTTTGAATTCTGCAAGAGATCCTCATGTCTGCTTCTGAAGAGTGCCATGAAGTTGGGAAATTTCTAGTCCCCATCCAACCTGTGGGAAACTTCTGCTGGTTTCATCTATGGACATCTATGGAATGTTCCCTTTTGAGTTACCAGCACACTACAGTTGGGAAACTGTAGGTATCCAGGCCCTGTCTTTATTCACAGGCTTTTTTTGTTTTTGTTTGTTTGTTTGGTTGGTTGGTTGTTGGTTTTTAAATCTAACTTTTGTGAATGAATTTTTTTTTTTTAATAGGGAGAGAGAGTACACAAGTGGGGATGGGGGGAGGGGCAGAAAGAAAGGGAGAATTTCACGTTGGCTCCACGCTCAGCACAGAACCCAACGTGGGTCCCAATCCCAAGACTCTAAGATCATGACCTGAGCTGCAATCAATAATTGGATGCCTAACTGACTAAGCCACCTAGGCATCCCTATTCACAGGGTTCTAAGAGTGCTTTGGGCCAGTGCATAAGGGTGGTAGATATCTCTTAGAGTAGGTAAATTAGACAGGGGAGGGAGAGTTATGTTGATGCACCGTCTATGGTTGGCTTGCTGGGTAATGACTCCCATGAGGCTTGTTGGTACTGTCAGCAGCTGGTACTGATTGGTGATTTGGGTCCCTTATGTCACTTTCTCCTCTCCTCATGGCCCCTTTGATTCTCCTTCACTCAGAGTATGGAGTCTTTTGTCCAGTCTGCAGGTGGGGAAGGTCTTTCTGCCTTGGATTTATGGTTTGTGAAATTAATGGTCAAGTATTTGTGGTCATTGCCTCATTGATGGATGGGTTAGGTGTGCTCTCTGGGCTGAGGATTAAGAAAAGGCTGCCAGGATGAAACAAGATGGGATTGGGAGGGAGACAAACCATAAGTGACTCTTAATCTCACCAAACAAACTGAGGGTTGCTGGGGGGAGGGGGGTTGGGAGAAGGGGGGTGGGGTTATGGACATTGGGGAGGGTATGTGCTTTGGTGAGTGCTGTGAAGTGTGTAAACCTGGCGATTCACAGACCTGTACCCCTGGGGATAAAAAGATATGTTTATAAAAAATAAAAAAAATTAAAAAAAAAAAAAAAAGAAAGAAAAGGCTGCCAGGAATTCTGGGTGGAAGGAATTCTATTAACATTTCAGAATATTATTTTCCCCTGATTAGAGACAGTAAAGCTTGCATTTTGCTAGTGTTTAGAGAAAGACAAGGCAGCGACATGGAGAGACTGCTGAACTGCAAATAACCAGACTGGGATTCTGGGTACAGGGTTTTCACTGACCAGGGTGATCTTGACCTCCCTTCTGTCTCTCTTGTGTTAGCCTCTACACAGAGCACTCAGCTCACTCTGCCATCCTGAACCATCAGCTCCTTATTGGCCACCTGTGCCTGGGGACCTCACAACAGTGCACACCCAACACATCAAACCTAAGGGATTTACAACTATGCACATGCTCTCTTCCTTCCCCAAGTCCCAGCCTCACCACTGCTCCTGCTCTGACTTGGTTAGTGACATACCATCTTCATGGTTGCGCAGCCGGAGACCGGGAAGCCAGCCTTGCCTTGTTACACCTCCCCGTGCGTCCCCTCCCTGCCCCCTCTCCCCTCCGTTCCGCTGTGGAACGAACTCCAGTGTTTGCCCCCAGCTCTTCAGCCCGGTGCTGCAAGACCCGTTTCTCTTGCTCAGAACGTAGCAAGTATCTTATGTATTGATAAAGTGAGAGCAGGTTTTTGGCCTTTATTTAGAAATCCTCACAGGCAGCCCCAACAGAGGGCTCTGACTCCCTGCCTCTCTCCCTCTCCCTCATGCACGGCCTGCGTAAGCTGCCTATTTAGAGATGCCACACTCCTCAGTGTATGGGAAGGCCAGGAAAACAGATGGATGAGCCCTTATGCTCCAATGCTCTGCAGCCATGGAGTTCCTGCAAAGAGCATTCTCTTTCCCTGCCGTGGTGCTGCGGAGAGCCCAGCTGCGGTGTTTGGATTCTCTTCTGTTTGCAACTGTAATTCTCCAGAGGGTTTTTATTTGGCTCTTCTCCTGCCCCTGCCTGGTGATGCCTGGCCCCACTGAGCAGTGTTCTCATTTTACAGGCAGGAAGCACTCAGCAAATGCCTCATCTAATAAGGGGATAAGAAGTGTATGAGTATCCAATATGCCAAAGCATCTTATACATGTTTAGAGTTTTTTTCATGTCTGTTATCATAGTTTGGGACTCATGAGTATTTCTTCCAAATGGATAGGATAGACATTGTTGTCTTATTTTACAAACGAGGAAACTGAATTCTGCAGATGACTATCTAGCCTGTTCCTGTATTGGGAAGGGCCTCCATTTCTTCTCTGTTCCCAAGAATATACTCGTCCTATCACAAATATATTATTAAAATATTTTATATTATTATTATATTGTTATTATATCAATAAGAATATTAGAAAAGTCCTCTATGGTATGTGATAGTCCCAAGGACCCTTAACTCTGGATATTTAAAGTCTAAATTTATTACAAAGTACATTTAAGTATTTTTTTAATCATCTTTTTAATTGGAGTTAACAGCTAAAATTTTAGTGAATCTCCACAACTATTTTAACTAGTGGCCAAACACTACAGAGTGATATCTATTACCAGAACAGCTAAGGTCCATGATATTGATGATGCTAGAGTAGAATAGTTAGCATTTATTAAGTGCCTACTGCATATCAGGGACCCGGTTACATAAGTGCCAATGTCATTACCGTTCTACAAGACTGAAAACGAATGTATTTCAATAAGCTTGTGTGACTTTCCCACAGTTACAGGGATGGTCAGGTAAACTCTTAACAATACTGTGTTCCTACTGTCAGGGGAGAAATAACCAGCAATGCTAGAGACAGATGGTTGACAGAAGGAGGAGAATCCAGACTGTTTAAAATCCTCACTGTCTTCCTCTTGGAGGAGAGAGGAATGAGCACCCATGGGGAAGAAAGATTCCTAATATTTCCTGAATAGTTCTATGTCTGGCACTGATCGCCACTTGTCACATAGATTCATAGATTCACTTCGTGAATCCTCACAACAACACTGGGAGGTTGGTACTGCGTGGAAACTGAGGCTCAGAGATAAGAAACAGTTCAGTCAGGATTAGAACCCAGAGCCTGTGCTTTAAGCCTTGCTTTTTATAAGCGCTTAGTTCTAGTTCATCGGCCAGGAACCAGCACTATACACTAGGCAGCTGCTATGCCTGAGCTCATGGTCCCAACCACCACGAGAGGAGTACTGTCTCCATTTCACGCTTGCACCCTGGCTCCCAGTCACCCACAAAACAGAGGCGAGTGTGTTGCCTTGTGCCAAATCTGTGTCAGGAAGTTTGTTATGGAAGTAGACACGGAATTCATGCCGTGAACAGCTCTTACCATTGAATCTTTCTCCCTCCACTTTGGCTTCCGCTTGATTTTTCAGTGTTTCTGGCATCTCATTATGGAAAATCAATTCCGCTCTTCACACATCCTCCGCTTTCTTTAGCCTCTTGTCACTGCCCAGAAGCACACTCCTGTTTCTTCAAACAGATTAATCTAACCAAGGAAGGGTATTCAAGGGCGTCCAAATGTTATGCTGTTGATACTGTTCTGAGCACAGCGCCTTGGCCAAGAACGACCCTCCTTATGTAGGACCTAGCAGCGGCCAGGGCCGAGAGAAAAGCTGGGACAATATTGAATGCTGGTCCTGCTATGTTCTCTCTGTCTAAATAAAAGCAAAAGTTCTCCAGCAGAAAGAGGGTTAAAGAATCTACTTGGGTTCTCTGAAAAGTAGCATCAAAAGTAAGAACAAATGCAGGAGAGGGAAAAATTAAAAATATCTGAAATGCCAAATACTGTGCCTAGTTGTAGTTATTGAAAAGAGGAGACTATGCTGAGATTTGAAGTTTGAGAATTAATGGAGAGTTAACTCTTGGTGGAAAAGAACAGAACTAAAGTATGGTGCTGGTTTTGTTTCAGGTTTTTTACTTGCTTTCTAGGTGCAGGGGGAGGGGTGTTCTGGGAAGGTCTGTTCAGGGTGTCACATGTTGTAGTAACAGAATGATAGGCACAGGATTTATCTATATTCTCCAAATAGGCAAAGGGAAATTTTTTTTGGTTGTTATTTGAGCCCAGCCCATTGCCATGTAGGAACCCACAGGAATTTTTGAAACCCTTCATCTGTGTTACGGCAAAGCATTGATTTATTGAGAACAGGGATTTTCTGATTTGTTCTGCAGTCTCTTAAAAGATTTTCAGCAATTCTTTAAGATCCACTGCTGGTGCCTAGTGAGCAAAGGCCAAGCAGGTTCTACCCTGGGGGCTCACTTCTGTGTGGCCTGTTTTATATGTGGGGACTCTGCTCTGAATTCTATCAGGAGGGGAGCTGTAACCAGTTGGAAGATTCAAAAGGGTGCATTCTTGGGTGTTTTCATTTCAAGTTCCAGGTTTGGAAATTGACTAATCACTACCCCCGCCCCAACAGGGAAATTTACTGGCCCCCTAATGTGCTGGGAACTGGTACTTTGGGGAGGGGGCTGCCAGAGACCCCTGAGGGGGCCTCTGGAGGTGACCTCAGCTCACTGTGCACAGCTGCAGCCACCTTTCTCCCCTTTCAAGATTTATAATTGGGCCTATAATGTATAATTTGGATAGTTGAGGTCATATTGTTTACATAAACTGCTTTTTTCACATAAATTTTAATGGATGTACCATATCCCATCACATGTATTTAATCATTTTCCCATGGGAAGTTTAGATTTTTTTTTTCGTGGCTATCATAAATGATACTCTGATGAGCATCTTTGTCCAAAACCCTTTGTCAACATTTCTAATTATTTTGTCAGAATAAATTCCTAAAGGTGACATCTCTGGATCAAAGAATATCCCACCTATAAAACTCAATATATTTTGCCAAACTACTTTCCAGAAATGCACTATCAATTTGTAGTCCCACAGTGAAGTATAACAATGCAGGATTTCAGCTGACTGCCCTGAATGTAATGTTTCATTTTGTCAGGAAAGAAAAAAAATATTTTTATAAGAAAATTCTCTTTTGGCCAGAGTCACTATTTTAAAGTAGAAAAATGCATGTACACATGATGAAATTGTAGGTATGTGAGGGAAAAAAAAATTTTTTTTTCTAAAAATGAAAGAAAAACGTACCAGCAAAGAACTATAACAGAACGAGTATGTGTGGCACAGTTAATATTATCAGCTGAGATTTGTTCAAATAAAGCACGTACTTAAAAATCAGTTGCTCCCTGAGCCTGTACACTGGAGTGCAAGCACATTTTATATCACAGATGGACAAGTGGAGGACTTTCAAAATTCTGAGAGTTACAATGTAGCTTTGGATGCTGCATTTAAAACCCATTTTATGAGAGGTGGGGCAGCCTAGTAGAGCTCAGGCAGAACTGTTTCAGTAGTCAGTTGGTATTAATTGTAGCCCAGGTTCAAACCAGGGCTTTGTCACTTCCTGTGTATTGTGAGATCAGTTACTTTCTTGTTTCCTTCTCTATCAGATGAAAAAGATGTTAGCCTTGTTGGAAGGGTGCAGAAAATGCTAGAAGGAGCTCGGGACTCGGTCCATAGCTATGCTGGTAAGGAAGCCCCATATGGACAGAGCTCTTGGAAGCACTTGACATGTGGCTGGTCTGAATGGAGGTGTGCTCTTGAGTGTGCAAATGCACCCCAGTTTCACAGATTTAGTATTAAAAAAGGAACCAAAATTGTTCTATGAATTTCTATATTATTATATAGTGAGGTGATCCTGTTTTGGCTTCAGATAAAACACATCTTCATAATTAATTTTAATATATTTTTACTGTTTGAATATGTCCTCCTTTTCAAACATGGCTTGCATTATATTTTTATTAGGCAGCGCTGCTCCCAAACAAATTAGAGGCTAGATTCCAAAAAATTTATTTAAACAAAAATCCATGCATTTGTGTTTCTCCTTTGTGGAGTTGGTTCCTTGTTGTTTTATCCCCTGGGGGCATTTGGCTCTTAAGATACTATAAGGCAAAAACAATCTGACGGTTTTGAAGGGGTTGGGGGTAGGGGAGGTGGGAGGTTGGGGGAGCCAGGTGGTGGGTATTATGGAGGGCAGTGTGGCAGGGAGCACTGGGTGTGGTGCATAAACAATGAATTCTGGTACACTGAAAAGAAATTAAAAAAAAAAAGACACTATAAGGCTTTGGTGGGGGGCTCTCATCCACTGGTTTCAAAGAGGCTGGCGGAGGGATGGTGCATAATATTTCATTGTTTGTTAGGGGAGTGAGTAAAGAGTTTAAAAATAGCACCCCTCCCCCCTCCTCGGGGCCCTTGCTGATCCCTTCTGAGTTATTTCTGTTGGCTGCATTAGGAACCTGACATTTGATTCATTGAGTGGGCCCTGCCTCGGTCCTTTAAAACAGAATGGAGAGTTAGTGAAAGGTCAGAGCCACTATGGTTGGTGGTAGCTGCCCCGGGCCCTGACAGGCAGAGAACGGAGGGAATCCCGAGAACGACTATGGCCAAATGTTTGGTCAAGATCCAGACTCGGAGAGGCCTCCGCTTGCAAATGGTGAACCACTGTAGCAGCAACGTGTTTGTCCGTCTGCTGAGACACAGCTCCAAGATCACAGCGAAAAATGCCGGTACGTGCCCTGCCCTGGGCTGTCATTCTGTGCCTGTGGAAGGGTGTGGGTTTCCAGCTTCCAGCTCACCACTAGCAGCTGGGAGAGAAGCCAAGGGTGAACCTGGTGTTAGAGGTTTGTGATAAGGACGGCGGAGAGGGAGGGAGGGAGAAAAGCAGCCGGAAAAATTGGAAGCAGACAGAGCGAGCGGGAGCAAAGGGAAAATGTGAGGGCCTGCAGGGGGGTCCTGATGCCTGTCATGTCAAAGTGCTATGAGGTCAGAAAGGCTAATAACTCACACTCCAGTTGGCAGACTCAGGGAGGAGTGTGTCCCACCCAGACTGCTCAGGAACAATGAGAGATTACAGAAGGTAGACTGGATGATCCGATATGCTCACCACTCCTTTCATTGTTTAAAGGATAAAATCTATTAAAAATATTGAATTAAATTAAAAATAAAGGATAAAATCTTAGGTGCACTTTCTTGGGGGAGGCATAACTCCCCTTTATTTCCAAAGCAGAGCGTTACTAAAATACAAGATCAGTTAAAGAACTAAGGGCTGTTCTGTCAGTTTCCTCGTCACTGAAAACCTATCCTATGTGTTATTTTGTGGTCCTTGGGGGAATGAGAAATTTAAAAAATCAGAGCTTAAATCAGTAGGAAAGAAGATCCTGTTAATAGAGATGATGTGGCTTTCACCAATTAATTAAAACAAAAGAAATCCTGAGCAATGTCTAGAACTGGCCTTGCCTCATACACACATGTGAAGCTGACTTCTGAGTGAATTGAAATGAAATTAATTTGAACCTGTGTGATGACACAGGTGATGTGTACTTATCGTAAAAAAAAGTCTTAGAAGTACGGTTACACAGAATGTTTTCCTTGGCTCTAATAAGACCAGTAGCCAATCAGGGTGTTTGATCATGTTTTGAGACTTTCCATATCAATATGTATTTATCTGTATCTTTTTTGGGGGGCCCCTGTGTAGCTCAGTGGGTTAAGCCTCTGTCTTCAGTTCGGGTCTTGACCTCGGGGTCCTGGGATCGAGCCCTGCATGGGGCTCAGAGAGCCTGCTTCCCCCCACCCACCCCGCCTGCCTCTGCCTACTTGTGATCTCTCTCTGTGTCAAATAAATAAATAAAGTCTTTAAAAAAATCTATATCTTTTTTTAAATGGCTAAAGAATATTACATAGTATAGAGAAACCATAATTATTTAATCTCCATATTATTATTGGGAAGTGTTATTTCCTATTTATTGGCTTTATTAAAAGCGCTGCAATGAAGGTGCACACACAGGCATTTCACTATGAAATGTGTAATTGTTGGGTTGAAGGATACACACATTTTAAATTTTGACAGAAATGGGCAAATTATCTTCTTTTTTTTTCTTTTTTTTTTAAAGATTTTATTTATTTATTTGACAGAGAGAGATCACAAGTAGGCAGAGACAGGCAGAGAGAGAGGAGGAAGCAGGCTCCCTGCCGAGCAGAGAGCCCGATGCGGAGCTCGATCCCAGGACCCTGGGATCATGACCTGAGCGGAAGGCAGAGGCTTTAACCCACTGAGCCACCCAGGCGCCCCGCAAATTATCTTCTTAAATTAACACTCACTAACGGTGTGTAAGGAGAATGTTTACTCCCTTGCATAACCACTAACCCTCATGTAACCACTTTCTTTTGTAGAAAGGTTGAAAGAAAAATGAGATTTTTATTGCTTTGATTTACATGTCCCTTTATATTAGTGAGGGTGAGCATCTTTTCAAATACTATTTTCCATTTGCATTATCTCCTGGGAATTGCTTGTTTACTTTGCACATTTCTGTTTTGTTTTGTCCTTATAGACTGTAGGAGCTCTTCTGTCATCTGCATATTAATCCTTGGCCTTTTACAGATACTCACTTTTTCTCCCTATTTCTTCTTGGCTTTCAACTTACTTTAATGCTGACTTTAAGGCCCAGCACTGTTCATGTGCACAGAGGGCTTCTACAAGCGCAGGCTACCTCAGTGTTCTATAGTCCAAGTGTTTTGTTTTCTTTTTTAATGTCAGCTTTCTTATTCTGAGCTTATAAAAGTGTTTTCTTGTTCATGGTTAATGTAGAAGCTTGAATGCTGTGAAATTGCTAATATTCAGCTGCTTTTGACCTACAAAATGGTGATTTTATGCAGTTTGACGGAAAATTTGTTTTTATTCAACCTGTTAACTTCCTTGGAATTGTCACCTGTGTGTGCTGTCGGGCAGGGATAGAACCTTCCGCCCCAAGTTGGTTAGCAGTTTTTCTCAAAGTTTTTTGTAACTTTTGATTATTTACAAAGCTATGTTTTCTAGTTGAGTATTTTAGTATTCCTGTTCCATTACTGATTTTATAATATAGTTTCAATATCAGGTCAAGTTCCCCTCATCCGTATTTTTTATCCAGAATTTCTTGACTGCTCGTGTACACTTTTTCCATTTGTCACTTATGAAAATGTGTTGAGATTTATACTGGAATTGCAGAGAATTTTAGTTAAATTAGAAAACATGGATCTTTAAAATACGGAATTCTATTTAAAAGCATTCCTATGTTTCTTCACTTTCCTCAGATTTTGTTACTCAGTTGTGTTTTAATACTATTCTCATGCAAATGTTCTGTATTTCTTATTGATATTTCTGAATGTCATATGGCTATTCTAATTTGTGCATTTAGCTATTCTGACTGAAATTTTCCCTTATCATATTTTTATATTGTCTTTGCTCATGTACAGTAAACCACCTGATTTAATATACTGATCTTGCATTTGAACACCTCACTCAAGTCTCATTAATTCCCATAGTTTCTCTTTAGAAGCATTTCCCCCTTCTTGTGGATAATAGTGTCACGTGAAAAGAGTGATGGTCTTGTGCCTTCCTTTCCAATATTTACAATAAAATACGATATTTTTCATATTTGTCACGTTGTGTTATTGAGGGCTACCAGAATAATACTGAAGAGTAGTGAGACTTTTTTGTCACGTTCTTGACTTGGGCATGATGATTGATTGCGATGACAGAGGGATCCAAAGAGATGGTATGACAGCTGCATCAGTGACGATGCCATTGGCGACGAGGGACAGAGAGCTCTAACAAACACTGCTTTAAATAATAAGGTGATTTATTATCCCCAAGTCCACAGTCAGGGAGGATTCCTGGATTGAGGACCCGGGTTCATTTAATCTCTCTGCACTGCTCTTGCCGTTTGGCCAGAATTGCAGTATAATTTGAAATTTAGAGTTGTGGTAACCCCAACTTTGTTCTTTCTCAAGACTGTTTTAGTTATTTAGAGTCTTCTGTGGTTCCATGCAAATTTTAGGATTGTTTGTTCTAGTTCTGTGAAAACTGCTGTTGTTATTTTGATAGGGGTTGCATTGAATCTGTAGATTGCTTTGAGTAGTATAGACATTTTAACAATATTCTTCCAAGTCATAAGCATGGTATACCTTTCCATTTGTTTGTGTCATCTTCAATTTCTTTCATTAATGTGTGATAGTTTTCAGAGTACAGGTTTTTAACCTCCTTGGTTAAATTTATTCCTAGGTATTTTATTATTTTTGATGTAGCTGTATATAGGATTCCTTTCTTAATTTTTCTCTTTTTTAAAGATTTAATTTATTTGAGAGAGTGAAAGCAAGAGACCAAGCACTAGCAGGGGGAGGGGCAGAGGGAGAGGGAGAGGCAGGCTCCCCAAGAGCAGACCCCCAGATGTAGGGGTCAGTCCCAGGACCCCAAGATCATGACCTAAACCGAAGGTAGACACTTAACTGACTAAGCCACCCAGGTGCCCCAGTGATTTCTCTTTCTAATTGTTCATTATTAGTGTATGGAAATGCAACACATTACTATATATTAATTTTGTATCCTGCAATTTTACTGAATTCGTTTATTCTCATAGTTTTTTTGTTGGGAGACTTTAGGGTTGTCTATATGTGATACCATGTCATCCTCCAATTGTGATGGTTTTACTTCTTCCCTACCAATTTGGATGACTTTTATTTCTTTCCTTGTCTCATTGCTATAAATAGGACTTCCAGTATTGCATTGAATAAAAGTGGTGCAGGCAGACATCCTTGTCTTGTTCCTGATCTTAGAGGAAAAGCCTTCAGATTTTCACCACTGAGTATGATGTTTAACTGTGGGCTTTTCATATATGGCCTTTATTATGTTGAGGTATGTTCTCTCCATACTCACTTTGTGGGGAGTTTTTATCATGAACAGATGTTGCATTTTGCCAAATGCTTTTTCTGCATCTATTAAGATGATCATACGATTTGTATCCTTTGTTTTGTTAATGGGATGTATCTCATTGATTTGTTGACATTGAACTTACCCTTGTGTTCTTGGAGTAATCCCACTTAACATAGTGAATGATCCTTCTTAATGTATTATTGAATTTGGTTTGCTAATACTTTGTTGAAGATTTTTGCATCTCTGTTCATCAGGGACCTTGGCCTATAATTTTGTTGTTATTGTTGTTGTTTATAGTGTCTTTGTCCAGCTTTTGGTATCAGGGTAAGGCTGGTCTCATAGAATATATTTGGAAGCTTTCCTTCTTGTTTTTTGAAATAGTTTGAGTAAAATATGTATAAGCTCTTCTCTAATGCTTGGTAGAGTTCACCTGTGAATCCTTTTGGTCTTGGACATTTGTTAGATTGTTTTATTATTATTATTATTACTGATTTTATTTTGTTATTAGTAATCAGTCTGTTCAGATTTTCTCTTTCTTCCTAATTTGGTCTTGGGAGATTAGGTTTCTAGGAATTTATCCATTTCTTCTAGGTTGTCCAACATGTTGGTATATACTTTAGTAGTATTTTATAATTGGTATATACTTTAGTAGTATTTTATAATTCTTTGTATTTTTGTAGTGTCAGTTGTAACTCCCTTTCATTTATGATTTTATTGATTTGATTGAGTCCTCTCTTTTTTCTTGATGAGTCTGGCCAAAGCTTTATCAGTTTTGTTTTGTTTTTTAAAAACACTCAGCTCTTGGTTTCATTGATCTTTTTAAATTATTTTTAGGGTTCTATTTCATTTATTTATGCTCTGTTGTTTATTATTTCCTTCTTTCTAACTTTGGACTTTGTTCTTTTTCTAGTTCCTTTAGGTGTAAGGCTTGATTGTTTACGATTTTCTTGTTTGTTGAGATAGTCCTGTATCACTATAAATTTTCCTCCTTAGAACTGTTTTTGCTGTATTCCATGAATTTTGGACTACTGTGTTTCCATTTTCATTTGTCTGCATGTATTTTTTTATTTTGTCTTTGATTTCTTCACTGACCCATTAGTTGTTTAGTAGCATGTTGTTTAGCCTGCCCATATTTGTGTTTTCCAGTTTTTTCCCCTTATAATTGATTTCTAATTTCAAGGTTTATGGTCCAAAAAGATGCTTGATAGGATTTCAGTCTTTTAAAATTTATTGTAATCTATGCTAGAGAATTTGCACTTGAAAATAATGTGTGTTCTGTTTTGGGATGGAATATTCTGTGTTTGCCTCTTATGTCCATCTAGTCTAATGTGTTCAAAGCCACTGTTTTCGGATTGATTTTCTATCTGTGTGATGTGTCAATTGACCCAGCTCCGGTAGTAAAGTCCCCCTTATTACTCTATTACTGTCAATTTCTTTCTGTCAATATTTGCTTTGCATATTAGATGCTCCTATGTTGGTACTTAGATATTTATTATTGTTATATCCTCTTCTTGGATTGATCACTTTTTCACTATGTAACATGCTTCTTTGTCTCTCTTACAGTCTTTCTTTTAAAGATTATTTTGTCTAAGTATTGCTACCCAAGCTTTTTTTTTTTTTTTAATTGCCTGTTTAATGACCAGTGTTGTACTAGGTTTATGGAGGTGAGGAGAAATTAGTAAAATAGGAAGTTATATGTTTTCATTCACTCGAATTTACATGTTACTCTTAGGGTTAAAGAGTACCAGCATGTCTTTGTTTCCATTTGCTTGGAATATCTTTTTGTAACCCTTCACTTTTGGTCTGAATGTGTCTTTAGGTCAGATGTGAGTCCCTCATAGGCAGCATATTAGATGGTCTTATTTTGTTACCCATTCAGTCACCCAGTGTCTTTTGATTGGAGCATTTTTATCATTTACGTTTAAAGTAATTATTGATAGGTATATAATTAACTGCCTTTTAAAAAGTTTTTGAATTAATTAACTTAATTTAGAGAGAGCTTGGGGCTGGATCACATGACCTTGAGATCACTGCCAGAGCCCAAACCAAGAGTCAGTTGCCCAATGGAATGAGCCACCCAGGCACCCCTGTATTTACTGATATTCTAATTGCTTTCTGTTTCTGTAGTTCTTTTCTATTCCTTTCTTTTTTACTAGCTCTCTTTCCTTGTAAAATGGTGACTTTCCTTAATGCTATGTTTGTATCATTTTCTCTTTAATTTTTTTGTGTACCTATTAGAGGGTTTTAGTCACTATGCAGTTCATGCCTTATGTATAAAAGTTTGAACACATACAAGAGCATTAAATTTCTACTCCTTCCATGTTTTATGCATATGATGTCTTATTTTACTCTTTTTATTTTTTGGATCCTTAACTAAAGTTTGTAAATATAGTTGGTTTTGGTGCCACTTGTCTTTTAAACATACTAGCTTTACCATATGTTTGCCTTTTTTTTTTTTTAAAGATTTTATTTATTGGGCGCCTGGGTGGCTCAGTGGGTTAAGCCACTGCCTTCGGCTCAGGTTGTGATCTCGGGGTCCTGGGTTCGAGTCCCGCATCGGGCTCTCTGCTCAGCAGGGAGCCTGCTTCCTCCTCTCTCTCTCTCTGCCTGCCTCTCTGCCTACTTGTGATCTCTTTCTGTCAAATAAATAAAATCTTTAAAAAAAAAAGATTTTATTTATTTATTTGACACACACACACACACACACACACACACAGATCACAAGTAGGCAGAGAAGCAGGCTGAGAGAGAGGGGGAAGCAGGCAGAGAGCCTGATGCGGAGCTTGATCCCAGGACCCTGAGATCTTGACCTGAGCTGAAGGCAGAGGCTTAACCCACTGAGCCACCCACGCACCCCCCATATGTTTGCTTTTATCAAGTTAATTTTTTTCTTTCATAATTTTTGTCTTGTAGTTATGGATTTTTCTTTTCTGTTTAAAGAAGTCCCTTTGACATTTCTCGTGAGGCTGGTTTGGTGGTGATTAACTTCTTTGACTGTTATTTGTATGAGAAACTATCTCCTTTAATTCTGAATGATAACCTTGCTGGGTAGGATATTCTTGGTTACAGGTTTTTTCCTTTCAGCACTTTGAATATATCTTGTTGCTCTTTAACGGCCTGTAAAGTTTCTGCTAAAAAATGGGTGGATAATCTTATGGGGTGTCCCTTGTAAATAACTATTTTCTTTTTCCTTCTGCTTTTAAGATTCTCCCTTTATCTTTGTTTTTTGACATTTTAATTATTTTTGTGATGTAGACCTCTTTGGGTTCATGTTATTTGGGGATCTTTGTGTTTCCTGGACTTGAATGTCTGATTCCTTCCCCAGATTAGGAGAATTTTCACCTAGTATTTCTTCAAATAAGTTTTCTGCCCCCTTCTCCCATTCTTCTCCTTCTGGGACCCCTATAATATGTATGTTAGCATACTTGATATTGTCCAGAGGTCCCTTAATCTGTCCTTTTTAAAAAATTTTATTATTTTTTAGAGCGAGAGAGAATGTGAGCATGCAAGCAGGGGTTGGGGAGTGAATCTTAAGCAGGCTCCATGCCAACTATGGAGCCTGATGCAGGACTTGATCTCATGACCCTGAGATCATGACCTGAGCTGAAATCAAGAGCTGGATGCTTAACCAACTGAGCCACCCAGGTGCCCTGTCCTTTTTTAAAATTCTCTTTTCTTTTTGCTTGGATTACTTCCATTACCAGAGCTTTTAGTTTGGATGATAGCCATATGAGGTTGTACTCTTAGCCTTGATGGCAATATCTAAAAGTGTTGTGTGCACAGTTTCTCAAACACAGGTCTCAAACTCACACCATGGAACACTCTTTTTTTTTTTAAGCTTTTTTATTTGAGAGAGGCAGAGAGAGGGAACAACCAGGGGAGAGGAACAGAACGAGAGGGAGAAGCGGACTCCCTGCCAAGCAGCAGGGTGCCTGACAATGGGCTTGATCCGAAGACCCTGAGAACATGAGCTGAAATGAAGGCCTGCGCTTAACTGACTGAACCGCCCAGGTGCCCTTAGAGCACTCTTTTCAAAGAACAACTAGCAGCACTTTAAGGGACACTAGTGACCCAGAGATCTGTGTTGAATAGAAATGCAGGAGCATGTTGGAGCCATGCATATGGCTGAGACTGTAAGAGAGAGAGTACAGAATGAGAAAAACAGAGGGTTCTTGCTACCACAAAAGAGATGCGATTTTTGAAGCAGACAAAGGTAGCTTAGAGTCACTGGATGAAAACCAAGAGAATGTGGAGTCTCAGAGATCAAGTGGTCAGTAAGGCAAAAAAAACTTTAGCAATATGTTTGTTGTTGGTGATTATCTTTAGCAATATGTTTGTCATTGGTGATTCTTGTAAGAGGTGTCTCAGTGGGCTGCGAGGGGCAGCTGACTGCTACAATGTAAGGACAGGAATTGAGTGTATCATTTTCTTGAATTTTAGATATTGAAGTTGCCCAAGATGATGGTATGATTAAGTGTGTCAAAATGTTGATTTACTCTGAGAGATATGACCAGGAAGGTGGTAGATAAGGACCGTAAGAAGAAGTGGGAGAGGAACAGATGTGCACAGATGGGAAAAACATTAGGATTTTCTTCTGTGTGTGTGTATGTGTGTGTGTGTGTGTGTGCACGCACATGTCTAAGTTTCTTGTCATGTATACTTTCCTGAGTCACTGGGATGACTCTTCATGAGTTTTAAATAGAATGAATGGGCAGTTTCCCAAGAATACTCGGGCATCAGGTACATTTCTAGTGTGAGATATTTTGCAATGTCTATGCCTCATCTGAAAAAGTAAATATCATTCTTAGGATCTTTTCTTTAAACCAGTGGGACATGCACTTCACTTGAAAGGTTAAACTTTATCCCCAAAAAAGGAAAGTAAAAGAGTCATATAGGAGGTCAGTGGTAAACTGTTTTAACTACATTTTGGAAGACTGCATGCTGTTTAATATGAACAGAAAACATTTTAGGGATGGATAGCACTTGCAGAATGTAGTAAATTTTGAAGTTTATTTTATCTCTAACCCAAACTGATAATCCTCACAACAGCAAGTGACGTTTTTTGTTTGTTTGTTTGTTTTGCTTCTATCCTGCCCATGATACAATCACAGATCTGAAATATAATTAGGTGACAGTAAATTTTATTAGGCAAAACTTTTCAAAGTGAAAGGGAACTTTAATAACATTGCTAGGGGTTACCTGTGTGACTTAGTTGGTTAATGGCCTTACTCTTGATCTTGGCTTAGGTCATGATCTCAGGTTAGAGAGATCCCTAAGTCAGTCTCAGCACTCAGCATGGAGTCTGCTTAAGATTCTCTCCTTCTCCTTTTGCCCTTCCTCTTCTCTCTCTCTCTCTCTCTCTCAAATAAATTAATCTTTTTAAAAATACTGCTAGGACAACTGCATACAGTGGGACTGTTCTGGGAAAATGGGGACAAATAATCACCAAACATGATGACACTGGTTTTAGCAAATGAAACAGGGCCAATAACAGAAGACTCTTCCTCAGGTACAAAGTAAGGGCCTCTTGGGGCCTCTCAGATCCCCTTTTCTCATAGTTTGGAACAAGCTTTCAGTCAGACAGGCTTGGGTACAAAGCCCCGCTCTTGCTTCCTGACCTCCTGACCTTGTGCAAGATACTCAACCCCTCTGACTCTGTTTCCTCACTTCCTTTTATGCATGTCACATGATCATGTGCCTAGAACGGCCAGCCCTGTCAAAATGTAGTAAAACTCTTGGTGCTTTTGTCTTTCCCCCCCTCCCACATTTTTCAACAGTTAATGGAGAAATGGCTTTGCTTATTACGTACAGGTGATTGGTGCTTTTAGGGAGAGTATATGTATAGTTTTCGTGGGACATTTTACTGACATAGACTAACAGCCATGCAACACTAGAGCTAGAAAGGATTTGGTCCATTTTGTACATAACAGGTCCAAGACCTAGATAACTAAGTCACATGGGTAAGGACACACAGAGGTCTGGATCAGCTGGGAACTGAATCCAGGTCCCCAGAATTCCAGGCCATTGTTCCTCTCACTCTGTCCTAGTTCCCGTAAGTGGAGTGATGGCCGGTTCCCTTCTTCTCTCCCACTCTTCCTTCGAGCTTCTTGTCCGTGCCCTCCGTTTAAGAAGAAATAAGGCACACCTCGCAGAGCCAGTACGGCTATGCCGATGAACATAAGTTGATTAACTGAAAGTTAGCTCACCTCTAGGACGAGGATGATTCTGGTTATTAGGCAACAAATCTGCCACCTCTATAAGGACCTGTCAGTCTCGAGTATGCGTAAGCAGTGGTGGTCAGCCCTCTCAGATTGCGTGTTCCCACTGAATCACAAAGATTTTGTAATGTTCTCCCTACACAAAGATGTAATGTAACGCTCCTGAGATGAAACTCTGAGAAAACAGAGTCAACTTACACATAACTTTAAAAGTCAAATCAGCGCTTTCACTGTAATATTAGGAAACATTAGAAGTAATTTATAATAAAATAGTAAGTCTTTCTAAGGGTTTTTCTGAAATCTAACTCAATGGGAGGCAGAATGGAGTGGAATGCTGGTTCCTATGTGAAAGCAGTGGTGAGACGTGGGCATCGAGGGCACCACTCAGAGACCGGAGAGTATTTGCTGTTACGTCAGCATCCTGGATGGCAGTGATGTGATATCCTGAACAGATAAACAATGCTTGGCAAACAACTCCCTTCAGTTTACCTAGTGCTAGTATGCCTAAAAAATTCAAAATTTGTTTATCATACCCGGATGCTTTAAGCTTAAGTGTAAAATAGAGACAGGTTATATTTTCAGATCATTATCTAAGTAAGTTTTTGCTAGATGGGTACTATTTGATAAGACATCTGAAGTTATGTGGGATGCAAAATAAGTGATTCATTTTGTGGGACCATCTTGCACACTGTAGGATGTCTGGCATCCCTGACCCGCACCTACTAAATGATGCTGGCCCCTCTAATCATTGGACTTCCAAAAACAGCCTTGATGTTTTTTTTTTTTTTAAAGATTTTATTTATTTATTTGATAGACAGCGATCACAAACAGGCAGAGAGAGAGAGGAAGGGAAGCAGGCCTGCCGAGCAGAGAGCCCAATGCGGGGCTCGATCCCAGAACCCTGGGATCATGACCTGAGCCGAAGGCAGAGGCTTTAGCCCACTGAGTCACCCAGGCGCCCTGCCTCGATGGTTTTTTAAGCACCCACCTTCCTGACAAAGGGCAGTGCCACTTTCTGTGTATCCTAGCTCTGCATAGTTTCAAGACATTCTGTAGTTGGGAATCAGCACAGGGTGACCTGGGGTGCCTCACAGGGAACAAGAATGGTGGATCTCAGTGGCGCCATTTCCCAAAGCTTCCCACACCGAGAAAGGTAGGTTTCTCACAGGGTGAGGGTCAGGAAGCCAACGGTGGTGGCGGCGGGGGAGAAGGGGGCGAGGAGTGGGGCTGCGGGAGTATCTCCTGCAAAGCGAGCCAGTTCTTTCGGCCAATGACAGCAATGACATTGGGAGACTCTAAATAAATTTGTTCCCAAGTGGGCTTAAAGTTACCCCAAGTATTCCAAACTCCAAAATCATTGGTGTAGATAAATGCAAATGACAGGTGACCCATTACTTTATCCTATTGCCATATTGACTCTACAGTGCTTTCTAACATTTTTCTTTTCTATACGCTTTTGAGCCCTTGTGCAAATTCATGACTTACTTAGGATTTAGTGTTATCTTCATTTAAGGAGGTTTAGTTTGGTAATGATTGATAATGCATTGGTTCATCCACAAAAATCACCACACCCAGGCAAACCAGATAAAGACCATGAACCAGTCTCTTTTGCTGTTTTGTATGCACTCAAGCTGCTGGTGTGTGTTCTTGGCTGTAGTACTTGGATTCTGTCTTATGTCCAGTTAATAGAGGGGCTGATTTCTGAATGGAAATGTGTGCAATACTTATTCCATTTTTACCTGCCACCAATTTTGCTGTATACTTAAAAGGTCTCTGTATTTTCCTTTCGGCACTGAGATGCTGTCACTGAGAATGTTCTTCATTGTCAGAGTCCTGCTGAGTAGGTTCTTTTGTGGTGCATGGCTTATCTTTAGGGAGTGCCATCACATTGGCATTGTATGAATCATTGTTAGATGGAATAGGCAGTGTGCAACCTGACCAGCTGTACATGGCAGGCACATTACCTGTCTATCATCAGTGGCTGGTCCAGCATCTTGGAATTCTTGTTATTTCACTTCATTAAGTATTTCTTCAAATTGAAAATGACAATAATGGCATAGAACATAGTTATGTTATCGTACTAATATATAATTATAATAGTTAACTTTTATGGACTGTTTCCTATGTGTTTACAGCTTTTCCTTAATTTTAATTAGGGCTATATAATTATATAAATTTCAAAGCTATTTCCTTTTCCTATATTACTGTCATTTCACCTCAAAAAATTTTGTCAGCCATTGAGCTTTGTAAATATATTCAGGCATCTTCTCATATATGGAAGAAGTAAAAATAATTTTAATAAAGCAGTGTAGGTAAGGTTTACTAATTTAGCATTTCTGATCTCTTTAGATATTCTTGTTAGAATTCACCAGAAGAGGTGTATGGGAAAATTCAAGCATCTATCATAAAAAGAAAACTGAGAAAGTATGGATAACCAAATGTAATGAAATTCTCCTTGTACTCTTTAATAGTGGACTTGTTAGAAAACTGATCTATATATTGATAAAATGATGTTGCTATATAGCAGATCAAATTAGCCTAATGATTTTTGGCAAGATAGTAACATCTAATTTCTATAGCATTTTTACCATAGATAACTTCATTTAATCCTTTTGCTAGCCTTATGAGGTTATTCTTGTGTTCTAGAGAAGCACCCCGAGTTCTAAGAATATTAGCTCTTAAAAAAATTACTTTATATAAAAAGAAAGTGAGTGAGCATGGGGAGGGGGAGCAGAAGGAGAGGGAGATTCTCCAAGCAGACTTGCACAAAGCGCAGAGCCTGATGTGGGTAGGGCCCAATCTCATGACCCTGTGACCACAACCCAAGCCAAAACTAAGAGTCTTACGTATAAAACTTTAGTTATTCAGTAACTTCACTTAAAAGTTTTATTCTTACTATGCAGCCATCAAAAGAAGTGAAATCTTGCCATTTGCGATGACATGGATGGAACTAGAAGGTATTATGCTTAGCGAAATAAGTCAGTCGGAGAAAGACAACTATCGTATGATCTCCCTGATATGAGGAAGTGGAGATGCAGCGCGGGGGGTTTGGTGGGTAGGAAAAGAAAAAATGGAAGAAGATGGGATTGGGAGGGAGATAAACCATAAAAGACTCAATCTCACAAAACAGACTGAGGGTTGCTGAGGGGAGGGGGGTTGGGAGAGGGTGGTGGGGATATGGTCCTTGGGGAAGGTATGTGCTATGGTGAGTGCTGTGAAGTGTGTAAACCTGGCGATTCACAGGCCTGTACTCCTGGGGCTAATAATACATTATATGTTTATTAAAAAATTAATAAAATTAAAAAAATTTTTTTTAAAGTTTTATTCTTGGGACACCTGTGAGACACAGATAAGCATCCAACTCTTGGTTTGCATCACTCCAAAAGGATAATGAAGCCTATTTAAGCAGTCACTCCCCAGTCCACTCTTCCCTCAGGTCCTGGCAGCCACCAGTGTGCTTTCTGTCTTTATGGACTAACCTGTTCTGGATATTTCAGATAAATGGAATCCTACATTATGTGACCTTTTGTGTCTGTCTACTTTCACTTAGCGTACATTTTTTGAGACTTGTCCACATAGCATGTATTCCTACTTCATTGCCTTTTATGGCTGAATGATATTCCATTGTATGGATAAACCATATTTTGTCTATGCAACCACTGATGGAACATTTGGATTGTTTCCACCTTTTGATTACTGGAATAGTGCTGCTGGGCACATCTGTTTACATGTATTGGCCTGAACACTTGCTTTCAACTCTTTGGAGCATATGCTTGGGAGTGGAATTGCTGGTAATTCTGTTTCACTTTTTGAGGAACTGCAGAACTGTTTTCCACGGAGGCTGAACCATTTGTAAACTCCCCATCAGTATGAGAGTTCTGATTTCTCCACATCCTTATCAACACTTGCATTTTCAGGTTTAAAAAGTAAATAATTGCTATCCTAGTGGGTATACTAGAACTATGAAGAAAATGTTGAATTTTGAAAGATAAAACCAGTAATTCACTTCTGCACATCTTTTTCCCCTCTCGTTTTATTGAGGTAGAATTGAAATATAGAATAAATCTCTATATAAGCTTAAAGTGTACAGCGTAATGCCTTGATTTACATATACTGTGAAATGATTGCCACAATAAGTTTAGTTAGCATCTACTGTCTCTTATAAATGCAGTTTTTAAAAAACCAATTTTCCTTGTGTTGAGAGCTCTCAGGATCTATTATCTCAATAACTTTTGTGTATATCATATAGTAGTGTTAACTATAGTCATCATGTTTTACATTATATTCCTAGTACTTATTTATCCTGTAACTGGAAGTTTGCACCTTTTAATCCCTTTCTTCCAGTTCCCCCCATCCACTGACTTTGGTAACCACAAATCTGATTTTTTTCCCCAGGTTTCTTTTTTTAAATTCAGTTGCTGAGAATATAAGTGACCATCATTTCATGTGCCTGTTGGCCATTTGTATATCTTCTTGGAAAAACGTTTGTTCAGGGCTTTAGTCCACTTATAATTGGATTATTAGTTTCTGGGGTTTTTTGCTATTTAGTTGTAGGATTTCTTTATATGTTTATGTATTAACCCCTTATCAGAAACACAGTTGGCAAATATTTTTTTCCCATTCTGTAGGTTGTCTTCTCAGTTTGTTGATTGTGCTTTTTGCTGCGAAGAACTTTTTAGTGTGACAGAGTCTTGTTGACCTTTTATTTTGTTGCTTGTAACTAGGTGTCATATCTGGAAAATCATTGCCAAGACCCATATTAAGGAGCTTATTTCCCATGTTTTCTTCTAGGAGTTTTGTGGTTTCATGTCTCATGTTTGTCTTTAATCCATTTTGAGTTAATTTTTGTGAGTGGTATAAGAACAGTGTCTAGCTTCTTTCTTTTACATGTGAATAGCCAATTTTCCCAGCACCATTTTATTGGAGAGACTCTATTTTCTCCATTGAATATTCTTGGCTCCACTGTCAAATATTACTTGACCAGATATGCTTGGGTTTATTTCTTGGCTCTCAGTTGTATTCCATAGTACTTTTGTCCGCTTTATGCCAGTACCAGATTATTTTGATAACTGTATGTTATTAAAATCAGGAAGTATGATTGTTCTTCTCTCTCAGGATTGTTTCAGCTCTTTGACATCTTTTGTGGTTTCATATTCATTTTAGGATTGTTATCTCTTCTTCCATTAAAAAAAAATGCCATTGGAGGGGCTCCTGGGTGGCTCAGTTGTTTAAGCCTCTGCCTTCAGCTCAGGTCATGATCTCAGGGTCCTGGGATCGAACCCTGAGTCAGGCTGTCTGCTCAGTGGGGAGTCTGCTTCTCCCTGGTGTTCTCACTCTCTCCCTCAAATAAAGATCTTTAAAAAAAAAAATGCCATTGGAAGCTTGATAGGTATTGCACTGAATCTGTAGATAGCTTTTGGTAGTATTGACATTTTATTTTATTAAATTTTATTTATTTGACAGAGATCACAAGTAGGCAGAGAGGCAGGCAGAGAGAGTGGGGGAAGCAGGCTCCCCACTGAGCAGAAAGACTGATGCTGGGCGATAGTATTGACATTTTAACACTATTAATCTTCTGATCCATTAACTTGGGATATCTTTCCATTTATTTATGTCCTCTCAATTTCTTTCATCAGTATCTTAATTTTCAGAATAGAGATCTTTTACTGGCTAAGTTTTTTATGGCTTTTAAGATTTTATTTATTTGACAGAGCACAAGCAGGGGGATGGGCAGCAGGCAGAGGGAGAAGCAGGCTCCTTGCTGAGCAAGGAGCCTGACGCAGGAATCTATTACAGGACTCTGGGATCATTGACCTGAGCCAAAGGTAGCTGTGTAACCGACTGAGGCACCCAGGCACCCCAGTATTTTATTGTTTTTGATGCTTTTATAAATGGGATTATTTTATTTCTTCTTCAGGTAACTGAGTGTATAGAAATGCTACTGATTTTTGTGTTTTTAATTTTATATCCTACAACTTTACTGAATTCTTTGATTGACCTAAGTTTTCTAATTGGGTCTTTAGGATTTTCTGTTTATAAAATCATGTTATCTATAAA
This sequence comes from Mustela erminea, assembly GCF_009829155.1. Taxonomy (NCBI): domain Eukaryota; kingdom Metazoa; phylum Chordata; class Mammalia; order Carnivora; family Mustelidae; genus Mustela; species Mustela erminea. Next base: position 69,057,655 of record NC_045625.1, read on the forward strand.
TAGAGACAGGTTTATTTCTTCCTTTCCAATTCTGATATCTTTTATTTTTCTTGACTGCTTTGGCAAGAACTTCCAGTATTATATTAAATAGGAGTGGTGAGAGTGGGCACATTTGTCTGTTCCTGATCTTAGAGGAAAAGCATTCAACCTTTCATCATTGAGGATGATGTTAGCTGTAGGGTTATCATACATGAACTTTATTGTGTTGAGGTACATTCCTTCAATACTTAATTTGTTAAGAGTTTTTTATCATACGTGGATGTTGAATTTCTGTCAAATGCTTTTTGGCAGTTATTAAAGTGATCATAGGATTTCTTTTTTCATTCTATTAATGTAATGTATCACTGACTGATTTGCATCCCAGATTGAACCATCTTTATATCCCAAGTGTAGCTCCCAGTTGATCAGGGTGAACGATCCTTTTAATGTGCTGCTGGATTTGGTTTGCTATTATTTTACTAAGAATTTTTGGTCAGGGATGTTAGTCTGTAGTTTGTTGGTAGTGTCCTTTTCTGACTTTGTTATCAGGGGAATGCCAGCTTTATAAAAGGAAACATTACAGCTCATATCACAGAAATACAAGGGATCATATGAGACTTTTGTGTCTCATGTAAGAATAGTTACCCCTGCTTTCTTTTTGTCACTGTTTGCTTGAAATATCTTTTTCTTTCCTTTCACTCTCAGTCTGTGTGTCATTAATGATAAAGTGAGCCTCCTATCAGTAGTATATTGTTGATTTTTTTAATCCACTTAGCCATTCTATGTCTTTTGATTGGATAACTTAATCTGTTTATGTTTAAAGTAATTATATTTGTTAAGTGAGGGCTTACTATTGCCATTTTTTTCATTGTTCCTTGTTTCTTATCCTGCTTTTTTTTTTTTAATGTTTTGGTGTCTTGTGGTATCAGTAGGCTTTGACTTCTTTATCATGTTCTTTTGTGTGATTACTACACGTTTTTCCCTTGTGGTTACCATGAAGCTTATGTAAAATATCTTATTTTTTTAGTATATGTGCTGCCGAAGCGAGCACGTAAAATATCTTATTTTTTTAAAGATGTATTTATTTTAGAGGAAGATTATGTGTGTGTATGTGAGTAGGGGGAGGAGCAGAGAGAGAGAATCCTGAAGGAGACTCCCCGCTGAACACAGAACCCAGTGTGGGGCTGAATCCCAGGACCAAGATCATAACCTGAGCTGAAACCAAGAGTTGGGCACTTAACTGACTAAGCCACCCAGGTGCCACACTTAAATAAATATATCTTAAAATTATAACACCCTATTTGAAAATAATAACAACTTTAATAGAATTCCTAAACTTTACACTTTGACTTCTGCTCTCCCTCACATTTTAGATTATTGTTATAATTTACATATTTTTATATTGTGTAAGAACAGATTATTTTAGTTATGGCTATTTTCACTGTTTTTTAACTATTTATTTATTTATTTATTTATTTATTTATTTATTTGACAGAGAGAAATCACCAGTAGGCAGAGAGGCAGGCAGAGAGAGAGAGGAGGGACTCAATCTCAGGACTCTGAGATCATGACCTGAGCCGAAGGCAGCGGCTTAACCCACTGAGCCACCCAGGCGCCCTGTTTTTTAACTTTTTTTTTTTTTTTTTTTTAAAGATTTTATTTATTTATTTGACAGACAGAGATCACAAGTAGGCAGAGAGGCAGACAGAGAGAGAGAGGGGGAAGCAGGCTCCCCGCGGAGCAGAGAGCCGGATGCGGGGCTGGATCCCAGGACCCTGGGATCACGATCTGAGCTGAAGGCAGAGGCTTTAACCCACTGAGCCACCCAGGCGCCTAAAGTTGTAAGTGAATTATTATCCAACTTTACCATACCACACAATCCAACTTTGACTGTGTTTTATCATTACCAGTAAGTTTTACACTGCCTTTTAAATTTTTATGTTAATTGGTATTCTTTTATTTCCAGCAAGAGTTCCCATTAGCATTTCTTTTAAGGCAGCTCTAGTGGTGATGAATTTCCTCAGCTTTTGTTCGTTTGGGAAAGTTTTTCTAACTTCTTCATTTCTGAAGGACAGCTTCACTGGATATAGCATTTTTGATTAACAGGTTTGTTTATTTGTTTTAGGTAGCGTGAATATGTCATCCCATTCTCTTCTGGCCTGAAGGGTAGCTGTTGAAAATCCACCAATAGTGTCATTGGATTTCCCTTGTATATAACTTCTCTCTTGTCTCTTGCTGCTGTTAAAATTCTTTGTGTTTCACATCTGGCAATTCAGTTACGTAAGTGGGTGTTGGGGCCTATTCAGGGGGTCCTATTTAGGGGTCAGATCAGGTCAGCCTATTTGGGGGTCCTCAGGGTCTCCTGGGACTGGATCTCTATTTCTTTCCAGGTTGGGGAAGTTTTCCACCATTGTTACTTTTTTAAAAAATTAATTATAGTTGACACACAATGTGACATTAGTCACAGGTATACAATTGACATCTCTTTACATTATGCTATGGTGACCACAAGTGTAGTTGTCATTTATCACCATACAACACTATTACAACATTATTAACTATAATCCCTATCCTATATGCTCCTTTTAATCTCTGTGACTTATTCCATAATTGGAAGATTGTATCTCCCACTCCCCTTCACACATTTTATACAACCTATCCCTGTAGCTATCAATTTGTACTCTGTATTTATGGGTCTCTTCCTGCTTTTTGTTTTGTTTATTTATATTCCATATATAAGTGAAATCATTTTGTACTTGTCTTCCTCTGACTTATTTCACTTAGCATAATGCCCTCCAAGTCCATCTTTGTTGTTGCAAGACCTCATTCTTTTTTATGGCTCATTAATTTTCTGTGGTGTATATATACCATATCTGCTTTATACACTCCTCTGTCAGGGAACACTTGAGTTGCTTCAGTATCTTGGCTATTGTAAATAATGCTGCAGTACATGAAGGGGATGCATGTATCTTTGCAAATGAGTGTTTATATTTTCTTTGGGTAAATACTCAGTAGTGGAATTATGGGATCATACGGTATTTCTCTATTTCATTTTCTGAGGAACCGCCATACTGTCTTCCGCAGTGGCTGCACCAATTTACATTCCCACCGACAGTGCACAAGTTTCCTTTTTCTTTACATCCTCACCATCACTTGTTACTTCTTGTCTTTTTGAGTCTAGCCCTTTGACAGGTGTGCGGTGATAACACTGACAGTGGTAAGATTTGATATCCATTTCCCTGGTGATTAATGTTGAACATATTGTCACGTGTCTCTTCACTGTATGTCGTCTTTGAAAAAATGTCTAGTCAGATCTTCTGTCTAGTTTTTGTCAAATTATTTTTTAGGTGCTGCATTGTACAAATTCTTTATATATTTTGTACATTAACCTCTTACCAGATGTATCATTTGCAGATATCTTCTCCCATTCCAGTAGGTTACCTTTTCCTTCTGTTGATGTTTTCCTTTGTTGTACAAAAGCTTTTCATTTTGATCTACATCTAATGGTTTCTTTTTGCTTTTGTTTCCCTTGCCTCAGAAGACATACCTACTAAAATGCTAAGGCATAAGATTTTTATGCTTTCAGGTCTCACATTTAGTTTGTTACTCAATTTTGAGTTTATATCTGTGTATGATGTAAGAAAGTGGTCCAGTTTCTCTTTTGCATGTCTCCAGTTTTCCCAGCACTGGGAAGAGACTGTTTCCCCCTCTTCCCCCATTGTGTATATTGCCTCTTTTGTCATTGATTAATTGACTGTATAATTGTGGGTTTATTTCTGGACTCTTTATTCTATTCCGTTGATTTATGTGTCTCTTTTTGTGCCAGATTACTACAGCTGTATAGTGTATCTTGAAATCTGGAATTGTGGTATCTCCAGCTTTGTTCTTTTTTTTTAATTATTAAAGATTTTATTTATTTGAGAGAGAAAGACTGACAGAGAGCATTAGAAGGGGCAGGGTCAGAGGGAGAAGCAGACTCCCCACTGAGCTGGGAGCCTGATGTCGGACTCGATGCTGGGATTCCAGGATCACGAACAGAGCTGAAGGCAGTCACTTAACCAACTGAGCCTCTCAGGCACCCTCTTCTTTTTTTCTTAAGATTGCTTTTGCTATTTAGGGTCTTTTGTGGTTTGATACCAATTTGAGGATTATTCTAGTTCTGTGAAAAATACTATTTATATTTTGATAGAGATTTCCCTGAATCTGTAGATTGCTTTATAGTAGTATGGAAATTTTAACAATATTCTTCCAATCCATGAGCATGTAATATCTTTCCATTTGTTTGTGTTGTGTTCAATTTCTTGAATCAGTGTTTTATAATTTTCAGAGTACAGGTCTTTCACCTCCTTGGTTAAGTTTACTAATAGGTATTTTATTCATTTTGGTGCAACTGAAAATGGTATTTAGTACACTTAGTAAATGGAATTGTGTTCTTTCTGCTGTTTCATTATTAGTGAATAGCAACAACTGCTATTTCATTTTTAGTGAACAAAAGCAATACCTATGTATTAATGTTGTACCCTGCACCTTTACTGAATTAATATATGCTGGTTTTGGTAGAGGCTTTAGGGTTTTCTGTGGATCGTGTCATGTCATCTGTAAGTAGTGAAAGTTTTTCTTCTTCCTTGCATTTTATTTCTTTTTCTTGTCTGATTGCTATAGTTAGGATTTCCAGCATTATATTGAATAAACGTGTTGAGAGTGGACATCTTTCTCTAGTTCCTGATTTTAGAGTAAATGCTCTTTTTTTCATCATTGTGAGTATAATGTTAGCTGTGGGTATTCATATATGGCTTTTACTATGTTAAGGTATGGTCCTTCAAACCCTACTTTGTTGAGAGATTTTAATCATGAGTGGTATTGTACATTGTCAAATGATTTTTCTGCATCTATTGAGATATGATTTTTATCCTTCATTTTCTTAAAGTGGTATTTCATATTGATTTGTGAATACTGAATAAATCTTCATAATAAACCCCACTTGGTTGTTGTGAATGATCTTTTTAATGTATTATTAAATATGGTTTACTAATATTTTGTTGAGGATTTTTGGGTCTGTATTCTTCAGGGAAATTGGCCTATGGTTCTGTTGGTGTTGTTTGCTTGCTTTGTTTTGTTTTTTTGTACTGTCTGTCTGTTCAAGATCATATTGGCCTTGCATAATAGTATTTAGAAGCTTTCCTTCCTCTCCCATTTTTTTTTTTTTTGGAATAATTTGAGGAGAATGCCTATAAACTCTTCTTCAAATATTTGGTAGAATTCACCTGTGAATCCATTTGGTCCTGCACTTTTGTTTGCCAGGAGTTTTATGACCATCAATTCCATTTCATTATTTTTATTGGTCTGTTCAGATTTTCTATTTCTGATTCATATTTGGAAGATTATAGGTTTCTAGGAAATTTTCTATTTCTCCTATATTATCTAATTGGTGAGCATATAATTTTTGTGGTTGTCTCTTATAATCCTTTGTATTCCTGTGTTGTCAGTTGTTACTTCTCATCTACTATTTCTGAATTTTATTTGGTTCCTCTCTTTTTTCTTAGTGAGTTTGGCTAAAGGTTTATCAATTTTGTCTATCTTTTTGAGGTACCAGCTCTTAGTTTGATTTTTTTCTGTTGTGTTTTTGTTGTTGCTGTTGTTTTGTCTTTATTTCACTTATGTGTGGTTTTTATTATTTTATTCCCTCAACTAACTTTGTTTTTTTCTAGTTCTTTTGGGATGAGGTTAGAGTGTTTGAAATTTCTCTTGTTTCTTAAGGTAGGCTTATATTGATATAAATTTCCCCCTTCCAGCTGCTTTTGCTGTGTCCCAAAGATTTGAACATTTTAATTTGTCCCTATGTGCTTCTAAATTTCTATTGACTCAGTGGTTTAGTAGCACGTTGATCAGCCTCCACATGTTTGTTTTCCCCAGTTTTTTTCCCCTTGTGATTTTTTAGTTTCATACCTCTATGGTTAGAAAAAAATGCATGACAACTTCAGTCTTAAGTTTATTGAGATTTGGTGGTTTAATGTGATCTATTTCATATAATGTTTCATGTGTACTTGAAGGAAATGTATATTCTCTTATGTATATATTTATTTAGACCACATGGCCTTATGTGTTGTTCAAAGATACAGTTTCCTAACTGATATTCTGCCTGGATGATTTCTCCATTGATGTAAATATGATGTCAAAGTTCTGTACTATTATTATTGTCAATTACTCCTTTGTGTCTGTTCATCTTCGCTTTATATATTAGGTGCTCCAACATTGGTTGCACACATATTTACAATTGTTATATCCTCTTGTTGGATTGAGCCCTTTATCCTTTATAATGCCCTTGTCTCATTATAGTCTTTGTTTTAATGTCTCTCTTGTCTGATTTAAAAAAAAAAAAAAAAGCCAGAGTAGCAATACTTTTTTGTATTGCCACTAAAATACTTTAGTGTTTTTTAACTTTCATTTGCATGGAAGTTTTTTCCATCTTTCACTTTCAGTCTATATGTATCTTCAGGTCTGAAGAGCAGCTCTTTTAGGCAGCATATAAATGGGTTGGGTTTTTGTTGTTGTTTTTATTATCCATCTTGCCACCCTATGTCTTTTTTTTTTTTTTTAAGATTTTATTTATTTATTTGACACAGAGAGAGATCACAAGTAGGCAAAGAGGCAGGCAAAGAGAGAGGGGGAAGCAGGCTCCCTATTGAGCAGAGAGCCCGAGGCGGGGCTTGATCCCAGGACCCTGGAATCATGACCTGAGCCGAAGGCAGAGGCTTAACCCACTGAGCCACCCAGGCGCGCCCCACCCTGTCTTTTGATCAGAGCATTCGACCATGTACATTTAATTACTATACCATGTACATTTAAGTACATACCTATTGACATTTTGCTAATTGACTTCTGATTGTTTTTTGTTTTTTTTGTTTTTTTTTAAAGATTTTATATATTTGTTTGACAGACAGAGATCACAAGTAGGCAGAGAGGCAAGCAGAGAGAGGGGGAGATACAGGCTCCCTGACAAGCAGAGAGCCCGATGTGGGGCCCGATCCCAAGACCCTGAGACCATGACCTGAGCCGAAGGCAGAGGCTTAACCCACTGAGCCATCCAGGCGCCCCCTGATTGTTTTTCTAGTTCTCCCTTTTATCTCTTGTTCTTGCCCCTTGTGATTGATCACTTTCTTTTGTTCTAGAGTTTCACTACCTTTCTCTTTATTTTTTGTGTATCTATATTGGGTTTTTTTTTTAAGGTTTTATTTATTTGACAGAGACAAAGCAAGAGAAGAAACACAAGTAGGGGGAGTAGGAGAAGGAGAAGCAGCTTCCTGGTGACCATGGAGCCTGATTCAGGGCCCAATCCCATGACCTTGGGATCATGACTTGAACTGAAGGCAGCTGCTTAATGACTGAGCCACCCAGGTGCCCCTATATCAGGTTTTTTTATTTGTGGTTACCATTAGGCTCACATATAACATCTTATGTATATAGCAGTCTATATTAAGTTGATGTCACTTGTTTGGAACACAGTCTAAAAGAACTTCATTTTTACTCCCTCCTCCACTTTTTTATGTATATGTTGTCATATTTTATACCCTTTTATTTTGTGAGTCCCCTTAACTTTTAAGATAAAATTGATTTTACTTCTTCCTTTTTTTTTTTTCTTTTTTTTGGTGAGTAATTATTTGTTCTACCTGCTTTACTGGATTTTTGTTTTTAGTTAGAAAATTGTTTTCCTTTCACAATTTTCTTACTTTCAATTATGGCCTTTTCTTTTCTACTTAAAGGCCTTTAGCATTTCTTTAAGGCCAGCTTAGTGGTGATGACCTTCTTTAACTTTTGCTTCTCCAAGAATCTCTTTATTTTTCCTTCAGTTGTTTTGTTTTAACTTGAAAGAGAGCGAGAACAGGGGAGGGACAGAGGAAGAGGGAAAGCATGGAGCCTGATGCAGGGCTCAATCTCACAACTGTGAAGTCATGACCTGAGCGGAAACCAAGAGTTGGGCATTTAACCACTCCACCCAGGAGCCCCATTAATTTTCCTTCATTTCTGAATGATAACCTTGCCAGGTAGAATATTCATGGTTATAGGTTTTTTCCTTTCAATACTTTGCAGGCCAGGAGAAAGTGGCATGATATAGTCACAGTTTCTGCTGAAAAATCAGCAGATGGCCTTATGGGGTTTTTCCTTGTACTAGTTGTAACTAGTTACTTCTTTCTCTCTCATGGCTTTTAAAATTCTGGCTCATAATTTGAAATTTTAATTATTTTACGTTTTTGTGTGGACCTCCTTGGGGTTCATCTTGTTTGGAACTCTCTCTGCTTCCTGAACCTGGATGTCTTTCGCTCCGCAGGTTAAGGAAGTTTTCAGGTCTAATTTTTTACAGTAAATTTTCTGCCCCTTCTCTCCCTTCCTACTGGAACCCTTAAAATATGATTGTGTGTTTGCTTGCTGTTGACCAAGAGATCCCTTTACCTGTCCTCACTTTAAAAAATTCTTTCTAATCCTGTCTTCCAGATCACTGATATGTCCATTCTTCTGCATCTACTAGTTTGTTGATTTTCTCTGGTGTATTTTTTCATTTCAATTATTGTATTCTTCAACTATGATTAGTCCTTTTTTATATTTTTCATTTCTTGGGTTTAGTTCTGAGCTCACCAACTTTTTTCTCCAGGCCAGTGAGCATCTTTATGGCCATTAAACTCATCAGGTAGATTGCTTATCTCCATTTCATTTAGTTCTTTTTTTGTGGTTTTGTCTCGTTATTCCGTTTGGAGTATATTCCTCTTTCTCCTTATTTTGACTTTCTGTGTTTGTTTCCATGAATTAGGTGGAACAACTGCTTCTTCCAAACACAAAGGCATGGTCTTGTGTATGGTCATCCCCTGTATAAACTGTTTGTTCCTGGTTCCTTTGGCTGGCTCAGGCAGTGGCTGGTGTGGGCTAGGGTTCCAGGGCTCTCTCTGCTGAGGGCACCCTGACAAAACACTTCAGCTGAAGCTAAAGTGGGTACAAGCCAGGGGGTCCTGGGATGCTCACCCAGGGTGCACCCTGGTAGGTGGCTGGAACTGAGGCAGGTCCTTGCTGGGTGTTCCCAGGGTGTTTTGTGCAGGGTGTGCCCTGGGCTAGGGTGGCTGGACCTGAAGCAAGTGTGAGACAATTGTCCTAACACGTCATCTGGAGCTGAATGGTATAGGTCCAGGGTGCTTTGCTCCTGTGATACCTTGGTGGGACAGGTGGAGCTGTAGTGAGTACTGATTAGGCATATCTCAAATGTGCTGTGCTGGGGCCACTTTGGTTGGACAACTGGAGGTGGTGTAGGCTAATCCCAGGATCCAATGAGGCAGTAAGCCAGGACTCCCAGCCTCTACTCCAAGATGGAGGGAATTGTCAACTCTGGTGGTCAGCAGCCCCTTTCATCTGGAAAGAGTACAGCAGCTGTCCTGACATTTGGCAGAGTTCTAGGGCTGGGTCTTTATATCCTTGCTGCACTTTTAAATCACCCTCTTTTTGTGTACCCCAAGGCATGGAAGACTGGTCTGGGCTAGGTGCCCAGGGCTGGCTGGGGTAGCAGGCTGGCTAGTCTATCCAGACGCTGCTTGGATCTCTGCTGTCAAGGTGGAGGGGGAATGTAAACCATGGCGTTTGCCAGACCTTCTGATCCAAAGAGAGTTCCAGCAGTTCTGCTGCCCTCTGACAGAGTTCTAGAAGCTCTCTTAACCACAGCTTACTTTCTGTGCTCCAGAGCAATGAATCTGGACACAGTCCCCCAGTCCTGTCCCTTCCCTGTGCAGTTTGCATTACAGCATCTCCACTGCTCTCACTGTTCTCGGTGTTCGATCACTTTGTACAGAAGCTGTTCATTCAGCCCTCAGGTCATCGGCACTGCTCTATCACTACCTGTAGATTTGGTGTATATGTGGAGGAAGTGAGTTCAGTATCTCCCTCTATGGTTATCTCAGACCAGAAGGCCAGCCATTGTTGCTTTAAATGTACTTTCCATCTTTTTTTTCCTTCTTGATTTAGCATAATGCCAAGATTGTTTCTTTCATTGTATCCCATAAGTTCTGTTCTTTTTCTTTTTTTTCTTTTTGATTCTCTGACTAGATAATTTGTTCAATCATCCAGGTTGCTGATTTTTTTCTTCTGCATAGTCGAGTGTGCTTTTGAAGCACTCTGCTGAATTCTTCAGTTCAGTTACTGTATTTTCCAGTTCTAGGATATTTTTTATGGTTTTTATTTCTTTGTTGAACTTCTCATTTTGTTCATTTTTCATTTTCCTAATTTTGTTCAGCCACCTATGTGTTCTTGTGTTTCAGTAAACTTCTTTAAGAGGATTATTTTGAAATCTTTGACAGATCAGAGATCTCTGTTTCTTTAGGGTTAGTAATTAGTGCCTTAATTTGCTTTGATGTGGTCATATTTACCTGATTTATTGTAATGATTGATCACCAGTGAACTACTTTCCTATCTGAAAATGATAAGTGATCTCTGAGTCTTTGCAGGTTCATTTGGGCAGAGAGATCTTTAGCAGCTCGGTTTGGGTTTCTGAATGTGTACACTGGTACCATCCTTGGGCAGGTGAGCTACTGTTAGGGGTTATTTTGGGGTATGACAGGTGTTCAGGCTTTGAGGTCATAGGTGGGTGGGTGGGTGGGCCACTGACTGGATAGGACTGCTGGCTTGGTTCCTGCCCCTGCGAGGTGGTAAGATGGGCACCACAGTTGCCTGGATTCCCCGGGTAGTCTTATTAGATGGTCAGGACCAGGTCCTACACTCAGCAGTTAAAGTGGGGTTCTGAATTAGCTTCCCTGACTTGCCAGGGCAGTAAGACAGGACCCAGGGCCTGCATAGTTTGTTGTCTGGGGACCTGAATCAAGCAAGAGTGTGTACTGGATGTTCTGGGTGGGTGAGGCTACCAGTTTTGCTCTGCAGACAAGGAAAGCCACAGGTTGTGCTCTCTGTGAACAGGGCTCTTAATGTATGAAGCATTCTAGGGAGGTTCCTTGGTCGGCAGGGGGCTGAAACTTATTCACCCATGAGGGGGCTATGAATTAGTTTCCCTGCCTGGACATAGCAGGAGAAGCAGCTCCAAGGCTAGTAAGGCTCTTTGCTGTCCTTACCCAGGCTAACTCATGCCACAGTTTTTCTGGCTGAACAGTAACCCTTGCTTTGTTCTGAAGGCAGTCAGCTCTACCCACCTATCCCTCAGCCTGAGTGTTGTCAAGTCACGTACCTCACAATTGTTCTCACCAGCCTTTCCTGCCACACGGGGTCTGGGGACTACCCTCCACAGCCTCGAACCGTGACTCAACCCTTTTACCTAGGAGAGCCCCCTTCAGGCAACTTTGAGTTTCCTCCATCAGGCTTTCTGGTTGAGAAGGACCAGGAGCCAGGCTCTACAGAGTGTAGGGCTAGGACTCAGTTTTTCTGCCCAGGGAAGGGACAGCCCAGTCTCCAGGCTGATAAAACTCCTCTGAGGACCCAAGTAAGCAGACCTGAACCCTGTTGTTTTCCCAGAGGGTCAGACTGTTCTGCTGACTCAGTTCTGCAAATGAACCAGAACCACCGCTTGGGATTACGACTTGGGCCCTGCAGGTGTGCACTTGGTCTGCCCAGATCCAAGGGCAGAAGTGCCCTCCCTGGTGGTCTGTCCCAATCAGATTCCCAGTTTTTGAGTCCCACAGATTCCCCTATAATCCCTATGAAGCAAAGCCAGCTCCCTTGAAGCAACCCACAGTGCTGGATATCATATCACCCCTGGGCTCTTGGGGACTTCCCAGCATGGTGCAGGTCACTGGCCAGGAAGGGGCCCGAGGGCCAGCATAGAACCACACCTCTACCTACCTTTCCAGAGCGCTCGGTCTTGCTCTGTTTGGTGTAGTGGACTGCGTTAGCCTTGCTCCCACACTCCAGGATTCTCTCCTTGGTATCTGGTCCAGGATGGTTGTGTGCTTCCCTTCACAGGAACAACAGCTAAGTCCAGTCTATCACTTCTTGCACGTCTTAGAAATCCTGAAATGTAGTAGTTAATAGTTAATGCACCCGGCTACCACTGTATCACCCTGTAGATCCACCTTGAGGAACATGGCTTTGATAAAGCCAGTTTTTAATTCCCGCTAAGAACCCAAGACTCAAAATGAGCAGCCTTAGGCAACTCCATTTGCCCTCTGTTGACATGACGAGCTAAGAAACCGCTCTCCCCTGATAAACTTTAAGAAATAACATGCCTACCCTTTGACCAAGCGATTTTCCTTTCAGGTATCTATTTGTGGCAAATGAATGCAAACAAAAGGGTAAAAAAGCTTTTATATGTAAAGGTGTCTGTTAGCATTTTTTTTTTTTACAACTGCAAATCAATTTAAATGTTTGTCAATAAGCAACAAATTTACTGCATTAGTAGAGAATTTGGCAGCCTAAGAATAATACTATGGGAGTTCATTTCAACATGGAGAATGTCTAAGTTAAAATGTTAAATGAAAAGAGCAAGGTGCAAGTTTGTGCACACATGATTACAGTATGTATGTAAGTGCAGTTCTATAAAACTAAAAACCACTAATTTGTGCCTGGATGAAGAATAGGATACATAAAAATTAGGCTGTCATTGAATAGGAGATTCTATCATTTGTTATCTAAGGTAGTACAGTAACCGTTGACTTCTAAAAGACACCATTCAAAATTACAATAATGGTTTATTGTCCTCTTATTCTTGTAGAAATGACCAAAGTTGGAGGCTTGCAGACCCTAGCTGTATGCATCAATATTGCAAATATTGCCAACCATTTGAGATGTGTTGCTTATTTGGGGTTTAGCATGTTGAACTTTGGGGTCTTTTACTAAAAGTACCTTGTTAAAAGTCAGCATTCCACACAGTGATTTCATGGATTCCTTGAATTCCTTTTCTTTCCCCCTTTTTTCTTTCTCTTTCTTTTTTCTTTGTTAGTTTCCATCTCTAGATCTTTGTGGGAAGGACAAAGAAAAAAAAAACCCTGAAATATAAAATTAAGGGACCAAATGTCTCTTTTTACAGGTGTGCCATTACCCAAAGAAGATGTTTCTGCCCCTCTGATCTCTAGCTCGCCAGTGAAGGAAGCCCGGGAGTATGAAAACCCCCCAAATGAAGAGGAAGATAAAATCAAAGAAGAGCCCCTGACCATCTCGGAACTGGCGTACAACCCAAGTGCCAGCCTGCTCCCCACCCCCGTGGATGATGATGAGATTGACATGCTCTTTGACTGTCCTTCGAGGCTAGAGTTGGAAAGAGAAGACACAGATTCCTTTGAGGAACTGGAAGCGGACGAACATGCCTTTTTGATGGCCGAAGAGGAAGAGCTGAAGGAGGCTCACCAAGCTTTGTCGTGGAGCTATGACATTCTGAGAGGCCATATTCGGGTGAACCCACTGGTCAAGAGTTTTTCCAGGCTCCTGGTGGTGGGCCTGGGGCTCCTGCTCTTTGTATTCCCCCTGCTCCTCCTCCTTTTGGAGTCAGGTATTGATCTCTCCTTCTTATGTGAAATCCGCCAGACGCCAGAGTTTGAGCAGTTTCACTATGAATACTACTGCCCTTTAAAGGAGTGGGTGGCTGGCAAAGTCAACCTCATTCTCTACATGCTGGGCTGCTCGTAAAGTTCGTATCTCCTATGACTAAGGGCTATATTCAATACTAGTGATTTTGCTTTTTTTGTTTTTGTTTCTGTATTTTTCTGCAAATGCCTGGTTCTGCGTGGTCATGGGGCCATGAACAGGTGTTCCTCACTCATAACGGATTATTGAAAACTTTCAGTTAGCTTTCCATAATTCACTGCAGTTAAATAAGTTCAAGTCAAATACAGTTATTTTAGTTATAGGTCAGGAAGATGGCCTTTAAGTAACCAAAAACATGTTTATTTTTTATTATACTACAGACATACTCTTTATTATATCATAATACATAATACATTGAGCTGAATTCGATTTCCCCCTTTTTTAATAGTTAGCACCATTGTAAGGTTCTGGATCAGAATTTTAATAACAACCCAAGAGAAAGTTTTTGAATATAATCCTTAGTGAAAACAACGTCCTCTAACCGATGCCTATACAACTAAATTTATGCTGGGCTTTTGTTTTCTGTTTTTTTAAAAATATTTTTATGTGTTCAAAATATTTTGGTAAATTTTTAGCAAAAAAAGAAGCCTCCTGGAGTTATTTAAGTGTACAGATTGTTTAAGACTAATGCACAAAGGGTATGTCAGGAATTTTTTAATGTTTTGGCACTGGTTTGTTTTTTACAATATTTTTGGCTGAACCAATTGCATAATTTGTTGTTACCTGCGTATGAGGTAGGCAGACACTGTAGTAAGTAAGCTCTTGAAATGGATGATGGAACTGGAGGATGTAGAAACTGGGAAGACTCAAGTGGACACAGGGCGGTCCATTTTTTCAAAGTATTTGGACAAGATGATTTACTCCCTTCATTTGCATTCCATCCATATATTTTGGTTGGGAAAGAACGTTTTTTAAAGGGAAAACAGTTAAAAGTTATGCTAGGTAATTGCTTATTATTGTATATTAACCCAAGAGTAGACACAGATAGGAACTGGGCAAGTAGCAAAATAGGAGTTTGGTGAGGCTGCTGCTGTGCAGGGGTGGTAGGCAAACCATCTTTTACCAAAGTGGTAGTGATGCATGGGTATTGGATGAGGTAAAGAATGTGCACTTGCTGTCCAAGTTGATGGGTATATGTTTAAGTGGATCTAAGTCAAAGAGGAGAAACTGTAAGGCGTATTTTTCAGGTCCCTCATGGCTTTTACTGATTCAATGGGAAAAATTTCAAAAGAAGTGTGTGTAAGAGAGAAAGAGGGAGAGAAGATATGGAAAGAATGAAGTGTGGCTTTTTGATAAATGCTGGTGATCTTCCTTTTTGGTGGCTGTTACCCTCTTTTCCTTCCCTGGTTTTCTTAAGATCTTAATTTATTCCTAATTGGGGCTTCCATTAAGAAAGTAGAAGGGACTCATTAGAGGATCTCGCTTTCAGCTTGGGTGAAATAGTAAAATGACTCCCTAACCCGATAGCAGAGGAAGCAAATGTTCTAGTACCTTCCTTCATACCATAAGATCCACAATAGAAAGAAAGGTTCTGATGCTTCCCTGGGCAGAGTACTTACCAATACTGCGGTATAATTGAGCAAGAAAAGAGTGTGGCGTTTAGGGCATAGTGCATTGGGATTTCTCCATGGATTGAGAATATTCTGTTGCCTTCATTTACAAAGAGATTGGGCACTTGTATTCTCTCCTTAACCATAATAGATGCTCCAACTCCACCATTAGCATCATTTCTAAATTGACCATTCATGGAGCTCTGGGTGCTCTATTTGACATATAAGTTTGAAAATAAATTTTAAAAGTAAAGCCTTCAGTTGAACTAACTAGAATATACATTGCTGTTAGGTTTGTAAGGTGTTCTCTCCCATGTGCTTTCAGTGATTTATTTTGCTTTTTATTGAATATTTAATACCTGAAATTTGATACCAACATAGAATATATTTTCTATAGCTTATTTTGGAAGTTTCAAATGGCCAGCTTTGAAATTGAAGGGTTTTTTTTACCCCTTTGTCATGACTTCCAACTCACTTTCTGACAAAAGGGCACAGCAGTGTAGTCTGCCCCAAATTACCCCCCTCTTGTAATCATGCTTTATATCATTTCCTTTAAAGTTCTAACCATAACAAACCTAGCCCCTACCTGTTTAAAGTAGTATTTTTTAAAATTATGGAAGTATGTAATATATTGCCCATCATAAAACCCTGAAAAATACTGACAGGATAAATACTACCCATAATCCAACCCTGCAGATGTATATTGGGGAGTAATCAATATATTTTAACATTTCCAGCTAACATCTGTTTTAGGCAGAAACTGGATAGAAATATTTGTAAGCGAAGGAGTTAAAAGAATAGGGTCTACTGAATTTAAGCAATAGCCACCAAACATAAAACTGGGATCCTGAAATGCCATTTTGTGGCATTTAGAATAGAAACAGCGTTTTAGAAATACCCACTTAATTTTGTTAGGAGAGAGTCTCCAGCTGCCTGGATCAAAAGAGGAGAAAAGTGCTTCCAAAGATGGAGAGTATATAATATAGTGAGATACAGAATTCAAAGCAAGTGTGTGAGTATATGTATATACCATATTATCACTATAGCTATGTTTATATATGAATCTGTATATATGTGTGTATTTGTATACACACAACTGATATGCCCTTCATACATAATTGTGTTTATTTTTCCCCAGTTTGAGGAGTTTGTGACATGTTACTATTCCTGTTCCCTCTCAGATATCATGGGATAAAACCCACAGTCTCAAAGGTTTCAATTTTCCATGAAAGCAACCATGTGTACATTTGTGGTTTAAATACACACATATATGGCAAATACATATACACACACAATCTTGTCTTTAGTGCTAATGCAAGTTGGATCTTGAAAAAAAATGTAGGTAAAGTATTGTGTATTTCTGTCTGTGCTTGGAACATACTGTAAAATGTTATGTATTTGGAATATATTTTGTGGTTTGTCTAATATTTATAAAGACAACTCTGGGAAGAATTCGAAAGGTGATTTCATTGAAATACTAGAGAAATGGGGGCCATGTTACCTGTGATTGGAGCCTTATCTTTGTATAGTCGAATCTGCATTTCTATGTCAACATCCAGATTGTTTTATATGTTAATATGGTGGCAGGAATCCCTAATAAAAATACTCTGGGGAAAAATGTTTCTGCAATCATTTAGTTTTATTCAGGCTATTTATGCAACTTTACTTTGTTGGAACTACAGGAAGGTACCATGTAGGACCGTGAATGAGGTCACCCTTGAATGGTGATAGAATGAAATAAAAAAAATCACAGGTAATGGATGGAATTAATCCTTTGCAGAAATCATTCAGGCTAAAATCAGGAATATTGAGTGTACTGAAAATGGACCTGAATGTAAAAGATAGCTACAGCATTAAGATAACTAGAAAATAGCAAAGCATGGAAAAAGTAGATGAGAGGTGTTCTTCATTATAGATAAGAGGAAGGATTTCAGAATGTTAAAAATTAGTAGGTCATCAGTTCTGGCACAAAAGGGTGCTTTTTTGGGCCAGAGAGAGCTACATCAGACTCAACTCTCCAGCACTTGCCATGAAACTTTGATCTGTTCGTGGACCACGGAAGAATTTTATTCTTCTACTCTTGTCTTCTCCTCCATACAGCATGGCCTGAAAGGCCCACTGCTCTGGTTTATCACAAAGCTAACAACTCCATCCCTGACTGCTAAATCAGAAGGTGTTACTGTGAATGAAGCAAAAGGGGCTCTCTGTACAGTAGGAACACCATGGATGTCAAGCCAATTTGTACGTCAGCTGTTGTGGCCTCTTAAGTCTGTCAATCTCTGTTCTACTGAGCTATAATTGACAAAATTGTATTAGTTTCAGATATACAATAAGGTTAGATATAGGTCCATGTTGTGAAATGATCGCACAGGAAGTTTAGTCAATATCCATCACCTCACAGAAGCACAAAATTTTTTCTTGTGATGACTACTTTTAAGATCTGCTCTCTTAGCAACTTGCAGTGCAGTACAGGATTGTTAACCAGAGTCCCCATGTTGTCTGTCAGCCAGAACTTACTTATAACTAGAACTTTGTACCTTTTGATCACCTTCATCCATTTCATCCACCTTGGGTAGGCTGTGGCAGGGGAGCTCTGTCGAGTTCTCACTCAGAGGTCGTCAGAGGTCCACACTGTAGACTACAGGCAAGAAAAAGAATTCTGTGGTTATTAATCAAGTATGAGGTGACTTAGGGACCTAAAGTCCCAGCTCCAGCAGCTGTAGCCAACACCTTTGTCTGCCTTAGTGTCTGCAGACTGGAAGGTTCACACAAAGTGGCCCTTGGTTATTTATTCCTGGAGCAGTCTGGGCTCCTGACCCAATCTCACCTCGTGGGAGAAACCCTTGTCCTTATTCCTCCATTCCTTGCTTAGCCAAATAGGGAAAAGCTCTCCTAACTAAACTCCAGCCTAGAAGGAAAGTACTGGGTGGAGATCATGTACTAAAGGTCCCTGCTTACTTTTCCTCCTGCTTCTTTTTCTCTCTCTCTCTCTTTCTCTTGGACCTGTCTTGGGCTTCCAGTCTACACGCAGTAAACAGACCCAGCAGGACCTGCCCGTGGTGGGCCCAGCCAGGACTCGGCTCTCCACCTTCCAGCCTCGGTCTGTGATGGGTGGGTAAGTTTGGTGAGCCCCATGCAGTGGGCTCAGCCATCGTCACTTCAGAGAGGACGGAAGAAGCCCTCACTTGGGTCTCAGATCCCAGCTGTGTTCTCCAATCCATTAATAAAACTGATTTTAACCCTCTCCTGGCCCTGGTGTCTATCGTCTACTGGGAATTAGGGTGGTGGCTGGGGGGCAAGATTCACACTAAGGACACTCAAGAATATTTAGGGTCTTTGCAACCTCCAGTGTTGCCAGTAAGGGAAGAAAGGAGAAGGCTGCTTCTGGCTGAACCTCAGGCATCAGGGGATATCTACTACTGCCACTGGTCCTGACCAGCTTTGCAAGCGGGAGAGGGACCTTGAGACTTAATATTAGTAAAGAACAAGAGGTTAGTTGGCACCACACATCCCTATTCTTTACCCATAGCTGATGCTCACTCCAAATATCTCCTTGGAAAGAGAACCAAGGACACTTTCCTGGTTGTAAAGCAAAAACTCTTAGGAGGAGCAAGGATATAATTTCTGTGGTATAAAGTTCTGAAACATGTCTTGCCAATTACAGTAGCCCATCCAACTCATACTGGTCACCTTGAAACTCCTCATCCACAAGAATAATGATCATGAAAATTGGCTTTCTGAGGAGACCATTCTTCAAGGGAGAAAACACATGAACAAACCCACACTCGTTTCCACTCTGCTTGGCAGTCTTCATAATAAGTTAAAAAATTCAGCGTTCTTTTTGAAGAATCAATTTCCTGCAATTTCCTTGGTGAGAA
Organism: Mustela erminea; assembly: GCF_009829155.1. Lineage (NCBI taxonomy): Eukaryota > Metazoa > Chordata > Mammalia > Carnivora > Mustelidae > Mustela > Mustela erminea. Next base: position 69,076,619 of record NC_045625.1, read on the forward strand.
TCAGCTTCCTCCCATTCTGGATGAGCCCAAGTGTCCTGACAACTCTGACCTGTTGGTTCTGCAAAATTGTAAACTGGACCTTGAACAGTGGTGGCCACATAAACATTCCGCTCCCTGGTCACAGGGTTCCTGGGCAATTTATCATCCAAACCAGAACTCTTGACGGTGAAAGGACGTAATTTTAATGATTATGTCACAACATCAGGTACGAGCTAGGACTACTCTAGACACTCTACCTGTAAGGCTTGGCTCAGCTAGGTTTCACCAACTGCTCCAGATTCTTTCTCTAAAATATTGACAGAGATGGGGAAGGATTATTGCCTGATACTCATATTCTCCTCCTTGCTGTGAAAAATCAGATTGAAATTTACCAAAATTTGCCCTATCATGTGGTTTGGTGTAAGGCTATAAATTACACAGGCCACTATTTTAAATGAGCCACTTGCACTGAATATTTAATGCTACACACTTGATTTATTCACCATTTATAATGTTAAATTTTTTGTCTAATGTGAAGCAGGCAGAAAGTTAGATAGAATGATCTCGATGTTCCCATTACCTCCACAGTTCTGAATTCGCCATTTCTGATCTGCACATACAGAACACTGGCGATGAGTTTAAGTGCGAGCAACTGTTCATACCAAGTACGTACAAGCCAACTTGATCATTTATACTGAGAAATGTCGGCCAGCTTGGCCCTTGTTTGATGTTAGATGCTCCATGTGTGCTCTTCCCAGAACACAAGATGTAATGTGAACCAAATATTATCAAGCACAAGGAATCACAGCTAGAAAGTGGCCCTTCAGGAGTCTACCTCAACAGACCAGGTGTTCCCGTGCCTATCTTAGAAGGCCTGGGGACACATTATACACATTTTGCTGCAAGTCTCCCATTTTGTGAATTTCTTGTGGCAGAGACTGGCAGCTGAATACCAAAACAATTTCTTCTTCATCTTGTGCACAGACTTCGACTATACTTCCCAGTCCTTGCATACTTGGGTAGACTGTATTTCTAGTTCTGGCTAATGGAGTTTAGATAAGAATTTGGATATATAATCTGTAGCCCTTCCAAGCCCTGGACTAAGCGTAGTTGTCCCTTTTGCCACTGGATGTTAGCACCTGCAGTGACCTTGAGGCCACCAGTTGAGGATATTAGAGCTACCAAACGACTTGGACGCCTGAAAAACTGTGTACAGCAGTGCACCTCCCATTTCCCCCTAAACCAAACCCATCTTGGAGTACTTGGGCAACAAAGACCCAACTGGTGGACAGTTTCCAAGTCCATTGCTGTTAATACTCCTCCTATGATTCAAGTTGGCTGTCTTTCCCAGTGAAGGAAAGCACAGCTGAAAGCAGGCATAGGAACAGCCCTGCACTGGTGTCTCCAAGGAGATTCTACTAGAAAACCACTCTAGAGAGGAGAGGAGGTAGCCCTCTGTACTTAAGAGTGCCAAACCTGGGTGGGACCCTACTTTGGGTGCTAATGTGTCTTGTCACTCTTACTTTCAGGGGCTCAAATGGAACTGTCCATTATTTGAACCCAAGGTCATCATCTGTGATGGGCAAAATCACTCCTGGTTGAGAACTACTGGGTTCAGGAGTGGTTTCATGGACATGTAACCTGTGAACTTGTATAGGGCCCTGCTCTCAAAGGTCGATTTAATGCTCTGCTATCACTGCCTTGAAATTCTTAATAATTTTTATATTTGAAGTTGTATTTTGTAAGTGAAGTCCAATGGGACAATGAAGTGTCTCCAATGGGACAACAAAGTCCCATGGGACAGTCAGGAAACTGTGGGTACTGCCATACTGTGTCAACTCTGGCCTGAGCACTGGAACGATAACTGCCCCCACTTAGGCAGTCAGCTCTGTTAGTAACTCAGCACAACATAAGAGTGTACACCTAGACATTAAACTATACCAGACAGTCATTAGAATTCTTCAAAGAGCTTAGCATTTCTGGTTTTTGAAAATCATTGCAACATTGCAAAATAAGTATCTACAGGCTTGGACATAGAGATTGAATGTAAAGATCCTCACAAGGAAACACCTCCCCCCCACTATTGTCATAGAAAAACTTTCATAGGTCGATTATGAACAAGTAGACAATTATAAAATAGTTTTCCCTTGTGATTGAAGATACAGCATTAGAAATCTTAAATAGACATTTTGAATTATATGCGAATCAGGAAAGCAGCTTTCAGTATCTTGTACAACCTCTACAAGTTACAGGAAGGATCAGAGGAAATATTAAAATGCCATTATACAGAGTAACATTTAAGCCTAATTTACAAAAAATTGAATTGTAAGGATATTTTTTTTAGAAAAATTATTCTACAAGAATAACCAGCTCTGGATGTACTAAAATTTATATTTCAAAATATTTTATCAGGGGCGCCTGGGTGGCTCAGTTGGTGAAGCATCTACCTTTGTCTCAGTCATGATGCCAGGGTCAGTGGGGAGCCTGTCTCTCCTTCTACCTGCTGCTCCCCCTGCTTGTGCTCTCTCTCTCTGACATATAAATAAAATCTTCTTAAAGAATAATTTACCAGTACTTTATCTGAATGTTGTTAAGGTCTAGAAGATATTCTTAATGGCACCTAACAACTGTATCAGCAGACCCTTCCTAAAACTAAAAATTATCAAAAATTATTTGTGATCTTACATTTATCAAGTGATTGATGTTACTTATTTGAAAAAGGCAGTTGTTAAAATAATGCTTTGATGGCTTAATAAATGAATTTGCAGAAAAATGAACCCTAAAAATGCTATCAAGATATTTACATATTTATATATTGACATGTCATTATTTACTGTATTATACAAAATTATGGGATTAAAATATTGTGTAGCATCCCATGTGGTAACATAAATGTTACTCATCTATCACTATCACCATTTTATAAGTAATAAAGTATTTTAAAAAAGAAAACCTTTTATACCTTTACCTGCACTTTTCAACTATATTTTGAACAAAAAGCTCCACATTTTCATTTTCATGGGCCGTGCAAATTATGTCACTGACATATGTCACTGACCCTGACTGGTTTAAAAGAATAGAGAGTGGAAGCACTGGAAGTGAATGTTTTAATGGTCAGAATTGAAGATCAGAGTGTAAAATCCAAATGCATATGGCTAATTTTTGTTTGAAGAATTTAAAATGATCTAAAAATGATAAGGAGTCTATATTATAGAATAGATTTCCTGGGACACCTGGGTGGCTCAGTCAGTTAAAACATCTGCCTTTTGCTCAGGTCATGGTCCCAGAGTCATGGGATCGAGTTCCGTATCAGGCTCCCTGCTCAGCCAGTAGTCTGCTTCTCTCTCTGCCTGCTGCTCTCCTTGCTTGTGCCCTATGACAAATAAATAAAATCTTTAAAAAAAAAAAAGATTTCCCTTTCTTTATGAAATTAAATGAGGGAGCTATCAAACGATAGTATAATTTGATTTTCTCAAACTCTGGTAATTACATTGGGTTAAACGAGGTGCTTATAAGTAAAAAGATGGATACAAATTGAGGTCAGTATCTAGGATTTGGTAAAGCTTTTCTGGCATAATCTTGTGAACTGAGGGAGTGAACGATCCTAGAGTGTGACAGGTCCTTCTGCAGATCAGTTCATTATCAATTCTTTGCTTTCAACAAAATGAAAAGAACAGCTAGTTGAATAGTTAAGTGATAGGTCATTAAAATTACATTTTATGGAAAAGTTCTCCTAGAGTGCTAGAATAGCCTTGTGAAAATCCATTCCTCCATAACAGCAATGAGAACACTGGCAAAAATTGTGAAAGTCTACTTTTCAGAACTCTGGAAATTAACCAAAGGCTTGAAAATAATTAATACAATTTATTCAGAGAAAACCAGCTGTTAGATCAGTGAGCTTTGTGGCATTTTATCTTGCCCTATTCACATCTCTCTCTTGCCAGCCCTGAAACATCATTGAAAACCAACAGCCTCACTACTATGGTAGCTGTGAAAATAGCGGCATTGTCACCACTGGAAGGGGATAGAATGGATTTGGAGTTCCCTAATAGCCCGAAAGACATGATCTGGATGGCAGTTCCCTGAAAGGATCCATTCTGACTTCTCTTTATTTGACCTTATTCAGAGCTCCATCTGTGCTCCTAGCTCTCCTATGGCCCTTCTCAAAAACCAACTAGTGTCTATGGTTAACTTAGCAGCTGCCTGAGGGGATGATCCGAGTCTAAAAAGAGCTCAACAGAGAAGAGTGACAGAATAAGATGGTGAAATGAGAAACCCAGACCCTCCTTCTGTCATGGAGGCACTCACTTAACAATAATTCACAAACCAGTCACCTCTGTGAGAAATCAAATAACCACTTAAGAAGTTTCTGCATTTCAGGTGAGAAGGATGCCAACTGCAATGAAGCTCTATGGGAGAATTTATGGCGCTCACTTGCTAGAGGCCCTCCCTCTAGTACTGTGACATAATTGGGAGAAAACTCCCAACTCTTGACCTTTCTCTGAGGAGGGAAAGAGGAGAGTAGAACAAAAATCTAATGTTCTGACTTTTTGTGGAATTATCAAAGGTGTTTATGTCTGTGTTGCTTGAATCTAAAAACTGATAGGAACAGGGCACCGGGTAGGGGGCAGTTGAAAACAAAGACATCGATGTGCACCAGAGCACAATACCACAGACATACACTGGGTAGAGATCCAGTACCACAGCTTTCGTTAACACCAGAGCACCTGCAGTACAAGAGAAAGACACGAGCGGAAGCTCCTCAGTAGAAACTAGCAAACTTCTTTAATTAGGAGATTACACCAAAAAGCCCAGAGAGGACACATTTCAGAAAGGGATTCAGAGGTCTCCAGAATCTCTAACCAGGGTGACTGGAGAAAGTCCTCTCTGTACAAAAATCAAACTGCAAAGAGGGGAAAAGGTGGCAGATTTTATAAATCTAAAACCCAATGTAAGATAAAAAGGCATATGCAGTTTGGAACTGAAGGGGATTATGCTGAGTGAAATAAGTCAAGCAGAGAAAGACAATTATCATATGGTTTCATTCCTATGTGGAATATAAAATATAGTGCAGAGGATCATAGGAGAAGGGAGGAAAAACGGAATGGGAAGAAATCAGGGAGCCAAACCATGAGAAGCTCTTGACTCCAGGAAACAAATTGAGGGTGGCTGGAGGGGAGATGGGTGGGGAGATGGGGTAACTGGGTAATGGATATCAAGGAGGGCATGTGATATGATGAGCACTGGGTGTTATATGCAACTAATGAAACACTGAACACTACAACAAAAACTAATGATGAACTATATGTTGGCTAATTGAATTGAAATGTAGAAAATTTAAAAATAAAAACAGAAAATGAAAAAAGAGACATTACAACTGGTGCCATAAAAATACAAAGATCATAAGAGGCTACTATGAACAACTATACACGAACAAGTTGATCTTCAATCAACTTGCTGTAACTGACATTTATAGAATACTTCATCCAACCACAGAATAGACATACTTCTCAAGCTCACATGAAACATTCACTAAGATGGACCATATTTAGGACCACAAAACACACCTTAACAAATATAAAATAGAAATCACACAAAGTATGTTTTCAGACCATCATAGAATTTTCACCAAAATACCTTATCATATTATAGAGGGCATGGATTGCATGGAGCACTGGGTGTGGTGCAAAAATAATAAATATTGTTATGCTGCAAATAAATATAAAATAAATTAAAAAATCTTATCATCATCTCTACCAATTTTAAATAATAATGTCATTTTTGTTGATGGTTATATGTATTTATTTCTTCTCCCCATGCTACCTAGTCATTTAATAGTTGGAACCCTTATGGCTTCATTATTTAGATTATAAACTGTTGAAATTAAGCCCTGTATCATTTCCTTACTTGACTCACCTGCATTCCCTCACTGATGAATCACTCTCTGGCCCTAGACACTCAATCCTTTCCCTCCCATATGAGGACGGTTTGCCAGTAATGATAGCCTTCTATTCCTCTCTCATCCTGCATCTACAGCTTCACCATTATCTCTCCAAAAGGAAAGCACATTTCTATCCCGCCCCACTTCACACACTCTCTCGCTTGTAGGAAGTATGTCTGTTAATAAAAATCCCCCCACATATCTTCGAATTTCTGGAATTGGTTTTAAATAGAAAATATGGTCTTAACTGTCCCTATGGCCCCTAGGACTCACAACCATAAAAACATCCTTTGACATCTGAGCAAGATAAGCTCCACCCCCCAAAATTTCCAGGTGAGAAGGAGTTGTAAATATGGCGTATCAAATTGATTTTTTAAACCTGGCCTTATTCTAAAAGAGGCTGAGAAACTGATCCCAATTAAAGGAAACTAAAGGTACACAGCAACTACATGTAGTATGTCATCCTATACTAATTCCTGTAAGGAGGTTTACACACACACACAAATACATGCACACACACAGGACATTACTTGATAAATTGATAAAAATGGAATTGAGTGGGAGATTAGTGAAAAGTTTGGCATCAATGTGAAATTTACTGAAGGAGATAACTCTGGTGTCAGATTATATTCTTTTCTAAGAAATGCACTATGGGAGCACCTAGGTGGCTCAGTCATTAAGCATCTGCCTTTAGCTCAGGTCAAGATCCCAGGGTCCTGGGATCAAGCCCCGCATTGGGCTCTCTGCTCAGCGGGAAGCCTGCTTCCTCCCCTCCCACTCCCTCTGCTTCTGTTCCCTCTCTCATTGTGTCTCATTGTGTCAAATAAATAAAATCTTAAAAAAAAATGCACTATGAAATATTCAGGGAGAAAGTGTGTGATGCATGAAATGTATTCTCAATTATTCAAGAATGTATGCATAATTTTCCTGTATGTATATGTGTTTTCCTATATAGAGAAAAGGGGAAGGAGGAAAGGAGAGTGAGATGGTAAACAGGTCAAAACCTTAATAGGAACATCTGGATAAAGGGTATATGGCTTTACCATCTATGCAACTTTTCCACAACTTTATTTTCAAATACATTTTAAAAATTAATTTAACCCAGCCTTTGAGATTTATGACTTTGATTTTAGAAGGTACTGCCTCCACCATACTCTGACCCCAGATGTGTGCAATGCTAACTTTAAAATAGTTGTCACAAGTTCTGTCCAATGCAAGAAACCTGGGATCCTCTCTGCACATTTGAAACATGCTAACATTTCAACAAGGTTTTACAAAACTGGCAAAGAGCACCCCCACTTAAAAAAAAAAGATTTTAGAAATTGTATGCAATATAAAACAAATAACAAAGAACAATAATTGAACATGTTTACTAACATGGAATCCCTAATTTCTTTTTTCTCTAGTGCCACCAGGTTGCTCATCTTCTCGGTTTTGCAGCGTGAATGATTTGCCAGCACTTTGTTTGCTCTGCTAGTCAGTTAGCAGTCCTCCACCAGATTTCCATCTTCCAAAAATGTTGACAACTTTTGTCCTTTATGTTCCTTCTTGTCATTCTTAAGCATTTATTTTTAAATCCTTTACGTGTTTTAACAGCTTTATTGAAATATGGCTCACATACCATAAAATTCACCTATTTAAACATGTATAATTCCTTGATTTTCAGCATCACCATAGTCAATTTTAAAACATTGTCATGACTTAAGAGAAACAAATCTGCAACTTTTTGCTATTATTCTCCTCTCCCCTCCTCCCTCCAGCTCTAAAATGAACTAATTTCTCTTTCTAGATTTCCCTATTCTGGACATTTCATGTGAGTGGAATCATATGTGAATATTAGTGACTGGCTTCTTTCATTTAACATTTTTTTTCAAGGTTCATCCGTGTTGTGGCATGGATCGGTCTTTTTTTTTTTTAAGATTTCATTTATTTATTTGACAGACAGATATCACAAGTAGGCAAAGAGGCACGCAGAGAGAGATGGGGGGAGGAAGCAGGCTCCCCGCTGAGCAGAGGGCCTGATGTGGGGCTCGATCCCAGGACCCTGGGATCATGACCTGAGCCGAAGGCAGAGGCTTTAACCCACTGAGCCACCCAGGTGCCCCTGGATTGGTCTTTTTTATTCCAAACAACATTATATCATAGGGATATGTTATATTTTATTTACCCATTTCTCAGTTGACAGATGTTTGAATTGTTTCCATCTTTTGACCTTTTAATAAGATAGCTATGAAAATTTCTTTATAAGTTTTTGTGTAGACCTATGTTTTCATGTCTCATGAGTATATATACCAGGAAGTGGAACTGCTGGGTCCTATGTTCACCCTATGTCTAACATTTTGAGCAACTGCCACACTGTTTTCTAAAATAGCTGTACCATTTTTCATTCTCACCAACATTGCATGGGGGTTCTAATTTCTCCACATTCCCAATAATATTTGTATTTTTTTTTAAATTTTAGCCATCCTTGTGGGTGTGAAATTTTGGCAAATATTTTGATTTGCATTTTTCTAATGGTTAATGATATTGAGCAGTTTTCATCTAATCTTTTACTTTTAATGGCATTTTGGAAAGAGGGGAGTGTTTGGTCTACTTAAGGTGAAACACAGTAGTTTATTTGAAAAGTAACAGGCCATATTTTTTCTTCTAAATATTTGAAAACACATAGTGTCAAGTCTTTAACAACATATACAATGTACTATACTTTTTGCATATTACACTTACTGAGTGATTAAGGGACAGTGAAATTCTGCCCTGAATTTTCTCTGTAAGAGAGAATTCACTCAAATGGCTCCTCAGGGTTGACTATAAGGCAGAGCAGAACTGGTTTGCAACAGCCTCTAAAGCCTGGTGCCTTTTTGACACCAATGCTGCATACACCTGTTGTGAATAAGTGTGTAGCACAGGTGATAAATACATTAGAAATCTGAGAGCTTTGACGTGAGCACATAGCATATGTCTCAGAGATGGATGGCAAGGTGATTTATTTATTTATTTATTTGGCAATGAATAAAGGGGCTTTTGTACTTTAATCACAATGTATCACACCTGCCCAATGATAACAGTGCAAGTTGGGTGACGGATATATGGGAAGTTATATTGTTCTATGAGCTCTTGGACATATTTAAACATTTCTGTAGTAAAAATAATTAAAAAAAAAAAGATGTAGTAAAACCATAAGAAAAAGATGTTGGGTGCCTCATAAGGACAGGGAGGAGGGTTCAGGAGACCTGGCAAGGGTGGATCAGTCCATCAAGACTAGAAGTTAGCTCACTCTCAATAACGGCATTTCAGAAAGTATATTTCCTTTGAGATTGGGAAGGAAATCTCTTTCCATATAACAGGAAGGAAGAGGAAAAAGAAGAATGGGGAGTGTTTTTTTTTTTTTTTTTTTTGAAGGATTTGGGTTTGTTTTGTTTTGTGAGAAGCTCGGTCACTGCTTTCTTGCTCCTCTGTGAGCTGTGGTCCAGCACATCTGCTGGACAAGCGAAGATGGCATAAGTTTGAGGAAAGTAAAGGAAATTTGAAATAGATATGAGGGCCACCTGGGTATCTCAGTCAGTTAAGAATCTGCCTTTGGTTCAGGTGAGGACCCTGGTGCCCTGGGATTGAGTCCTGCTCCCTGCTTGGTAGGAAGCCTGCTTCTCCCTCTACCACTGTCACTCCCTCTGATTGTGCTCCTGCTCTCTGTCAAATAAAATTTGAAATAAAATAAATTAGATCTGGGTACACTGAGGAGAGAATGTACTAAGGAAACAGTGACCTAACTCCATTTATTTTGTTCAAGTTAGTAAGTCTTGGATAAGTATTTGTGGGGTGAATGAATGATTTCCAGGTAGTGCCGGGGCTGAATTTCATGTGGCATCAGTAGACTCAGTTGTGATTAGACTCAGTTTTGACATGAGAGATTTAATCCAACAATAATCAGTTACATACAGAAAGGCATTTCTAAAAGAGGCAGAGAGACAAAATTTTGCCAGATAGGAAGGACTGAAGGGGATTAGATGGGGTCGTCCACTTGTACTAGAGCCTGTTTTGTTTTGTTTTGTTTTTTACCTGAAGAATGGCTGATGCAATATCACATTAGTGTCAGGTATGCAACTCGATGCTGTGCTGTGCTCACCACAACTGCAGCTACCACATGTCACCAGATAACGCTGTTCCAGTACCATGGACTCTATTTCCTATGCTGGACTGGTGCTTTTTACACGTTGGTTACCCGACAACCCGTTAGTGAGGAAAGGAATAAATTAATTAGCTGGATAGGCAAGAAGTGGAAGGTGAATGATGTGGATTTAAAAATTAACAGGGACATACAAGCTGGAAGGACAGGGGCATGAGGGAGAGGGACAGAATGTCAGACTATAGTATTCCCATGGCAGAAATATTCCTGGTAATAAGCTCTACAGGGTGGCACAAAGTGCACTGGATTGGACATAATGGACCCTAAAATGAGATTACTTGGGAACCAGCAGGCTGGGTTACTGGCTGGTCTGTCCGCATAGATGTTAGAGCCTCCTGTACCCCCTCCTCACCTCTTCAGTCTCCCTTCCCGGGGCTCTTTCCCACCTTTTGTCCCCCTCAGGGCCTCCACAGCATCAAATCTGCATTCCTTCCGTGACCCCAACATTGAAATAGTGTAGGGTCAATTATAACCTGGACAAGAAGCTACAAGTGTGGTAGTGAGAGAGGTGATGGGCATCTGGTTTTTTGTTTTAGCCCTGAGCAGTCCTGAGACTGTCCAGAAGACTACCTCAGATGTTCTCTAGCACACTCCCCCCATTTTGAGTCCCAGTCTGAGGTGGGGTTGCCCTCCCTCCAGAGCCCTGTTGGAAGTGTGGGAATGTGTGCCGTCTTGCCTCCCCCTAAAAAAAAGCATTCCATGGAGTTCCATGGTAAGCCCCCAAACATCTGTATCCTGGTACACAGTCTAGAACTCACCTCTGGTTCATAAGTTGCACGTGTTCTGGGGAAGAGCTACCATGGCTCCACTAAGGCCGTGAATATTGAAGGTGGCATACCGCCATCCTAGCCATAGTGAAGGCCGTATCTCATATATTGTCATCGTGTGTGGATGGAAGGCAGGCACCAAGATCACCTTCCCCCAAAGGGGATGCCATGCCTGACAGCCTGCAGGTATTGCTTGCATACTCAAGGAACAGAACCATGCCTTTTTGGTATAAGGCATCGGTAGGCTGTGCCAGATTCCAGTCTGCCTCAAAGTGGTGGTGCCTGGATTAGACTGAGGAAGGAGGGGAGCGGGACAGGGTCCTGAGAAGGGGATGAGTAGACATAAACTTCTGTTCTACCAGCAAGGTCCCTCTTTCACTTTTTCATTTCTTCAAAGGTGTCTTATCCTGGAAGGTGGTTGCTGCCTTGTAAACATTCCTACCACTAACAGCTAAGTGATGCTTTGGTTCTGCAAAAACCCTCTTCAGTCCAGCAGCCTGAAGAAACACCCAGGGAGGGGAAACACTTCCAGTGGGAAACCTCAATGTCAAGTTTAACGTGACTCACAGGAGATTCTTCAGCATCATCTAGGGTATTCTTTGAAGCTACCCCAACCAGCCCAAGATCAACCCGAACAACACCACCCCCTGAAAACACTCCCATTCAGAGTTCATTCACCTGTGGGACCCTCTGATCACTGAATTTTAAGTAATGATTAAGCTACTGTAACACAATAACAGTGAAGAAACAACAGTGTCTTAATCATTTTATGAAAACTATACCTGTCTTTGATCATCCTCAGATATAGAAGACTTGTAAAGGGTGTAAAACATTCAATGAGGGGAGAGGTGTGAGCTACTATATATTTTCAGCCATGGGACAGGAGAGAGAGCCCAATTCCTCAAACTTCATCAGAGAGGGAATGGGCTTTGGGGGGCTTTTGGGGGCACATGATATATATTTCCCAAGAGATCCAGGAGATTGGTAACCTTTTAGAAGCTGAAGGAAAAAATCAGTAACAGCTGAACTGAGTTACCCAAAACCCATGTTCCCAAGACAGTACACAGAACAGACATCACTTTATTAGAGAAACATTTATTCCTCACAAGGGATTATTTTGGGGTAGGAAATGCCCCCCAAAACCCCCTGACTGGAAATTCTGGAGAAGTTTTCTGTCTAAATAGTAGAGACACATCTCTGCACACAGTGCCTTCAGGAGTTGTGAGAGTGGCCGGAGGCCACTGGGCAGCTTGCCGCCCGCATATGGCCTTTGGGTGGGGCGCAGGCTCCCTGGGGGCATGGAGAGGGGATACCTCTGACGCGGTAGCTGCTCCTTAAATGCCCCAACTTTCTGGGGCTGTCTGTCCTTGTTTCTGAGCTGTCTGTTACTTCCAGTAAGGCCTTGGCCAGCTTGGACAGCTTCTTGCTGGCAGGACCTGGTACTGGTCTCCTTATGGGCGGGACGCCTGTAGGTGACCGGATACCCCGGGACAGGCTGTGCCTGGGCCTGCACTTGTGCTTTCTGCTCAGTTTTCCCCAACCTGGTGGAGGACCGAAGGGGCTGCTGACGGTAGGTGCTGCCTATTGCATGCCAACGCCCCATTTCTCCTCTTGGAACTTCCCAACGGCGGTCATGATTTTCTGAGCTTCGGGCGTCCTAGAAAAGGCAGCTCTGCCTTTTAGTAGGCCTCTGCTTTCCCCCGATGCTAGGGGACTATGCCTCTCCTGGGAGTTTTCTCACCTTTTGCATTGTAACCCAGCATCAAAATTCTTCACTTTTTATTTTTATTTTTATTTATTTATTAATTTATTTTTCCTGAAAGGCTTTCAGGAGGCAGCAGACCCTTCTGTGAATGGCTTTCAGGAGGCAGATAAACCTTCTGGGATAAGATCTGGGAAGGCTCTCGTCCCCAGTTAACTTCCATATCGAATCCTGAGTAGGGAACCTCTTCTTCGATGCCACATCTTCAGTAGGGAACCTGCTCATTCATGGTTGGATGTTCCCAGTCCTGTATCCCCTCCACCACGCTCTTGTGCCTTGGAACACAGAGGACTCATGGTCTTTGCAGCCGGTGGGGGGGTTCTTATTCTGGTACTTCCTTAAGACATGCTTAGGGACCCAGGGCTCCTGCTGTTGTTCCATAGTAATTCCTGTGTCCTCTGGATGGACACACAGCACCTGGGAAGCTCTCGTGTCCCCACTGAAGACCCCCTGGGCATGAGTCAGTGAGGCCTTATAAGTCAAATGATCTGAGACAGGGGGAAGGCCAGTGCATTGGGCTTGGACTTGGCTAAGCTCCCTGTCCTTCAGCGTAAGCTTTAACTCATGCAAGAGTTGTTGAGATTCAATGATTTAGGATCTTGTGGAATTCGTATGTTTGGTGGGATGGTGGTTTTGACTTGATGCTCATTCCCCTGTATAATTTGGGAGCTAACTGGCTCGTTGGTTAGGTTGTGGCTGATGTTTGTGAAATTCCTTGGTCCTGAATATCTCCCTGGACTCTGTGGGCATAACAACCAGTCTGGAGTCTTCATCTTTATGCCTTGTTGCCCTCCTCTTCTACCACCGGAATTTGCACTCTTACCCTTTGTCTCACGTCTGAACGCACCTTGCCTTGTAGATAGCCTTGGGGACCCATCTGTTGCCTATGGTGTCATGTGTGACAGGTGTTAAGAATTAGGCTGCCGTCCTTAGTTTTCAGAACATCCTCTGCAAACTGATGGTTGATATTACAGGGTGATGGCCTCAGAATTCTCTGTTCTTCCTTGCCCACAGTTGAGGTAGCAGGGAGACGATGATCCGGGATGGGGGCTGAATTTGCTGTTCCTGCTTTGTCTCCATGGAGCCATTTCAAGCTTCTTTCAAGGGAGCTGAAGCTCCCAGGTTTACAATTTGCCCCAGAAATCACATTGGTTGAGGAGGAAAGGCTAGAATGGAATGTGGACTCTTTCAATTAGAAGAGCTCTATGATTTCCCTAGGGGGAAGGCCCCAAGCCCCGTCTTATGGAATCTTTAAACATGGTCTTCGAGCTCCTCTTCTGCACTAGATTCAACAAATGGAAATTCTGAAAGGTCTTCTGGGTTAGTTCTCTACCTCTGATGGTGGAAAACTTCTCTCTCTCTCTCTCTTTTTTTTTTTTTTTTTCAGTCTGGCGGACTTCTCAGAAACAGGTGCTGTCTGTCTCTTAGTGTACCCTGAATTCCGCACCGTCCCAGGCCACTGGCCTTTGTCGATTTCCTCAGACTTCCTGCTTAAATCTATCTTCGGGGCATTTTCAAGTTGTCTCTGTCTGCGCATACACGAAGGAGTTCTTCCCTGATGGGCTCCTATGTGCTTTCTCAGAATCCTACCCCGTTTCATTATCTGAAGAGCTAACTGGGTCCCTCAACAGATAATCTTCTGGTCCATTCTCTGGGATGTGTCCCTGATTCTTCCAGTCATCATTTTCCTTCCCCAGATTTTTGTCCTTCTCCAAATCATTGTGATCCTTCTCCAGGTCATTGTACTTTGCCAGGTCACTGTACTCTAGCTGAAGCATTTCTGGGTCCTCCACGTACACACTTTTAGAGACACTCAATTTGATTTCATTCTTTAAAATTAGAGTTCCCTGAGCTTCCACGATGGCCCCGAGACTCAGGTAGCTGTGGAAGAGTACTTCTACCACTCATCACTGCGAGAGATTCATAGAACCTGCAGGGCAGGCCCACCAGTGTTGGATGAGCCTCTTTCGAAGATGCCTCTCTAGTTTTTTTTTTTTTCCCCGAATCTCATAACTGAGAGGAGACCGTGCATGAGGACTAGAGATAGCAGCATGGGCCTGGGAGGGGCAGAGATTACAACTTGGGCTTTGGTGGCACAGGGGTTGGGAGAATGGGTAGGAGCTGAGGGACGGTAATAGTCTTGGGATCTTTGGACCACAGTGGGTAAACCCCACACACGGTCCTGCCCCTAAGTAACCCGTTCCATTCGAGATGTTGCATTTCAGTTGACATGACTCTCAGATTCATTCTGAGGTCTGTGAAAACACACTGCACAGATCTTGATGTCAGGTAGAGGACCGGATGGCAGACTTGGGAGTGGGGATGGAAGGTGGGCCTGGGGCTGGACATGAGGGAGGGGTTGGGATTGGGTTTGTGGCAGGAGTTGAGGCGGGGTCTCAGGCAAGGATGGAGGAAGTGGATGGGGAACTACTGGGCATTCCTGCTCTGTGGAAGTGCTTGGGATTTGTTCTGAGGCATCGGCAGCAGGATAGAAGGACTCACTATGCGTAGTTTGGGAGACCCCAGAAGAGCTGGACGGGAGTGTGCTTTAATGGCCCTCCTCCAAGGTTGCAGGATATGGGTGCTGCTGCTGCATAGGCAGCTCCTTTGCTTGGTCTTTGCTGTTGCAGAAAGGAAGGGAGGATGCCAAACCATGCTCATCAGCAACTCTTTGCTTTGGAAAAGAACGCTTTATTTCCTTCCACCTGAGGAAGTCACACCTGTTTTGGACTTGTTGCTCTCCAAGTGCCAGGGCATCGGGGCTGAGAAGTGAGAGGGTACCAGGCTCTACAAGGTTGGCTGCAGGGTCTCCCCTGGAAGAAGCCTCGGAAGAATGGAGGGCCATAAACTCATGATGGAAATCCCGTGGAGCCAGGGTCGAAGGGAAGACTCTTTGGCATGAGTTTGCCACCAAGGGAGGTCTAAAATTGACAAGCTGGAGGGGTCAATGCCTGTGATTGTTGGGACATAAGTACACAACCCACCAGAGCTCTCTGGGGGTGAGCTGTCTGGAACAGGCGTCCTTGAGATGGAAATCGGTTTAGATGGAGTCAGAGTCAAATTGCAGTCTGGCCATGGTGAAGCAGACCGGGTTGGGGGTGCGTGATGACGAGCAAAGGCCTCAGTGGGATTCTCCGTCTGGGACAACTCCATTAAGGGGCTGACTTCTTGGGAAAGGGTAGGGTCCAGAGAGATGATGCTATTTAGAGACACTGTTTGTTTGGACAGACGGCTGAACCGAGTCACCCAAAACCCATGCTCCCAAGACAGTACACAGAACAGACATCACGTTATAAGAGAAATATTTAGTCCTCACAAGGCATTATTTTGGGGTAGGATGTGTCCCCCAAAACCCTCTCACTGGAAATGCTGGAGACGTTTTCTGTGTAAATTGTAGGAAACACATTTCTGCACACAGTGCCATCGGGAGTCGTGAGAGTGGCAGCCTGATGCCCGCAGGTGGCCTTTGGGTGGGGCGCAGGCTCCCTGTGGGGCATGGAGAGGGGATACCTCTGACGCGGTAGCTGGTCCTGAAATGCCACAACTTTCTGAGGCTGTCTGTCCTTGTTTCTGAGCTGTCTGTTACTTCCAGTAAGGCCTTGGCCAGCTTGGACAGCTTCTTGCTGGCAGGACCTGGTACTGGTCTCCTTACGGGCAAAAACCCTGTAGGTGAACAGATACCCCAGGACAGGCTGTGCCTGGGCCTGCACTTGTGCTTTCTGCTGAGTTTTCTCCAACTTGGTGGAGGACAAAATGGGCTGCTGAGGGCAGGTGCTGCCTATTGCATGCCAACGCCCATTTCTCCTCTTGGAACTTCCCAACAGCTGTCATGATTTTCTGAGCTTCGGGTGTCCCGGTAAAGGCAGCTCTGCCTTTAAGTAGGCCTCTGATTTCCCCCGATGCTAGGGGACTATGCCTCTCCTGGGAGTTTTCTCCCCTTTTACATTTTATCCCAGGAGTAATCCATTGCATTAAAATCCTTTTTTTTTTTTCCTGAAAAGGCTTTCAGAACGAGGCTGACCCTTCTGTGAAAGGCTTTCAGGAGGCAGCTGACCCTTCTGTGATAGGGTCTGGGAAGGCTCTCATCCCAGGTTTACCCTCAATACCGCGCCCTCTTCTTCAATGCCACATCTTTAGTAGGGAAACTGCTCTGTGGAGGCACTTGGGATTTTATCTGAGGCATCGGCAGCAGGGAAGAAGGACTCACTATGCAGAGTTTTGGAGACCCCGAAAGAGCTGGATGGGGGTTTGTTGTAAATGGCCCTCCTCCAAGGTTGCAGGATATGGGCGCTGCTGCTGCTGCATAGGCAGCTCCTTTGCTTGGTCTTTGCTGCTGCAGAAAGGAAGGGAGGATGCCAAACCATGCTCATCAGCAACTCTTTGCTTTGGAAAAGAACCCTTTGTTTCCTTCCATCTGAGGAAGTCACACCTCTTTTGGACTTGTTTCTCTAGGGAGTGCCAAGGCATCAGGGCTGAGAAGTGAGAGGTTACCAGGCTCTACAAGGTTGGCTGCAGGGTCTCCCCTGGAAGAAGCCTCGGAAGAATGGAGGGCCAGAAACTCTTGTTGGAAAGCCCGTGGAGCCAGGGTCGAAGGGAAGACTCTTTGGCATGAGTTTGCCACCAAGGGAGGTCTAAAATTGACAAGCTGGAGGGGTCAATGCCTGTAATTGTTGGGACATAAGGAGACAACCCACCAGATCTCTCCGGGGGTGAGCTGTCTGGAACAGGCGTCCTTGAGATGGAAATTGCTTTAGATTGAGTCACAGTTAAACTGTAGTCTGGCGAAGCAGACTGAGTTCTTGGTGTGTGATGAAGAGCTAAGGTCTCAGTGGGATTCACCCTCTGGTAAGGTGCTATCCAGTAAGGTGCTGACATTGTGGGAAAGGGTTGGGTCCAGAGAGAAGATGGTATTTAGAGACACTGTCTCTGTTTGGACACTACAGTCCACTGAATGGGCATGACGGGGTGGGACAGGAGGTGGAAAGGCAGGGGGCTGGGCTGGGAAATGGTCCATTGGGAGTTTGGAATCCAAGGGAGGAAAGGGCTCTGGTGGCAAAGAATCACCCGGTGGTGAGGGTGGAAAGAAATCAGCCAAAGGGATCACTGGGTTAGGTGAGAAGTTGGGAGCCAGGTGGTGGGGAAGACTCAGGCAGCGAAGCTGGTATTAGCTCTCCTGGAGGGACTGCTGAGAAGTCAGTGGAGAGAGTGAACGATGAAGAAGTCACAGGAGCTGTGGAAGCCAAGGAAGTAGAATCTTCCAGAGCCTGCAGGAACAGCAGCCAATCGATCTCAGCAGTTGTGCTGTTACATACCTCACAGGAGGGGTCTGGACACAACAGTTGATGGAAGTGGATGGTATCATGATGCTGGCCGAGGGGGCTGCAGGAGACAGGAGGTACAAAACTGCAGCCAGGACCAGAACAAGGGAGGGGCCACCTGATGACTCATGTCCCTTCACAGTGCCCACTTTTATGACTTCACAGAGTACTCAGTAGCTTTCACCTCCAATACCTGTTCCTATGGCAACCCCCTCCCATGGCATGACACACTGCAGTGAATTCTGAAATTGTATAAAATGTGTTCTAAGAGGCATCAGGACCGAAGGGGAAAGAATGGTCACCTTCTTAAAACAGAGATCAGCTTCCGGGTCTCCTCCACTTCTCTTTGGTGGCATCTGTTGTCTGGGAAACCAGGAGAATGAGTTATGTAGTCAAAGTAGAAAGGCATATAATAATACAGGAGTCCTCTTATGGGACATCCTTGGGATGTTGGACTCTGTACGCCCTTATAATCAATAGGTGAGGGCAAATGGCCAATGATGTGAAGCTGGTTAGTAATCTTGCTTCACGTATAAAGTACTTTCATGTAAATTATCCATGTGATGATCAGACCATCTCTGTGAAGCAGAGAGATCAGTGGTTACCTCAGGGAAGACTCCTGAGTATCCATGATGTCACAGAGCTTTCACAAAGTGAGGAGACAGAAGTTCTGACTCTTGTCATCTCACACGGCGACCTATTGGGCAGCACTCATTGTCCAGATCCATCACTGCTTCATGCTCAGTAATGGTCAGAGCGGGGAATCTGAGAAGGGTTTTGCACTCTGGCTGCATTTCCATGAGCCTCTCCTCTGAGGCCTCTGTTTCCTGAGAGGGAATGTACCTAGTGCCTCGCATCCTCAGAGATCATGGACCGGGCCCTCATGGAGAGGACAGCAAGGATCAGCCTTGGAGAGAGCTCAGGTGGAATAGGCAGAACCTTACCTTCCAAAGTCCTGCCTTTCCTCCTCCTCTTGGCTCTGCTCTGATGCTAGAAGAAAAGTAAGAATGAGGGAGGTTGGAAACTATGTCTTAGCTTTCTCTCAGAAATGGAGACATTCTTTATCCAAGAATACTAGGACTTTATTAAAAAGAACTTTGTGTTCCGCTTTTTTCAGTTTTTTGCTTCTTTGAAAAACTCTGAGGAGTTTGTCTGGGAGGTCTACACTTGGTATTCTCAGTCAGAAGTCCTTTGTTCAATGAGGACATAGAAAATGAACCCTGACAGTCACATCTGTGCTTCCTTAGGTAGGACCCTGTATCCTAGGCCATAGCTCAGACCCCACTCTCTTCTCAATGGCTCAGCACTATTCTCCTGATTAGCCCAGCATGAAGTAAGGCTTGATCGAGTGATGCTTAATCTGGGAAAGTGACTCATGATCAAGTGCTGGGAAACTGTTCTTTTACACAGATCCCATTTTCTCAAAATAACCCACTCCACGAGTATGGATTCCCTGTGTTTGGGATTTTACCCAAGGCCCACCACCATCCACCACCATATCCAGATAGATTGTGAGTTTCAAGTAGAAATCTTAGTCCTTCCTTAACCCTTAGCCCTGCCAGGCCTCTTTTCCTAGAGGAACGAATGTCTGTTGTCTTAAGACTTCCTGTTTTAGGTGTTTCTCTGGCTCTACCAAACTCATTCTAAAATTTGGGATTGGGGGTACCTGGATAGCTCAGTTGGTTAAATGTCTGCCTTGAGCTCAGGTCAGGATTCCAGGATCTTAGAATCTAGCCCCACATTGCATTCCCTGCTTAGCTCTCCCTGTGGCCCCCCCCACCCCGCTCACTTGCTTTCTCTTAAATAAATCTTAAAAGTAGATTAATTTCGGATTAGAAATGGAAACCATAATAATCAATGTTGAGACACACACACCCCTCCCCCGAGGATTTCTTACCTTTTGGGTGGTTTTGGTTTTCCAAGTTGAAATGGAATCCCCACCAGGTAGCACAGGAACAAAAGGAGCAATCCCAACCCACACAGGAAGGTGAAGTTGGGATCAGTCTCTAAGCATGTTGAGCCAAAGCTCAGACATGGTTTAGTATCACTATTCAAAAATGAGAACATTCCAGTGTTTGAACTCCATTGTCTGAATCACAAGACAGCCTATACTGTGCACACGCTGAATATATATCCTCCCCAGGCTTACATCACAGAGCACTGTCACAAAGATAGGGGACAACTGAACAAAGTGTGTCCACAGCCCCTCCTCCACCCACTAGCTCAGAAGAGCCCCACCCCTCCTAGGTCCCTCAGGTTTTCTTTTCATCCTATTCTCCTACTCCTTTACATCATTTATGAAATTTGTGAAACTTTCCGTTTGTTTCATATATAATCCATATACTACCTGGGTCCCCCTTTAATGTTTGAGAACTTGACTTGGGTCTTACTAGTTCCATGCCTTGATCATCTGCATGGCTACCTGGAATTTTTGCTTGTACCCTGACATTTACACTCAGGATCACAGAGGTCCTCAGATCCAGCTTTCATATACAATGTGTTTGCCTGGGACACCTGGGTGGCTCAGTCAGTTAAGTAACCACCCTCAGCTCAGGTCATGATCTCAGGGTCCTGGGATTAAGCTCATTTCAGAATGATTTGATAGCTGTCTAGCTGAATTTTTGCAGACAAAACTAAGGTCTCTAACTCCTTTGCTATCTTGGACTGCAATCTCAATGCCTACTTCTTAGTCCCCTCTCATAGATGCGTAACCTGAAGGACAGAGAAGGTAATATATATTTAGTGGTTTAGCATGAAAGTGGGAGCCAGGGATAGAGAGCCCCCTTATACTGTGAGGAAGTATTTGGATGTAAATGACAGCAAATATAACTTAACTGACTTAAAAAGGAGATGTAGGTAAAAAAGGTAGAAAAACCTGAAAACAAAACAATCTATTTCATACTACTCAAAGTGTGGTCCTTGGCCTAGTCACATTGGCATCACCCAAGAACTGTTCTAGAGTAGGGAGGTATTGGTGCATGGATCCTTTTCATCTGCCAATGTGCCCACACTTAAGCTGCCACAAGCCCTTGCTGCTAACAACTCACAGCTGGCCCTTTCTCTAGAGAGTTACTCCTGGCCAAACAGGAGCTTCTTCACTTGGAAAGCTACACAGTACCCACCCAACAAACTTCAGTTAACAATTGACTGGTACCAAGGGATGAAAGCCTGGTTCCTCATCTTAGGGTGAGATTACTTAGTGCAGGATATATTCCAAAACTTCCTCCTGGATTCAGACTAAAGCTCATCTTTGATCGAGACCATATTCATGATTAGCTTTTATGGCCTGCTCTGTCAGGCACTGTTCACGCCTTTTCTCCTGAGAATACTCCTCTAGTGACTTGAATAAGAACCCCCATCTCACGCTCCACTTTTAAGAAACTCTACCTAAGTTGGTTTGTCCTAGAAATAGATCTGAGAAGCAGATGCTAAGAATAGAATTTTGTAGATCTAACTTGCCAGCTGGATCACGAGTGGTAGGTGATGTACTGATAGTCTTTGGGACGCTGTAACAGACAACTACTAAGACTTTCACTTGAGGGGAATGGGATGAGATGCAGGTGGAGGGGATGCACTAACCGGCACAATTTCTTAGGCACTGGAGAGATATGGGCAAGCAGCAACTCTAAACACTGTGAAACTGAGTGGCTGTTGCTAAGTACCATTGACTTAGTGAAAAAGAAAATGACAGGTTCAGACCTCTTAATAATTCAAAGGAAAGTGTGAGTGTCAGAGGCCTCCTTGGTAGCTTTTGAAAAGATTCTCATCACCCGAAGCCAGCGGGTGGAAACGGCTGTAGACAGAGAACTTAAGCGTGATATTGGCAGAGCTTTGAAGAATTCTTGGGCTCAGCAAATCTCCCATGACATTACAGGACCTAGAGAGGGAAAGAGTGGAACTCTGAGATTTGAGATGAGGATCTGTAGGTAGATGAACTTGTGATCTTGTATCCTTAATTTCTCTGAGCCTACCAAGTCAGAAGAAGTGGCCTACTTCTTTTGGAGGAGAGATCAGTCACCTCACTTAAGACTGCAGAGGTCTCCAATGAGATAGGTGCCAGACAAAACAATGAATAACCTCTTTAGAATCTTCCCTCTCATCTCCACCCATACACCAGGCCCTTTAATATAATCAAATCTCAGCAGAGCTAGCCTGGAGAAGTGCTGGACCTGTGAGGGATGAGGAGGGATTATACATCAAAGTTGCTATAGGACATGGGTAGAATGCACTGGCAGGAACCAGGAAAATGTGTCTGGGATTGAATCCTGAAGGTGCTAGATCAAGAAGGTGGGGTGTAAAGGTAGATAAAGGAGGATTTACATTATAAGAAAACTTTCTAATGATACAGGGTTTAACTACCTGACAAGAACCCCAAGTAATGCTTCTAAAAGACTTAGGAAAAAAGAAAACAATAGCTGGCATTAAATTAGAGAGGCCATGGAACTTTGTGAGAAATAGGATTATAGAGCTGAGGCTGCTAGAATGGATCAATCATATACAACTGGAAAACCTACCAGCTGGTCGTTTTCCTTAAGAGGCCTGGAGAGCACTCCATTAATTAAAGTAATAAGGAATGAACAGGGGAGGAACACATCAGCAATGCAATGCACAGTAATGCCTGTCTTCTGTGGGTTGAATTAGTAACTATTATAGAGCTGAGTTCCCTAGAAGCAATGGGGATGACAGGATCTTGGAATAGCATGGTTAGCAAAGTATGAATGGCAGCCAAGAGGGGTCTGACTTAAAATGGTCTTTAGAAATAACTAGGAGTACATGGTATTCCTGGAGGCAAGATCAATAAGCAGCCAACTGCCCATGGTACTATCAAATCAATCAATCTATCTATCTATCTACCTATCTATCTTCTTCTATCATCTTCTTCCAAAAAATCAGGAGTAGATGGGTAGTGCAAAAAAGTGTTTTAAGTTGGAAAGCAAGGACAGATCCCCAAGGAAGTCCGTCCAGTATAATAGGAAGGAAAGAAGAAAGAAGAAAGAAGTGATGGGCGTTCACATTTTGATTTTGTTATTCTTTTGAAGTTTTTTAATGATGAAAAGTTCTGGTGACTTTTAATTCCCCTGTTGTGATCCAGCACACATGCTCAACGAGTGAGGAGAGTGGAGAAATTGTAGAAAAGTTAAATTGTTTTGAGTGCTTAGGCAAGAGAATTGACTAAAGAACAATCAGATGAAGTCGGTTAAGACAGGGATCTTTGTTTCCTTCACTGATGTGCCCCTAATAGTTTGAAGAATGCCTAGTACACACTAAATGATGAAGGAACTAATGGAATGTTTTCAGGGATTGTTGAAGCTGACTATTATTATAGAACATTTATGGTGGCATCAACGTAATTACTTGTGTTGATTTTATCCTAGATGAATCACCCCTTTATTAGAATACGGGTCTTAAAAAGACACACTCACTTGTCCCCAGCATGACAGAAGAAAGGCAAATGAAAAGATGTCAAAAGTGAGCTCTTTAGGTTTGGAATTAAGTGACGAACAATAAGGTTTTCCTTGGAGAGGGAGGAAATGACACAAACCATTCTCAGATGGACAGGGAGATGTATAAAGTGTCTTGTAGTTCCAGAATAAGTTGAAGATTTGGCATACTGAGGGCATAAGCTGAAAGGATGAACTCAGGTGGAATGTCAGACTGTCTGTTCAGATGGCAGAAGTGTTCCTGGTGATAAGTTCTAGGATATGGCTATAACTAAACTGGAATGGAAGATAAGGGCTCAAGGATGAGAAGGGGTGAACAGTGAGAGACCAGGTTATTGGATGGTCTATCCACATGGATGTTGGGGTCTCTGACTGATTCCTCCTACTTCAAGTTCCTTTCCTCATCCCACCTCTTTCTTATCCCTAAGTCTCCTCAGAATCAGTGTTTCCTGCAACTCCAAGTTTTAGTCATGGCATAATTTTGGACAAGAAAGCAGAAATGGGGCAGAGAGAAAGAGGTCTGGAGTAGACATCTGTTTTTCTTTTGATACCTAGTGTTCACTCACCCTCTGGAAACAGTTCTTTTATTCAAGTCTAGAGAACTAAGCCCATTCTCAGTCTCAGTCTACGGGCAGGTAGAGTTGTCTTTCCCTAACACTCCTATTTTAAGAATGCATCTATAACTCTGGCTTGGCCAAAAGATGATTTTATGAATTGACAACAGTGATTGGTGAGGGATGGGCAAAACTGAGCCAAAAGTGGAGCCAATAAGGCACAGTGGGATTTTCTGCAGGGACTACTGAGAGACACAATCATTTTCAGCTTCACTTAAAACTTGGAAGATACACTTAAAGCTATAAAATTGTCAAACAAAGGGGAGGAGTCAAGATGGGGAGGAGTAGCAGACAGAGATGACATCAGGTGGCAGGAGTTCAACTAGACAGTTATCAAACCATTCCAAACACTTACAAACCCAACAGGAGATCGAAGAGAAGAAGAGCAGCAATTCTAGAAACAAAAATCGACCACTCTCTGATAGGTAGGACGCGGGAAGAAGAGAATCTGAAGCAAGGGGAAGATAGACTATGGGGGAAGAGGCCAGCTCCCAGCAAGCAGTGGAGAAATGAAGCACAAAATTGAAACTTTTAAAAGTCTGCTCCACTGAGGGGCATCACTCCAGAAGCTAAGCGGGGGTAGAGCCCTTGCAGGGACAGAGTAGTCTCAGGTCCTGCAGGGTCACGGAAGGATTGCGGGTGTCTGATTGTTGCAGAGCTCACAGGTATCAGAGCAGAAAAGCCGGCTATAGAGACAGAGCTGAGGAGTGAGCTCTCAGCCCGGTTACCTTAAACTGTGATCTGTGGCACAGACAGGTCAGTGCTCTTTGAGCAGGGATCCCACAAGTGGCAGATCAGGGGAGACCAATCTTCATCCGCCAGAGGAGCAGAGCAGCAGGATCTGTTGGGCTTGAAGACTCTAAGTGGGGCAGCGTGCCAGAGACAGAAATGGTCAGTCACAGGCCAGGTGAGCTTGGAGCACAGCCAGAGACTACGGAGATGGGAGTGATTGAGCACTTTTCTCTGAGGGTGCATTGAGGAGTGCAACCCTGAGCTCTCGGCTCCTCCGGGCTGCTGGAGACTGGGAAGCCGCCATTTTTATTCCTGTCCTCCAGGGCTCTACAGAAAGCATTCAGGGAACCAAAGCTCCCTAGAGTGAACCTGAGCAGATTACTTAGCCCAGCCCCTGGCAAGGGTGGTGCAATTCACCTCAGGCAAAAATTTGAGAATCATTGCAACTGGCCCCTCTTTCAAAGATCAGCAAGAACATCAACCCACACCAAGCTCACTGATCAAGGAGAACAGTGGAATTCCAGGAGAGGGGAAAGCAAAGCATGGAATTCATGGCTTTCTCCCCATGATTCTTTAGTCTTGCAAAGTTAATTAAATTTTTATAATTTTATTTTTTTCTTTAATTTTTTTTAACTTTTCATCTTTCCTCTTTTAATGTTTTTTATGTGTGGAGTTGGTTTGATTATTTCCCTTCTTATGTGTTTTTTTAACTAGTTTATCTTAACACCTTTCTAAAAAAATCTTTTTAAACTTTCATTATTATAGTCATGTTTTATCCTTCATTGTATATAACTTTATTTTTTGTATACATATCAGGTTTTTTCTTCTAAAAAATTTTGGGATACAATTTCTTCTAATAAAAAAATTTACCCTAAATCTAGCACAGGGCTTTGTTCTAGTCTGCAGCCTGAGAAAATTCTCTCCACTTCTTTTTCCAACCAACTTCTCTTATCAATTCCTTTTAAGAATTTTTAAAAAATTTTCATCTTTACAGTCATATTCCATCCCATCTTCATGTTTACCCTTATTTTTGTATATATATAAGTTTTTCTTTCTTTAAAATTCTGGGAGGTAGTTTCTTCTAAGAGACCAAAATACACCGAGAATCAAGTGGGTGGTTCTGTTCTATTCACCAGTCTAATATATATATATAAAATATATATTAAAATTGTTATATATATTAAAATTATTTATTTTATTTTTTATTTTTTATTTTTTATTTTTTATTTTTTATTTATTTTTATTTCCAGCATAACAGTATTCATTATTTTTGCACCACACCCCGTGCTCCATGCAATCCGTGCCCTCTATAATACCCACCACCTGGTACCCGGACCTCCCACCCCCCGTCCCTTCAAAACCCTCGGATTGTTTTTCAGAGTCCATAGTCTCTCATGGTTCACCTCCCCTTCCAATTTCCCCCAACTCCCTTTAAATTAAAAAAAAAATATAAAAAATATATATTTTTTAATTTAAAAAACAATTTTAAACTTTTAACCCCCTTTCTTCTCCCCCTGATTTAGGGTCTCTTCCGATTTGGTTAGCATATATTTTTCTGGGGTCTTTGGCACCCTTTTGGTATTTTATTCTCTCCTTCATATATTCTTATCTGGATAAAATGAAAAGACAGAAAAACTCACCACAAAAAAAAAGAACAAGAGTCCGTACCAAAGGCTAGGGACCTAATCAATATGGACATTGGTAATATGTCAGAGCTAGAGTTCAGAATGACAATTCTAAAGGTGCTAGCTGGGCTCAAAAAGGCATGGAAGATACTAGAGAAACCCTGTCTGGAGAAATAAAAGCCCTTTCTGGAGAAATAAAAGAACTAAAATCTAACCAAGCTGAAATTTAAAAAAAGATATTAATGAGGTGCAATAAAAAATGGAGGCTCTTACTGCTAGAATAAATGAGGCAAAAGAGAGGATTAGTGATATAGAAGACCAAATGATGGAGAATAAAAAGGCTGAGCAAAAAAGAGACAACTACTGGACCATGAGGGGAAAATTCAATAGCAAAATTGAACTATTGGGACTTCATCAAGATCAAAAGCTTTTGCACAGCAAAGGAAACAGTTAACAAAGACAACTGACAGAATAGGAGAAGATATTTGCAAATGACATATCAGATAAAGGGCTAGTATCCAAAATCTATAAAGAACTTATCCAACTCAACACCCAAAGAACAAAGAATCTAGTTAAGATATGGGCAGAGGGCATGAACAGACATTTCTGAAGAAGACATCCAGATAGCCAACAGGCACATGAAAACGTGGTCCACATCACTCGGTATCAGGAAAGTACAAACCAAAACCACAATGAGATATCACCTCACACCAGTCAGAATGGCTAAAATTAACAAGTCAGGAAATGGCAGATGCTGGTGAGGATGCAGAGAAAGGGAAACCCTCATATACTCTTGGGAATGCAAGCTCATGCAGCCACTCTGGAAAACAGCACGGAAGTTCCTCAAAAAGTTGAAAATAAAGCTACCCTGTGACCCAGGAATCATACTACTACATATTTACCCTAAAGATACAAATGTAGTGATCCAAAGGGGCATGTGCACCTGAATGTTTATAAATAGCCAAACTATGGAAAGAATCTAAATGTCCATCAACAGATATATATATATATATGTATTCCATGCCATGGAATGTATATACATGTATATATATATATATGTGTGTGTGTGTGTGTGTGTGTATATATACATGCCATGGAATACTATGCAGCCATCAAGAGAAATAAAATCTTGCCATTTGCAATGATGTGGATGGAACTAGAGGGTACTGTGCTGAGAGAAATAAGTCAATAAGAGAAAGACAATTATCATATTATCTCCCTGATATGAGGGACTTGAGAGGCAATGTGGGGGGCTTGAGGGGTAAGAAAGGAAAAAATGAAACAAGATGGAATGGGGAGGGAGATAAATCATAAGACACTTAATCTCACAAAACAAACTGAGGGTTGCTGGGGGGAGGTGGGTAGATAGAGGGTGGTTGGTTATGGATATTGGGGAGGGTATGTGCTATGGTAAGTGCTGAAAAGTGTGTAAGCCTGATGATTCACAGACCTGTACCCCTGGGGCTAATAATATAGTCTAAATAAATAAATCAATCAATCAAGAAAGAAGAGGAGGAGGAAGAAGAAGGAGGAGGAGGAGGAGGAGGAGGAGGAGGGGAGTAAAGAAAAATGGAAAGAAAATTTTTTAAAACTTGTCTGACAGAAAGTCAGTCCAGAATGCCAAGATTCACAGAAAGTGAATCTTGGGGGGGACAAGATGGTGGGGAAGTAGGAGGAGGCGCCCTTTCAACCTGTACCCTAAAGTGAGATGATTACCTTCCAAAGAACTCCGATCACCCACAAAATCAGCCTGAGATCCGAATTATACACGCCTGGATCTCTACCAGAGCAGAAGACACCAGTGGGCAGAAGTGTTCCAGGGTGCACCTTGACTGCAACACGGTCGATACATCCAGCTACACCCGTTCAGCCATCTCTCACCAAAATGACTAGGAGGAGGAATGCCCAACAGAAGAAAAATACAGAGGATGGGCCTTCTGCAACAGAGCTAATGGCTATCAACATAGACAATATGTCAGAAAGAGAATTCAGGCTAACAATTATCCAAGCAATAGCTAGGTTGGAGAAAGCCATGGGTGACCAAACAGAATTGATTAGGGCCGAACTGAAAAAGACCAGAGATCATGTTTCCAATGTTAGGGAAGAGCTGCAAGCTACCAGGGACGAGCTTCACAATGTTCTCAATGAGTTCCCATCTAATCTAAATTCTCTCAAAGCTAGAGTAACTGAGACAGAAGATAGAATTAGTGATCTGGAGGACAAACAGAGAGAAATGATCAGGAGGAATCCTGGAACAAACAGACTAGAAGCCAAGAAAACAGAATCCGGGAAATAAATGATGCCATGAAACGTTCCAATGTCAGAATTATTGGAATCCCTGAAGGGGAGGAAAAAGAAAGAAGTCTAGAAGATATAGTGGAACAAGTTCTTCATGAAAATTTTCCCAATCTTGTGAATGGAACCAGCATTCATGTACTAGAGGCCAAATGGTTTTCCCCCAAGATTACAGATTCTCGAAAGTCCTCGAGACACCTAATAGTAAGAATGAAGAATTATAGTTGTAGGCAGAACCTCTTGAAAGCAGCTAGGACAAAGAAGCTCCTTACGTACAGAGGAAAGCCCAACAGAATAACGTCAGACCTGTCCACAGAGACCTGGCAAGCCAGAAAGGGCTGGCAAGATATATTCACAGCACTAAATGAGAAGAACATGCAGCCAACAATACTTTACCCAGCAAGACTGACATTCAAAATGGATGGAGAGATAAAGAGTTTCCAAGATCGGCAAGGCTTAAAAGACTATGCAACCACCAAGCCGACACTGCAGGAAATATTAAGGGGGGGTTCTATAAAAGAGGAAAAATCCTAAGAATAGTATTGTACAGAAATAGAGAGACAATCTGCAGAAAGAAAGACTTCAAAGGTAACACGATGTCAATAAAAACGTATCTATCAATAATCACTCTCAATGTGAATGGCCTAAATGCGCCCATAAAACGGCACAGGGTTGCAGATTGGTTAAAACGACAGGACCCATCCATATGTTGTCAACAAGAGACCCATTTTGAACCTAAAGATACACCCAGACTGAAAGTGAAGGGATGGAGAAGCATCTTTCATGCCAATGGGCCTCAAAAGAAGGCTAGGGTAGCGATTCTCATATCAGACAAATTAGATTTTAAACTAAAGACTGTAGTCAGAGATACAGAAGGACACTACATAATTCTTAAAGGGACTATCCACCAAGATGATCTAACAATTGTAAATATCTATGCCCCCAATATGGGAGCAGCCAATTACATAAGAAAACTGTTAATCAAGATAAAGAGTCATATTGATATGAATACACTAATTGTAGGAGATATCAACACGCCTCTCTCAGAAACAGACAGATCATCGAAGCAGAAAATCAATAAAGAAACAAGAGCATTGAATGACACATTTGACCAGATGGACCTCATAAATACATACAGAACATTCCACCCTAAAACAACAGAATACTCATTCTTCTCAAGTGCACATGGAACCTTCTCCAGAATAGACCACATACTGGGTCACAAATCAGGACTCAACTGATACCAAAAGACTGAGATTATTGTCTGCATATTCTCAGATCACAATGCATTGAAACTGGAGCTCAATCACAAGGAAAAGTTCCGAAGGAGCTCAAACACCTGGAAGCTAAAGACCACCTTGCTTAAGAATGCTTGGATCAACCAGGAGATCAAAGAAGAACTGAAACAATTCATGGAAACCAAGGAGAATGGAGACACTTCAGTCTAAAACCTATGGGATACAGCAAAGGCAGTCCTAAGGGGGAAATACATAGACATCAAAGCCTCCCTCAAAAATATTGAAAAATCCAGAACACAGCAGCTGTCTCTACACCTTAAAGAACTGGAGAATCAACAACAAATCAAACCAACTCCACACGTAAGAAGGGAAATAATAAAGATTAGAGCTGAGATCAATGAGGTAGAAACCAGAGATACAGTAGAACGTATCAATGAAACTAGAAGCTGGTTTTTTAAAAGAATCAATAAGATCGATAAACCATTGGCCACACTAATCCAAAAGAAAAGAGAGAAAGCCCAAATTCATAAAATTATGAATGAAAAGGGAGAGATCACAACGAACACCAAGGAAGTAGAAACAATCATCAGAAGTTATTATCAACAGTTATATGCCAATAAGCTAACAACCTAGATGAAATGGATGCATTCCTGGAAAACTATAAACTACCAAAATTGAACCAGGAAGAAACGGACAACCTGAATAGACCGATATCTAGTAACGAGATTGAAGCAGTGATCAAAAACCTCCCAAAAAGCAAGAGCCGAGGACCTGATGGATTCCCTGGGGAATTCTACCGAACTTTCAAAGAAGAAATAACACCTATTCTCCTGAAGATGTTTCAAAAAATTGAAGCAGAAGGAAAACTTCCAGACTCTTTCTATGAAGCCAGCATTACCCTGATCCCCAAACCAGGCAAAGACCCTACCAAAAAGGAGAATTTCACACCAATATCACTGATGAATATGGATGCTAAGATTCTCAACAAGATCCTAGCAAACATGATCCAACAGCACATTAAAAAGATTATCCACCATGACCAGGTGGGATTCATTCCTGGGCTACAAGGATGGTTCAACCTTTGCAAATCAATCAATGTGATAGAACAAATTAATATGAGAAGAGTGAAGAACCACATGGTCCTCTCAATCCATGCAGAAAAAGCATTTGAACAAAATCCAGCATCCACTCCTGATTAAAATACTTCAAAGTATAGGGATAAAGGGAACATTCCTGAACTTCATCAAATCTATCTATGAAAGACCCACAGCAAATATCATCCTCAATGGGAAAAAGCTTTCAGCCTTCCCATTGAGACCAGGAACACGACAAGGATGCCCACTCTCACCACTCTTGTTCAACATAGTATCAGAAGTCCTAGCAACAGCAATCAGACAACAAAGAGAAATAAAAGGTATCCAAATTGGCAATGAAGAAGTCAAACTCTCTTTGCAGATGACATGATTCTTTATATGGAAAACCCAAAAGACTCTACCCCAAAACTACTAGAACTCATACAGCAATTCAGCAACATGGCAGGATACAAAGTCAATGTACAGAAATCAGTGGCTTTCTTATTCACTAACAATGAAAATACAGAAAGGGAAATTAGAGAATCGATTCCATTTACTATAGCACCAAGAACCATAAGATACCTGGGAATAAACCTAACCAAAGAGGTAAAAGATCTGTACTCGAGGAACTACAGAACACTCATGAAAGAAATTGAAGAAGACACAAAAAGATGGAAGACCATTCCATGCTCTTGGATCGGAAGAATAAACATTGTTAAAATGTCTATACTGCCTTGAGCAATCTATACTTTTAATGCCATTCCGATCAAAATTCCACCAGTGTTCTTCAAAGAGCTGGAGCAAATAATCCAAAAAATTGTATGGAATCAGAAGAGACCCCGAATCACTAAGGAAATGTTGAAAAAATAAATAAAATGGGGGGCATCATGTTACCTGATTTCAAGCTTTACTACAAAGCTGTGATCATCAAGACAGCATGGTACTGGCATAAAAACAGACACATAGACCAGTGGAAAGAGTAGAGAGCCCAGATATGGAACCTCAACTCTATGGGCAAATAATCTTTGCAAAGCAGGAAAAAATATACAGTGGAAAAAACACAGTCTCTTCAATATATGGTGCTGGGAAAACTGGGCAACTATATGTAGAAGAATGAAACTCGACCATTCTCTTTCACCGTACACAAAGATAAACTCAAAATGGATAAAAGACCTCAACGTAAGACAGAAATCCATCAGAATCCTAGAGGAGAACATAGGCAGTAGATATCAACCACAGCAACTTCTTTCAAGATATGTCTCCAAAGGCAAAAGAAACAAAAGTGAAAATAAACTTTTGGGACTTCATCAAATTCAAAAGCTTCTGCACAGCAAAGGAAACAGTCAAGAAAACAAAGAGGCAACCCATGGGATGGGAGAAGATATTTGCAAATGACAGTACAGACAAAAGGTTGATATCCAGGATCTATAAAGAACTCCTCATACTCAACACACACAAAACAGACAATCATATAAAGAAAATGGGCAGAAGATATGAACAGACACTTCTCCAATGAAGACATACAAATGGCTATCAGACACATGAAAAAATGTTCATCATCACTAGCCATCAGGGAGATTCAAATTAAAACCACATTGAGATATCACCTTACACCAGTTAGAATGGCCAAAATTAGCAAGACAGGAAACAACATGTGTTGGATGGGATGTGGAGAAAGGGGAACTCTCTTACACTGTTGGTGGGAATGCAAGTTGGTGCAGCCTCTTTGGAGAACAGTGCGGAGATTCCTCAAGAAATTAAAAACAGAACTTCCCTATGACCCTGCCATTGCACTACTGGGTATTTACCCCAAAGAAACAGATGTAGTGAAAAGAAGGGCCATCTGTACCCCAATGTTTATAGCAGCAATGGCCACAGTCGCCAAACTGTGGAAAGAACCGAGATGACCTTCAACGGACGAATGGATAAGGAAGATGTGGTCCATATACACTATGGAGTATTATGCCTCCATCAGAAAGGACGAATACCCAACTTTTGTAGCAACATGGACAGGACTGGAAGAGATTATGCTGAGTGAAATAAGTCAAGCAGAGAGAGTCAATTATCATATGGTTTCACTTATTTGTGGAGCATAACAAATAGCATGGAGGACCTGGGGAGATGGAGAGGAGAAGGAAGTTGGGGGAAATTGGAAGGGGAGGTGAACCATGAGAGACTATGGACTCTGAAAAACAATCTGAGGGTTTTGAAGGGGCGGGGGGTGGGAGGTCCGGGTACCAGGTGGTGGGTATTATAGAGGGCATGGATTGCATGGAGCACTGGGTGTGGTGCAAAAATAATGAATACTGTTGTGCTGAAAATAAATAAAAAATAAATTAAAAAAAAAAGAAAAAAAGAAAGTGAATCTTGAAAGCATCAATTGAGCCCCATCATGAACCCTCATACCTTAGTCCAACCTTATTCCCAGACCTTTTCAGGTATCTAAGTCAACAGATTCTCCCTACGTCCATTTTACTTTTTTTTTTTTTTTTTTTACTTTTACTTTTCTTTCCTTCATTTTTCATTTTCATTGGTTTATAGACTTACTGATTTTTTTTTTTTTTGGCACCTGATTACTTTCCTTTCTCACTGAAGAGTTACACCATGAATTTTTAAATAACTTATTATATTTTTCTTATTGTATCTAAGAGTTTATATTAGCAGTGTTGTTATATTGGATTAGACCACATCTTTCCAAAACTGAAGTCCTTGAGTATTTTTTAATTCAAATCTCCAAACAGACTTTAATTTTCTACCATGTGCAAAGGAGAATAAACTTCAGAAAATATAGGGAAGATAGATCTATGGCTATGTTTTCCATCTCTTCATATAATACAGATACAGAAACAGGAGGCATACATACTCCCCACCTCCTCTCCCTCATAGAATGTATCTGAATTGAGGGTGGCAGTGAGGGCAGAACAGGGTTATTCATAACTGTCAACTAAAAAGGGAAAATGTTTTATTCTATACTGACAATCCAAAGCCCAAAGATGGAGACCAAACCCATTTAGTCATTTATTCATTTATAAGCAAGTTGGTAGATGGATCAAGGGTTCTGGCACTAGACAAACTGCCAAAAGTGGGGATGGGTTCCCTGGGCTAGAGGCTTGCACAGAGGCAGGGGCTGGCATGGGTAGGCAGTTACTACAAAAGTTAATTGTTACCGTTGGTGACAGGAGTAAACCAAATGAGAATCCATTGGAAAAAAAGAAGCCCCAAATATCAGGGATCCCAAATATTAATGTATCTCCTAATCTCTAAAATGGAAATAATAGTCATACCTGCCTTCTTAAAGCTGTGGTCAGTGATGATATGAAAAATATTAGTAACCAGTAGAGCACAGCAAAGACAAAAAAAAATCAGCCCAGCCACACCACCACCTGCAGGTGACCATCCCAGTTGTAGTATGTATAAGCAAAGCATTGCCCATTGTCCCAGATACAGATAGAGTACTCAATAACTATAAAGTGTTATTATTAGCCAGTTTTGAAAACAGAGATTAAATTTGGAGTCACGTCTTTATGTGCAGTTAGATGAGATCAAATAAAAGCAAACTAGAAACGGGGAAGAATGAGGTTCTACATGAGGTTTTTCACACACATGACTAATGTTCTCAGCTAACTTCTATTAACTGATAGGTACATGTAACAAAGGGGTTTTACTGGGCAAGAGAACTAAAATTAGGTCAGTGATGCCCAGAAAATATACCTGACTTGCCCTATGTCACATAGTAATTCTGAGACACAGCCAGAAACATTTGGGTTTCCTAATTCTTGTTCTACCATGTCATAACACCTCCAAAACATAATAATAATTTATATTTATATGGATTTTTATTTGAGAGTTTCCAAAACATTTTTACATGTATTATCTCATTTTCAGTGATAATCACTGAATAAACAAATAGATGCATTAGCCTTCAGTAAAATAAATAAATAAATAAATAAATAATAAAAAAGATAGAGAAATACAATTGGATTTCAAATCCACTTTAGAATAATCTAAATTTAAAGAATGTGTTGTTCTAATGCCACAGTTCAAGAACTGGGCAAGTTCAATATATATCAATGCAAATATGTTAGATGCAGTGACGATAGTTGCCACGGGAATCTCCATATGATGGATGGATGGATAGATTGAATTTTTGTTTTGAGCTTCTGAAAACAAAAATGCAACACAAAGCAAAAATTGCTCGAAATCACATCTCACTAAAGAATCTTTCCCTAGTAATATGCAAGACACAACAAAAAGCACCTTATATAATTATGGATTTGTCCATTAAAACTCTAACTTTGCTTTCTCCTTCTAGGAAATGGAAACGTTAGAAAATGTGGTAGTTAAAAGCCTAGACTCTGGAACCTAGAATCCTGGCTCTATCCCCTTCTAGCTGTGAGTCGTCAAGAAAGTTGCTTGACCTCACTATAAAGCTGTTCTATTTATAAAATGGATATACAACAGAACCTATTTCATAAAGTTGTTGTGAAATTGAATGAGTTGGTACTTGTAAGTTCCTACAAAGGTGCTGACCACAGAGTATATTCTCAGTGAGTGCTGGGTTTATTATTGTACTCCTTGCTGTCACTTCTCTACATGACTTTTTTTTTTAAAGATTTATTTATTTATTTTAGAGGTGGAGAGGGACAGAGGGAAAGAGTCCTCAAGCAGACTCCCCACTGAGCATGGAACCAGTGGCAGGGCTCAATCTCATGATCCATGAGATCATGACCTAAGCCAAAACCAAGAGTCAGATGCTTAACTGACTGAGCCACCCAGGCACCCCTCCACATGAATTTTAAAAGGATTTTTTAAAGTTTTTGTTTTGTTTTAAATGTTGGGGCTGTAACAAGGGCTTTTTAGATTGGGTGCTACAGTTAGGTATATACTCATCAGCAAGTAACAAAAGAAAACATGACCAGACCAGTGTTGACCTGAAAAAAAAATACAGGATTCTTTTTATCAAATAAGAAGAAACACAAAATTAGATGACTGCTGGCACTGATTCATTGGTTCACTGACATCAGGGTCTATATCTGTCCATGTCTTGATCTCTACATGGAGCTACTTTGGCTCCAGACATTCAAGGTAGGGAGAAGGTAGAAAGCAGGAGTAACACCAGTGCCATCTTTCCCCTCTTTATTATGAAAACAGAAAGATTCATAGAAGTGCCCAATAGTCCTCCTTTCATGTCTCATTGGCCAGAACTCTGCCACTTCCCCCATCCTGGCCAGACCCTTACCACCAACCACCCCCTGCCCCCACCAAGCTAAAAGAAAGGCTAAAGAAGCTATTATTTAACCAGGCATTCTGCCATCCTATTCAAAATTGATAATCTGTTGGCAAGAAATAGGAGGAATGGATAGTGTTTGCTACAGGTGCATGGGGGATCTTGCTGCATCTGATAAAAAGAATTCATTAGGTAATGCTCTCTGAACGCTTTGGGAAGAAAATGAACTGTGTAATATCTAGGTAGTTTTAGCTGCCAGTTATAGCACATATTTTGCCTTCTCTTCCTTTCTGAATTTATTCACTCTGTTGGGACTCTCATTCTACCTATAATCAAAATTTAGGAATTACTGTATGTGGTTAATTTCCATTGCCATGGAAAGCAATCACCTCTAGGTTGCTATGGTACCTCTGAAGCTGTATGTAAAGGTATCAGGAACAAAAATCTAATATACTCACAGACTCCCATTGCTTTGTTCCAGAATCCACACCTACTCTGTCTCTGCAATGTACATCATCAAAAGAGTGCAGGTGCTCAGCCTGATTGAAACGAGCCCTCTTCCCTCCAGACTACCACAATTCTCATTCAGGGGAGTTATACAGCAGATGTGGTGAAAGAGACCTCTCCCTAGTTATGGAGATTTGTCATGGGTGTTGGAGGTTATTTTTTGTATTATTTACACTATTCTGTCTGGCGGTAATATTTCTGTCTGCTGGTGACAATTACATTGCTCTTGACTGGCGCAGATCAGCAGTATGTGATAGCTCTGAAAAGCCAGCGTACAGCACATGTCACTAGCAGTCATATTAATGTTGGTGATGAGGAGTGCATGTGATGTAACACGATTAGATGGTGCTAAGATAAAGGACCATCTTGAAGTCCATGAATAACCAAGAAGCAGTGAGGTGACAACCATCAATTATTTATTGCCCTTGTCCAGTATATTATTAACAACTCCAGGAAAGCACACAGTCTTCCTTTCCTGCTTTCTCCCTCATGCTAATGCTTGGCTCCTCAGCTTATGGGAAGTTACATCCTAAGGGAGACATTTTGCTCTCAGCTACCATTAGACAATCCAGAGGGAAAAAAAGTGAAATTACCTCAAAGCATACCGCATTCCACTTTTCTTGGTTACCAGAAAAGATGCATTGCCCTCCCTTCTCCACTAGTGATTCTTCTTATCACCTTCACATGCAGAACCTCCTCTTTACTTTTCTTCCCTCAAGTCCAGGGGACTGCTGATTTCACAACAGTTCACACTTTGATGAGAGATAGTGATGTTCTATGATTAAATCTCATGCATATACCTGCAAGTTCAGCCCTTGTTTCCTAGGGATATCGTTATAGGTTTTTATACTCATTCACTGATGAGTCAGGAAGAGACTATTTTATAGCTTAGTTTATATGAAGCATAGAAAAGTTATAAACAGGTACCCCTTAGGTTCCTTTCAGTTGTAAGTAAAAACAAATCTGTCTCAAAGCGATTTTAAACAATAAGAAAATTATTTCGCCTATGCAGATACACAGTCATGTCAAACATACAGTCTTTTCACTTGTCTGTACCACTAGCTGTGGCATTGGCTCCCCTGTCAGTTATATAGTGTTCCAAAATCAAACAAGGCTCTGTTCTTTCTCATTTCTATCCAGTAAGCAAGAAAGAGAGAACCTCTTCTTAACAAGCAGAAAAAGGACTTGCCTCCAGGCTGACTGAGGTCACTGGGGTCATGTGCTCATCACAAATAGTCCCTGGGGAAATATCATAAACTAATGGGTTAAGCTTGGTTTCCAGGGCCAATCCATAGCAAAGAGTATAGGGAATATATTGACTGGTTTAAACTCATCTGGAGCTGGAGATGACATCCGTTGCCCCTGAATGACAGGAGCTATTAGGGGGTGAACACTTTAACAAAATCTGAGTTATGTGAAAGAGGAAGGAACTGATCAATCAACAGCACACAGTAGGGGAGATAAATTACCGACATGTCATGTTATTAAAATGAGACAGAGAGGGAGAAATTGAATCCACACTGGAAGAGAAGATCTGAAGCCTCTAATGGTGTGCTAAGGAGCTTTGACTCATCCAATGGCAGGAAGCCACTGAAGTATAGAGAAGCAGACCAGCCTGTTGGCCCTTCTGGTAGCCTACTCTGAAAATTGTGTGGATGATGGAGTATAAGGGAGAATTGTGTGCAGAAATTTAAAGGATATTCATTGTGAGGAAAACAGAATGTAGTATTTATTGAATAGCCAGAAGACGTGAGATGCTATCCTACTCCCACATAATAATCTTTTCACCCTTATAATAATTCTGAGATAGTTTTTAATAGGTTTCTAACAGAAGAAAACTGAGGTTTTTAAGGAGAAAACAGAAGAATGAGCACAGCTTTCTCAGGATTGCAGATCTAGTAAATGTGGTCACTAAATTGAGTATTCAGTGGCAGTTATGAAAGCTGGATCCAACTCAGAAGCACAAAAGTGAAATCAGGATTGTAAATATGGTGTCTGGGATTCTTAGTTCATTTTAACATTCTTCAATACAACATGTGCTTTTAAACATAATAATATTAATAATAATTATGACACATAGGGGTCACAAAGTATTTTCACATTTGCTTCTTCACTATAACTAACTTAACTCATTGATACTCTAGCCTACTTTATTTATAGAAAGAATAATATAATAATAACAACAACAGCACACACCATGAGCCAGCATGTATGCTAAGATCCTTATATGTATTTATCTCCTGTTGATACCTACATCAACCATATCAGGTAGATATTATTCTTATCCCTCTGTTTATAGATCGATATGCTCAAGTGAGAGAGGTCCAGTAACTAGTTTGCCAAAGATCATTTCAGACATCCACTGTTTAGGTAAAATAAAAACCTTATCAAATATGACTTCAAAACTGAGACCCTTAACAATTTCACTTTGCAGCTTCCTGATTCCAGGTTTTTTTTTTTTTTTTTTTGAGATCTACTGTGGTTCAACCCCCAGTTGCTTGTAGTTATAAAGGATGTATAATTTCTAAGTGCTCTTGCCTGCAAGATATGATTACCATGTGGAAATAATTTTTAAGGGGGAGACAAGATGGCAGGGAACTAGGAGGTGGCACCGTTTCAACCTGTACCCTAAAGTGAAATGGCACTAAACAGAGTATAATACAGTGAAGAACAATGTAGTGCAGATTACATAGCTTTAGGAGTTCAAAGGATGAGATCAAAATGGTCTGAAGTAGTCAGGGCAAATTTTAGGGATGCAAGTCTTGAACTCACTCTTTGAAGAATGGTGAGGATTTCTTTAGATAAGTAAAGAAAGGGTAGGGGGAGGCATTATGTGATGAAAGGAAAGCATTAAGGGAGACAAAGTTTTGTACTGTGGGGATAATTTACCTAATAAACTGGTAGAAAATTTCCATAAAAAAACACAGAAGTAAATCTAGATGACCAGTTTGGCAATGTCATTTCTGATACAACATCAAAATCATGCTCTTAAAAAAAAAATCACAGTAAGTTGGGCTTCTTAAAATTAAAAACTCTTGCTCTGTGAAAGAAACTAAAGAGTGATAGACAAGCCACAGACTGGAAGAAAATATCTGCAAAACACAAAATTTGATAAAAGACTTGTCCAAAATATACAAAGAACTCTTAAAATTCAACAGTAGGAAAACAATAACACAATTAAAAAAACAGAAAAAGATCCGAACACACACCTGACCAAGAAGATCTACAGATGGCGAATAAACATATAGGAAGAAGCTCAACACCATATTCATTTGTGAATTGCAAATTAAACCCATTAGAATGGCTAAAATCCAAAACACTGACAACACTAAACACTGGTGAGGACATCAAGCAACAGGGACTCTCATTCACTGAGAGA
The DNA here is from genome assembly GCF_009829155.1 of Mustela erminea. NCBI lineage: Eukaryota > Metazoa > Chordata > Mammalia > Carnivora > Mustelidae > Mustela > Mustela erminea. The sequence continues at coordinate 69,116,700 of NC_045625.1, forward strand.
ATGCGAAATAGTTTAGCCACCTTAGAAGACAGTTTGGCAGTTTCCTACAAAGCAAAACACAGGCTTACCACAAGTTCCAGAAATCATACTGCTAGGTGTTTACCCACATAATTCGAAATCTTATTTCCACACAATAACCTGCACCTAATGTTTATAGCCACTTCATTTATTTTCTTTCTTTATTAATTTCTTTTCAGCATAACAGAATTCATTGTTTATGCACCACACCCAGTGCTCCATGCCATATGTGCCCTCCATAATACCCACCACTTGGCTCCCCCAACCTCCCACCCCCCGTCCCTTCAAAAAACTCAGATTGTTTTTCAGAGTCTATAGTCTCTCATGGTTCATCTCCCCTTCCAATTTCCCTCAACTCCCTTCTAGCAGCTTCATTCATAATTGCCAAATCTTTCAAACAACCAGATGTCCTTTAATAGGTGAAGAGATAAACTATGGTATATCCATACAATGGAATATTATTCTGTGCTGAAATCAAATGAACTATCAAGCTATTGTGGCGAGGGGCTGGGAGGAGGAGGAAACTTAAATGCATATTACTAAGTAAAAGAAGCCAGTCTGAAAAGGCTGTATATTAAATGATTTCAACTATATGACATTCCAGAAAAGACAAAACTATGGAGGCAGTAAAATGATCAATACTTGCCAAGGGGTTCAGATGGAAGGGCAGGAATGAATTAATGGAGTACAGGGCATTTTTAGGACAGAGAAACTATTCAGTATAATAATGTAATGGTGGATATATGACATTATACATGTGCCAAAACCTTAAAATGTACAAAGCCAAGAGTGAGCTCTAATATAAATTAGAGGCTTCAGTTAATAATAATATATCAATATGGTTGTTCAATTATATCAAAAGCATCACCCTAATGCAACATGTTGATAATAGTAGGAACTGTGGGGATGGGAAGAAGTAGGAAGGGGTATATGGCAACCCTCTCTGAGCAATTTTTCTGTAAGCCTAAAACTGCTCCAGAAATTGAAATCTTCTTTAAACACAGATAAAAAAACTCTATGCTCAACTTTGCCAAATTTGTTTTTAAACCACCATATTCATTCCCAGAGAGCACCCTCAATATGGGATGAATTGGGGATCTACATATATTCAACAGTTACAACCTTAGTTCTTGCATATGTTGCATCCTGCTTGTACTTCCCCCAGATGCCAACCATACTGTTTCTCCATTTTTTTTTTTACCTCATTTTGTCTTTTTAAACTTAACTTTTAGCCTTACTTCTCTTTTTTATGGTTCTATAGGATTGGGTATGCATTTATCTATATGTACACATATTAAATTAAACAAATATATGTATATGTAGTATACAATATACTCAACATGAACCAACAAGACTAAAGTCCATGCAAACAATTTTAGTATACGTGCTACTGAAGCAAGCCCAAGTCCTTGCAAACAAAATAATAATAGCAAACCCTATGTACCTGACACGCTTAGAAACACTCTACATAGCCTAACAAATTTAATCATGACCCCATCAACATCAAGTCAATGAAAAATTTAAGTTGGTAACCATTAAGTTTTCAAGATTAACAAAACAGCCATAAGTTAAAGGTCACACTTAATGTGTTTTCTGCTTTTCTGATTTCTGTTGACCCTTGATTATTAAATAGTACCTCAGTCTAACGTTAACATTAGCCCAGCATAGAATACTAACCTACACATACATAGTGTCAAGCACATTGGATGTTCCCAAGACTCAAAGCTTGATAGAAATTAGGCTGAATCAAAGACACTTGAAGTGACAGTCAATGGAAATTTTCAACAACATATACAGTATGCATTACAAAAACCACATTTTCTTTTCTTATAGACTATCATCAGATGTATTTTTAACCATGGTGGTAAACAAACAAAAAAGGGGCTGGGGATATATATGTTCATGGTCAGGTAACATTATGTTACCATGTTATCTATCTATCTGCCTATGTATATATTATTCATACCATTCTATATACTACCTCATATATTACATATTACAGTTATTAAATTATCATAGTTGGTGCATGGACATATAAAATTATTTCTCTTGCATATGAAATATGACCATCTGGAACTAAGAACATATAAAATAATAAAAATCTAATTATTCAAACACCTGTAGTGTATATGTGTGTATGTGTGTGTATCTCTCTCACCTTCTCTATCACAGCTCTCTGATCATGGAAATAGGATATAATAAAATTACTTGACCAGCTTCAACTATTCCAGTGTTGAGTTTGTGAACATAGGAAAACTCTTCAAAATGGAGTACCAGGGAAAAGAATTGACTCTCTCATGAACTGGCTTGCTGTGCTAGTCAGTTAGATTTAAAATACACATATACACACACACTAATATACACATAGGAAAAGGATTAGTAGCTTAATCTTACTCTCCAAATTACCCACAGCCTGTCTTGGTAGAATTTTTTTAACATATCCTTTATACATACGGAAAAGACCATTGTTTCAGGTATTGGCTAGTAATACAGCCTTTTTCATCCTAGTTTTTGATTCCCCAAATGACACCTAATTTCAACCTGTGGAACTCAGTTATTAAAAAGCACTCCATTGCTTTACAGTTTAGAGATAGAGAAAAAGGTGAATTGTCCACTTCATGGTTGGCAAACATTTTCTGTGAAGGTCCAGACTAATATTTTAGGCTTTTTGTGCCTTACTTTGTGTCTGTAGCAATTACTCAACCCTGCCAGTGTGGCACAAAAGAGCCATCGACAATATATAAATGAATGGGCATAGCTGTGTTTCCATAAACTTTTATTTACAAAAACAGTTGGCAGGCTGAATTTGTCCCACAGGCCATAGTTTGCCCACACCTGATCTGATCTAATATTCATTTCCTAAAAGATTAAAGGATTCTACGGATCTCTGTGTTAGTAATTATTGTTGTTACCCCTTTCCATAAGATTCCAGAGAATCATTCTTCTCTATATCTGTTCCCTGAGTAGTCCTCTCCCACAGTGACTTTGCTGAGCCATGTCACTTGTTTAGCCAATGATATAACAGCAAATATGATGCAAGCAAAAGATCCACAAAGGCTTGTGCACTGGGACTCACCTTTTCTGCTTGGTCTTCTGGAACTACAGAAAATCCTGGGCAAACCTCTTAGAGAATAAGAGAGCATGCAGAGGGCAGCCTGAGCTGTCCCAGAAATGACTCAAATATAAGATTGAGCTTAATCTAATATCTGGTGTTGCAGAGTCAAGCCAACTCAGCTGGGCCCAGCCCTAGTTGCCAAGCCACAAAATCATAAAGAAGTAGTGGTTTTAAACCATTATTTTGGGCTGGACTGGTAGACAGCCATAGGTAAATGATAGAATACTCCAGAAGCATAAAAACCCCAAACAATCATTCTCATACATTTGTTCTATCAGTATAACCAAAGCAAGAAATGAATGAGATATACATTTAACTTGTGAATATGGAGCTTTCTTAGCAGCCCTTTCAGAGAATTCTGAATTTCTCAATTGTCTTAACAGCCAAATTGGACTATTCTGATATCTTTCTGAATATTCAGAATTACTATAAAAATAGCTCAGATTCACCCAGTAATTCACAATAAACCTTTGCTTCCCTTGATTAAAGAGGCTCCATGATGAAGATTCATAGAAATAGCAAACTTTGTAAAGACACTACCTTGACTGAGGTTCCCACAAATGACTTTCCCTTGGATTACAAATAGCAAATCCAAGTGGAATTTTATTTAAGAAGCTAATCTTCATATGTGACTAATGCATGAATCACTGGATTAATATATATTATGTACCAAGTTTATGAAAGTCCTGGATTCTATCTTTTTTGATGTCATTCTCAAGACTGTGTTATGCTCTTAATAAGCTTAGCATTGCCAACATGTCTTTTCTTAAGAGACCCAACTTCATGACTATTGATCACATAATTTTATAAATTTTCTAAATTATAAGTCTGGAAATATATACAGTCAAGAAAACCATGGAGTACATGGTTTTCACATATGAAGTTTCACTGGAAGAGATGAAGAGGGAAAATTAAAATGTTCTCAGCATTTAAATATAAGCAGTCTCTTATATGGAAAACCGATTTCCTATAACAAACTGACAAGGGTCTACAGCAAGACTGAGAGGTTACCAGTTAGAATTAGTAAAATGTGACATTAATGGATGGTAGGTGTTCAAGTAGGGAAGGCTCTGAGTTTGTGTTAAATTTTCTGATATCATGTTTTCATAGATATGGCGGTAGGCTATAGACTACACTGCAACATAATTTGTGGAAAACAGGCCATTTGTTCTCTGATCTGTAGAATATTTGGCTCATGCATAATTCTACAACATGTGAGGGTTACTCTTTACCAACTAAAAAAATTAACTCTAAAGTATTCTGGGGGGAAGAGGGCCTCTAAAACCTGGGGAAAGATTCAACACTGTCCAAGATAAAGAGAAGTTCAAAGATACATTTTGGAAAGTTTCAAAAATAATTTTGGGAAAAGTTAATAGATAAAGAAAAGAAAAGCTAAGGAATTATAGGTGATAATGGGAGCCTCAGGAGACTGCAAAACTATCCCTGGAGACCAGAACTAGTGTTATTTCTGGAACGGAGAACGTGGGACCTGTTATGGGGGAAAGGAACTCTCTCCATTCAAGGTGCCAGAAAATGTCAAGGAGAACTGGTTCCAGCTGCCCCAGGCCTCCTGCCATACTATCCTGGAATCTTCAACCACTGGCAATTCCGTATTAGAGAGGTAGTTAGATATAGAAACAAAGAAACAAAACGCAATCTTTCAACTATTAAGACTTATACTCTGCCTCTTTTGCTAATCGTGTTGAGTTAGACAAAAGAAAACCTATACAGATATCATACTAAAGGTTTGCTGTGAGAATTAAATTGATTCCTTTATGTGAAGAATCCTAGCAGGATATCTGGCATTTAGGAGACCCTTAACAAATGCTCATTTTTCTTTCTTCTTTTTCTTGTCCTGCCTCTGGCATAAAAGCAGTTACACTCTATGACTCTGGCTAAATCAATCTCCTTGTGCCTCCACTTCTTTTCCTATAAAATGGATGAAATTATTTAGTCAACTTTTAGGGTTCTTTTCCATCTATAAATCTAGGAATCTGAAAGGATATCACAGGTATTCATAATAACCCTCTGGTTTATATAAATACATATATGAAAAATATAAACATACTCATTATTGTGATTCCAATATAATGTGTCAACTGCTCTTTAAGATTCTAGCAATTATTAATTGCACAGAAACTTGCAAGCCACTTTTGGGGTTGATGAGGTCCAGTGAACACATTCTCACAGAACTCATATGTATTTATTGAGTATTTTGAAGGCCTTCTTCCCCCAACCCCTCTCCACAGTTGCTCTGCCAGTTAATTAATTCTCTCTGGGAAAGGAAGATTGTTATCAGTCTCTTGCCCATTTGAGCTGGGGGCAATTGAGCTGAGCACTTGCCCCAGGTTTCTGAAGGAAGTAATGTCAGAGCCAGGTTTAGCACACAGGGGTGCCCCTGTCCCCAACCCTGTGCTCACCCCACACCCCTCAGCCAAAGCTGGGATTGTTCCTGGTGCCAGATTACACTCAGCAATGCTTTCATTTTTTATTATTTAAAGATATCAGGGATGTGAGGAATGATTAAATATGAGTTCTAAAAGATATAAAAGGATATAGAAAAGGGTCAGGGGACTTCAGCGAAAAATACATGCTGCCATTATTCAAGTTTCTATTCTTATCATAGAGAAATATGCATAGCTTAATTTAGGAGTGATAGTACTGTGGAACTGATGTACTACTATTAAATAACAAAAGTATATCCATTGGGGACCACTGCTACAGGATGACATGTACTTCCCACTACTTGTGAATACACATGCTCTCATGATGGGACAATTCACTTACCAGTTATTGAGCCTAGGATTTAATTCTTATGGGCTTTCCTAATTTCTTCATGGATTTCAGATTGTGTAAAAATAACCAGTTAGCATCTGTTAGGTAGGGGATTGATTTTGGCCAATCTCACAACCATTTGTAGTCACATTTATAGTCTAAAAACTTCCTCCAAGGTCTGTGCTCACACAGAAGAACAGAGAGCCTGAGGTACTAGAGATTCAGAAAATCTAAATCCTTCCCAGAAAGTCCTGTGGGTATTTTTTTTCCTCCTCATTTTTTTTTTTTCTTTTTACTCTGGCCTTTGGAAGTTACTCATTCTGGAAATGTTAACCTACCTACTAAGTCATGAAGGACTTGGTTTGATCCTGAAGTTTGTGAAAGTAAGACACTGTAACCAAACTCAGGTTTCAGATTTTCTGGAAAAGTTTCTAAGCAATGGCAACTTGAGAAGTTAAACCAAATGCTTTAAGCCTTGCCATTCAAAGTGTGATCTAAGAACCAGTAGCAACAATATTAACTGGCATCTTTCAAAAAAATAGAACATAGAAAATAGAACACCAAGAACATGCTGAATCAGCACCTACATTTGAACAAGAACCCTACGAATTTGTACACTTGTTGAAGAATAAGAACTGCTGTCTTAATTTCTGGGTCAAGACTACACTGTTTTTCAGAAGGATACATCTCAAACACATTTGGGTAGGGGAGAGAAGTAGGTATGTGAGAGAATAACACATCACAGTCCTGGAAAGGAATAGATTTTGCTTTATTAAGAGAGATAATAACTCAACTATAAAATAAACTTAAGTTTAAGGATTCCGAGTCTCACATGTGCCATCTGAAGGGGCTTTAGAAAATAGCTATGGTTTTTCTCTTTCAAGTATTCCTTTCCCTTATAACCTCCTTTTGATAACAGCACTCCTCTTTCCTCTTTTCTTTCACTTATTTCATGTGGTATAAAAGGAAGTGCCCTCATCCCAAAATAAAGAGAGATCACAGTGACAACACTGTATCAGCTCCCGAATCCTGCCATATCTAAAGACTACTCTGTGTTTTATTTCTGTGTATGGCAAGAGAGTTCCCTTTTTTCTTAAGCCAGCTTAAATTGAGTTTCTGTAAATGACAAATGTCAATTCTGACTAATGAAAAAGTATAGTAGCCTGTCAATTTTGTTTTCCGATGCCTCTTATTCACTGATACCTATGAGTCACTAGGCAACTGAGAAAAAGTTTCAACACAAATGTAAGATTAAAAAAAGAAAGAAAAATGAGAGACACTTCTAAAATTTTTCAAATATTCAAAGTAATAAATGGAAATGATATATCTATAAAACAATAACCACCACATGCTATGTAAAACAGAAAAGCAGAAACATTTAAAGAACAAGAAAGAATAAGTAAAATATGCTAAAAAAAGGTTTTTAAATTAACTTTATAAATGTTGGAAACATTTATATATATTTATATATATATATATTTATATATACATATAAAGTTGGCTAACTTTATAAATGTTGTAAAACAAAGTTGAGAAAAATCTCTCATTAAAATAAAATGATAAAACAATACAGCAGACATGGACGGGACTGGAAGAGATTATGCTGAGTGAAATAAGTCAAGCAGAGAGAGTCAATTATCATATGGTTTCACTTATGTGTGGAGCATAACAAAAAGCATGGAGGACATGGGGAGTCAGAGAGAAGGGGGATGGGGTAAATTGGAAGGGAAGGTGAATCATGAGAGACTGTGGACTCTGAAAAACAATCTGAGGGGTTTGAAGTGGCGGGGGCGGGGGTGGGAGGTCGGGGTACCAGGTGGTGGGTATTATAGAGGGCACGGATTGCATGGAGCACTGGGTGTGGTGAAAAAATAATGATACTGTTATGCTGAAAATAAATAAATGAAAAAAAAAACCAATACAGCAGGAAAAATTGAGAAAAATAACAGCAATTGGAGAATTATTCAGGAGTTTTACCTTCTCATTGAGAACAGTTCCAAGAAGAGAGAAAAGGGAAAAGAAAGGGCTGGTACCTATCAAATAATGTAATAAAATTTCCAAGAACTGAAGGATATGCATTTCGAACCACACAGGTCCACTGAAAGCTAAGAACTATGAATGAAAAAGTATCAAAGTACATCATCATGAAAGGATATATTATAGAATATGGGAAAATTATCTACATGAAATCCAGGAAATAAGGATTCCAACATAGGAAGGGTTAAAAAAAAAAAAAAGTTCCAGAATTACATCTCTCCTTCTGACAGAAGGAGAAAGTGAAAGACTAGAGTAAATTGGAGACATGTCGAAGGAGGGTATTGTGGAGGAAGAGTTTACTCTACCTTTCATGGTCCTTCTAGCTGGGCTAAGGGTCAAACTGACAAGAGATGATTAACGGGAGAAATAAAATTTAATAGCCTACTTATGGGGAATCCACACAGACATGGAAATTCCAAAGACAGTGAGGCAACATGATGCTTCTATGATCTAAGGAGAAAGAAAGTGGTATGAGGATACAAGAGGAGAAAGACCATTAGTAGGGAGGTGAAAGGAGATGCTTGGAAAACAAAGGTTGCCTTTTTACTCAAGTAAGTTTCTTAGGTAAAGAGAAATCTCTATTAATAGGTCTTTTCCTTACTGTTATGCTGAAAATAAATAAATTAATTTAAAAAAATAGGTCTTTTCCTGGTACAAACAGGCATTTGGCGGGGGGTGGAGATTTTTCTGAAACTGCAGGGTTTGGATTGCTTTTAACTCAAAATAATATTGATACCAAAGTGGCCCATCTTGGGGCTGCTTGCCTTTGTTCCCTACAAGGGTTACTGAGGAAAAAAAATAAAACAATATAGTGTTTTGGTGTTTTGGTATATAGAGATATTTTAAGGATTAGAACAGAACAATTGGACTATTTTGGGGGGAAAAAAAGCCATAGGTTCATAGAGAGCTAAACAAATATTAGAGGAAATATTTAACTACAGAAAAAAATACCCCAAAATAAAAGAAGTCAGAGTATGTTACTTGAGTCTGCAATGCATAATATTTTCAAGGTAATAATATCACAAACACTAACAGCTGATTTAACCAAAAATTGTGGTAGAAGACTGTATAAGAATGAGGACAGAAATTAGAAGAATAATGAAAAGAAATAAATGTTATTATATAAAAAAATTAACATGCAATACCCAAGTTAGTGAGGTGAGAATGGAGGAATAAGAAATAAACTCCAGGTTTTGCTATCTGTCTCCTTGGGAAAGAATATGCCAAGGCTATCATTTGTTTGAACATCCCAAGTTTGATCCATTCTGATTTTATCCTGACATTTGTAGGATGTATCTATTATTTAGAAATATCAAAAAAGAGGAAACAGTTATTGAGGGGGTAGAAAGGTTGTTTCTCTTTATAAGTCTTTTAAAAATATTTGCTTTAAAATGCATGTGCTGGGATGCCTGGGTGGCTCAGTTGGTTAAGCCACCGCCTTCAGCTCAGGTCATGATCCCAGGGTCCTGGGATCGAGTTCCACATCAGGCTCCTTGCTCAGCGGGGAGCCTGCTTCTCTCTCTGCCTCTGCCTGTCACTCTGCCTGCTTGTGTTCTCTCTCTCTCTCTCTCTTTCTCTCTCTCTGACAAATAAATAAATAAATAAATAAAGTCTTTAAAAAAAGAAGCATGTGCTTATTACTCTGGTTAAAAAAAATTTTTTTTTAAATATATTTCAAAAGCTAGGTAGCCTGGGTGGCTCATTTGGTTAAACATCTGCCTTCAGCTCAGGTTATGATCCCAGAATTCCAAGATGGAGTCCCATGTTGAGCTCCCTCCTCAGTGGGGAGTCTGCTTCTCCCCAACCCCCAATGATGATGCTCTTTAGCTCTCACTCACTCTCTCTGTCCCAAATAAATAAATAAATAAATAAATCTAGGTAGCCTGGAAGGAGACTAGAGACTCCTTCTTAAAGCAGCAAGGCAGGAGAAGTATTATCTGAGGTAAGAAATGCAGAGGCACCTGTTGTAAGAATTGTGGCCTCTCTGAACAGGGCCACAGCAGAATCCTAAAAGGTGCATCCTCTCCACAAGGGAAGCCACCTACATGTTATACCAGGAATAGAAGCTAATCCCATGGTACGAAAGCAGAAAGTCACCAGATTTTGAGGAAAGTCAGAAGATGACCAATGAGGATTTCAGAAAGGATGAAAACAGAAAGCAGGAATTCAACCAAACTCAAACTCTGAGGCTGACTTAGCTAAAATTCTGTACAGAAATTATGAAAGCCAGGGGCATCTGGGTAGCTCAGCAGGTTAAAGCCTCTGCCTTCGTCTTGGATCATGATCTCAGGGTCCTGGGATCAAGCCCCGCATCAGGCTCTCTGTTCAGCAGGGAGCCTGCTTCCTCCTCTCTCTCTGACTACCTCTCTGCCTATTCTCTCTGTGTCAAATAAATAAAATCTTAAAAAAAAAAAAAAGGAAATTACAGAAGACAAACTGCCAGGGCAGAGTATAAGCAATAAAAGAAAGAATCTGTTTAATGAGAGAAACAGAAGAAGCAATAAATAAAAAAATGAACAAGGGTAAAAGTTGAGAGTTCAAAGAAATTGGAAAAGAAAGAAAGAAAAAATAACACAGGAACCAAAAGACAATATTGCTGCTTAAAACTGCAAAATTCTACACTACATGTAACATTTCAGGTAGTCAGTATCACGTCTGAAGAATTAAATCCTTAAGATGATATTTAGTGTGTGGCCCTGAGCAATGCAATTGACCATTTAGGCCCCAGTTTCCAATCTGTAAAATGAAAATGATATCTATTTCACAGTCTTGATGAGAACACAACATTGAGATGATTTTAATAGATAACAACACTGAGGAAATGGTAAATTTCTATGGCAGAAATTCCAGTGTGAAATTCCAAAAAATCCTAAAAAAGGAAGAAAGTTAGTGAGGTGAGAATGGAGGGATAAGAAATAAACTCCAGGTTTTGCTATCTGTCTCCTTGGGGAAGAATATGCCAAGGCTATCATTTGTTTGAACATCCCAAGTTTGATCCATTCTGATTTGATCCTGACATTTGTACTGATAAGAACAATACCATAATCTAGAAGTTAAAGAAAATTTCTTCTCAAGATTAACAAATATTCAGGGCACTTGGGTGGCTCAGTCCATTAAGTGTCTGACTCTTGATTTAGGCTCAGGTCATGATCTCAGGGTCATGAGATCAAGTTCTGTGTTGGCTCTGCACTGGGCCTGGAGTCTGCTTAAGTCTTTCTTCCTCCCTGTCCCTCTGAGACCTTCCCTCCCTCTGCTCATGCTCCCTCTTAAAAAAATTTTTTTAAAATTATTTCCAATGGCACAGTAATTTAAGCAAAGATGAGTATTTATATGATGGGAAAACCTAGAAACAAAATAACAGAAACAGAATCTCAGAGGGGAGGTGCAAGATGGCAGAGAATTAGGAGACCCTGTTTCAGCTGGTCCTCTGAATTGAGCTAAATATCTACCAGAACACACTGAACACCCATGAAATCAGCCTGAGATGTAATATTATACACTTCTGGATCTCTACGGGGGCAGAAGATCATCAGTGGAGAGGGGCACCTTGACTGGATCGTAGTTGATATATATACATCCTCCTAACCACCTCTCACCAAATTGACTAGGAGGATGAACACCCAACAGAGGAAAAATTCAGAGACTGCAACCTCTGCCACAGAACTATTGGATATGGATACAAACATATGTTGGAAATGGAATATGTTGGAAATATGTTGGAAATGGAATTCAGGGTAAAAATTGTCCAGGCAATGGCTAGGTTGGAGAAGACCATTTGTGGCAATAAAGAATCTCTAAGGATGGTAAAGAGAATGATCTGGAAGAAGTTAAAAATGCTACCAAGGAGATCCAATCTAATCTAAATATTCTAACAGCTAGGGTAACTGAGGCAAAGGATCAAATTAGTGATGTAGAAGAAAAACTGACAGAAAAGCAGGATCAGGAGGAAGCCTGGAACAAACAACTTAGAAGCCATGAAAACAGAATTAGGGAAATAAATGATGCCATGAAATGTTCCAGTGTCAGAATTATTGGGATCCCTGAGAGGGTGGAGAAAGAGAGAAGACTAGAAGATATAACTGAACAAATACTGGGGAAAATTTCCCTCATTTGGGGAATGGAACAAGTGTTTGCATTGTAGAGGCAGAGATCAATGAGTCTAGAAAAACCTAAGATCAATGAGTCTAGAAAGACCTCCAGACACCTAATTGTTAGGTTTATGAATCAGAGATTCAGACAGAAGGTCTTAAGGGCAGCTGGGGGAAGAGATTCCTTACATACAGAGGACAGAAGATCAGAATAAAATCAGACCTGTCCAGGCAGCCAGAAAAGGCTGGCAAGACATATTCATGGCACTAAATGAGAACATGCACCCAAGAATACTTTATCCAGCAAGGCTGACATTCAGAATGGATGGAGATATAAAGATCTTCCAAGACCCGCAAGGTCTAAAAGATTATCTGGCACTATGAGAAATATTAAAGGGATTCTATAAAAGAAGAAAGAAGCCAAGAGTGACATACAATAGAAAGTTACAGAGATAATGTGTGGAAACAAGGACTTCACAGGCAACATGATGTCAATAAAAACTTACCTTGCAATAACCACTCTCAATGTGAATGGCTTAAATGCTCCCATAAAAAGGCACAAGGTTGCAGATGGGATAAAAAGACAGGACCTGTCCATCTGCTGTCTATAAGAGACACGTTTTGAACTAAATATACATCCAGATTGAAAGTAAAGGGATGGAGAGGCACCTGTGTGGCTCAGTGGGTTAAACCTCTGCCTTCGGCTCAGGTCATGATCTCAGCATCCTGGGATTGAGCCCCGCATTGGGCTCTTTGCTCAGTGGGGAGCCTGCTTCCCCCTCTCTCTCTCTGCCTGCCTCTGCCTACTTGTGATCTCTCTCTCTTTGTAAAATAAAATAAAATAAAATAAAACAAAATAGAAAAGAAAGTGAAGGGATGAAGAACCATCTTCCATGCCAATGGGCCTCAAAAGAAAGCTCTCATATCAGATAAACTAGATTTTAAGCTAAAGACTGTAGTCAGAAATATAGAAGGACACCATATCATTCTTAAAGGGTCTCTCCACCAAGTCGATCTAACAATTATAAATATTTATGCCCCTAACACAGGAGCAGTCAACTACATAAGCCAACTGTTAAACAAAATTAAGAGTCATATTAATATGAATACATTAATTGTAGGGAATCTTTTTTTTTTAATTGTAGGGGATCTTAACACACCACTCTCACCAAGAGACAGATCAGCTAAGCAAAAAATCAACAAAGAAAAAATCAAAAAAGAAACAAAACCTTTGAATGGCACATTGGACCAGAGGACCTCACAGATATATACAGAACATTCTACCCTAAATACCCTAAATACCCTAAAACAAGGGAATATTCATTCTTCTTGAGCGCATGCAGAACTTTCTCCAGGATAGACTACATACTGGGTCACAAATCAGGGCTCAACCGATACCAAAAGATTGAGATAATTCCCTACATTTTCTTGGACCACAATGCTTTGAAACTGGAATTAATCCACAAGAAAAAGTTTGGAAGGAATTCAAATACTTGGACGCTAAAGACCACCCTGCTCAGAATGTCTGGATCAACCAGGAAATCAAAGAAGAACTTAAACAACTCATGGAAACCAATGAGAACAAAGAAACAAAGAGGATATCCCAAAACCTCTGGGATATGGCAAAGGCAGTCCTAAGAGGGAAATACATAACCATCCAAGCCTCACTCAAAAAAATGAAAAATCTTGAACACACCAATTCTCTTTATACCTTAAAGAACTGGAAAATCAACAAATTAAGCCAACCCCATGCACAAGAAGGGAAATAATTAAGATTAGAGCATAGATCAATGACTTAGAAACTAGAGAAACAGTAGAACACATTAATGAAACTAGAAGCTGGTCCTTTGAAAGAAATTAATAAGATCGATAAACCAATGGCCAAACTAATCCAAACAAAGAGAGAGGACCCAAATTAATAAAATTATGAATGAAAGGGGAGAGATCATGACTAACACCAAGGAAATAGAAACAATCATCAGAAATTAACAACAGTTTTATGCCAGTAAATTAAGCAACATAGAAGAAACTGATTAAACTTAGAAACCTATAAACTTCCAAAACTGAAACAGAAATAAACTGACAACATGAATAGACCAATATCTAGTAATGAGATTGAAGCAGTGATCAAAAACCTCTCAAAAAACAAGAGTCCATAGACCGCGCGGGGAGGGGCCGGCTCCTGGCAAGCGGCGGAGCAACGGAGCACTAAATCAGGACTTTTAAAAATCTGTTCCGCTGAGGGACATCGCTCCAGAGGCTAAACCGGGGTGAAGCCCACGCGGGGTCAGCGTGGCCTCAGGTACCGCAGAGTCACAGAAGGATCGGGGGTGTCTGAGTGTCGCAGAGCTTGCGGGTATTAGAACAGGGAAGCCGGCTACAGAGACAGAGCCGAGGAGTGAGCTACCAGCTTGGGGTTACCTTGAACCGGTCGCAGGCTCGGTGAGCTCGGAGCGCGGCCGGAGGTCAGGCAGACGGGAGTAACTGGGCGCTGTTCTCTGAGGGCGCACTGAGGAGTGGGGCCCCAGGCTCTTGGCTCCTCGAGGTTGGAGACTGGGAGGCCGCCATTTTCATTCCCATCCTCCGGAACTCTACGGAAAGCGCTCAGGGAACAAAAGCTCCTGAAAGCAAACCCGAGCCGATTACTCAGCCTGGCCCCCGGTAAGGGCGGTGCAATTCTGCCTGGGGCAAAGACACTTGAGAATCACTACAACAGGCCCCTCCCCCAGAAGATCAACAAAAAATCCAGCCAAGACCAAGTTCACCTACCAAGGGGTGCAGGTTCAACACCAAGGAGAGCAGCGGAATTCCAGGGAGGAGAAAACAAAGCATGGAACTCAGGGCTTTTAATTTTTTTTCTTTTTCTATTTTTTTTTCTTCTGCTGCTAAATTTTTTTTTAACTTTTACCCTTTTCTTTTTTAACGTTTTTTAAGTAGTTTATCATATATATATATATATATATATATATTCTTGTTTATAGATTTTCTTTATTTGTTTTCTTTTTTTAATTGTTTCTTTTTTTTTTCTGAACCTCTTTTTATCCCCTTTCTCCCCCCACCCCAACGATTTGGAATCTCTTCTGATTTGGTTAAAGCATATTTTCCTGGGGTCTTTGCCACCCTTTTAGTATTTTACTTGCTCCTTCATATACTCTTATCTGGACAAAATGACAAGGTAAAAAAATTCACCACAAAAAAAAAAGAACAAGAGGCAGTATCGAAGGCTAGGGACCTAATCAATATGGACATTGATAATATGTCAGATCTAGAGTTCAGAATGATGATTCTCAAGGTTCTAGTGGGGGTTGAAAAAGGCATGGAAGATATTAGAGAAATCCTCTCGGGAGATATAAAAGCCCTTTCTGGAGAAATAAAAGAACTAAAATCTAACCAAGTTGAAATCAAAAAAGCTATTAATGAGGTGCAATCAAAAATGGAAGCTCTCACTGCTAGGATGAATGAGGCAGAAGAAAGAATTAGTGATATAGAAGACCAAATGACAGAAAATAAAGAAGCTGAGCAAAAGAGGGACAAACAGCTACTGGACCATGAGGGGAGAATTCGAGAGATAAGTGACACCATGAGATGAAACAACATTAGAATAATTGGGATTCCAGAAGAAGAAGAAAGAGAGAGGGGAGAAGAAGGTATATTGGAGAGAATTATTGGAGAGAATTTCCCTAATCTGGCAAAGAGAACAAGCATCCAAATCCAGGAGGTGCAGACAAACCCCCTCAAAATCAACAAGAATATGTCCACACCCCATCACCTAATAGTAAAATTTACAAGTCTTAGTGTCAAAGAGAAAATCCTGAAAGCAGCCCAGGAAAAAAAGTCTGTGACATACAATGGTAAAAAT
Source organism: Mustela erminea (assembly GCF_009829155.1). Lineage (NCBI taxonomy): Eukaryota > Metazoa > Chordata > Mammalia > Carnivora > Mustelidae > Mustela > Mustela erminea. The sequence continues at coordinate 69,132,592 of NC_045625.1, forward strand.
ATTAGATTGGCAGCAGACTTATCCCCAGAGACCTTGCAGGCCAGAAAGAGCTGGCATGATATATTCAGAGCACTAAACGAGAAAAACATGCAGCCAAGAATACTATATACAGCTAGGCTATCATTGAAAATAGAAGGAGAGATTAAAAGCTTCCAGGACAAACAAAAACTGAAAGAATTTGCAAACACCAAACCAGCTCTACAGGAAATATTGAAAGGGGTCCTCTAAGCAAAGAGAGAGCCTAAAAGTAGTAGATCAGAAAGGAACAGAGACAATATACAGTAACAGTCACCTTACAGGCAATACAATGGCACTAAATTCATATCTCTCAATAGTTACCATGAATGTTAATGGGATAAATGCCCCAATCAAAAGACACGGGGTATCAGAATGGATAAAAAAGCAAAACCCATCTATATGTTGCCTACAAGAAACTCATTTTAGACCTGAAGACACTTCCAGATTTAAAGTGAGGGGATGGAAAACAACGTACCATGCTAATGGACATCAGAAGAAAGCAGGGGTGGCAATTCTTATATCAGATCAACTAGATTTTAAGCCAAAGACCATAATAAGAGATGAGAAAGGACACTATATCATACTCAAGGGTCTGTCCAACAAGAAGAACTAACAATTTTAAATATCTGTGCCCCTAACGTGGGAGCAGCCAACTATATAAACCAATTAATAACAAAATCAAAGAAACACATCAACAATAATACAATAATAGTAGGGGACTTTAACACTCCCCTCACTGAAATGGACAGATCATCCAAGCAAAAGATCAACAAGGAAATAAAGGCCTTAAATGACACACTGGACCAGACAGACATCACAATTATATTCATAACATTTCATCCCAAAGCAACAGAATACACATTCTTCTCTAATGCACAGGGAACATTCTCCAGAAGAGATCACATCCTCGGTCCTAAATCAGGTCTCAACTGGTATCAAAAGATTGGGATCATTTCCTGCATATTTTCAGACCACAATGCTCTGAAGCTAGAACTCAGTCACAAGAGGAAATTTGGAAAGAACCCAAATACATGAAGATGAAACAGCATCCTTTTAAAAAATGAGTGGGTCAACCAGGAAATTAAAGAAGAATTGAAAAAATTCATGGAAACAAATGATAATGAAAACACAATGGTTCAGGGACACCTGGGTGGCTCAGTTGGTTGGACGACTGCCTTTGGCTCAGGTCATGATCCCGGAGTCCCAGGATCGAGTCCCACATCAGGCTCCCAGCTCCATGGGGAGTCTGCTTCGCTCTCTGACCTCCTCCTTGCTCATGCTCTCTCACTTCCCCTCTCTCAAATAAATAAATAAAATCTTTAAAAAAAAAAAAAAGAAAACACAATGGTTCAAAATCTGTGTGACACATTAAAGGCAGTCCTGAGAGGAAAATATATAGCAGTACAAGCCTTCCTCAAGAAACAAGAAAGGTCTCAAGTACACAACCTAACCCTACACCTAAAGGACCTGGAGGAAGAACAAGAAAGAAACCCTAAACCCAGCAGGAGAAGAGAAGTCATAAAGATCAGAACAGAAATCAATGAAATAGAAACCAAAAAAACAATAGAGCAAATCAACGAAACTAGGAGCTGGTTCTTTGAAAGAATTAATAAGATTGATAAACCCCTGGCCAGACTTATCAAAAAGAAAAGAGAAAGGACCCAAATAAATAATCATGAATGAAAGAGGAGAGATCACAACTAACACCAAAGAAATACAAACTATTATAAGAACATACTATGAGCAACTCTATGCCAACAAATTTGACAATCTGGAAGAAATGGATGCACTCCTAGAGACATATAAACTACCACAACTGAACCAGGAAGAAATAGAAAATCTGAACAGACCCATAACCAGTCAGGAGATTGAAACAGTCATCAAAAATCTCCAAACAAACAAAAGCCCAGGGCCAGACACCTTCCTGGGGGAATTCTACCAAACATTTAAAGAAGAATTAATTCCTATTCTCCTGAAACTGTTCCAAAAAATAGAAATGGAAGAAAAACTTCCAAACTCATTTTATGAGGCCAGCATCACCTTGATCCCAAAACCAGACAAGGATCCCATCAAAAAGGAGAACTACAGACCAATATCCTTGATGAGCACAGAGGCGAAAATTCTCACCAAAATACTAGGATTCAATCCAATAGGATTCAACAGTACATTAAAAGGATTATTCACCATGACCAAGTGGGATTTATTCCAAGGCTGCAAGGTTGGTTCAACATCCACAAATCAATCAATCTGATACAACATTTTAATAAAAGAAAGAACAAGAACCATATGATACTCTCAATAGATGCTGAAAAAGCATTTGACAAAGTACAGCATCCCTTCCTGATCAAAACTCTTCAAAGTGTAGGGATAGGGGGCCCATAACTCAATATTACCAATCCATCTATGAAAAACCCACTGCAAATATCATTCTCAATGGAGAAAAACTTAAAGCTTTCCCGCTAAGGTCAGGAACATGGCAGGATGTCCATTATCACCACTGCTATTCAACATAGTACTAGAAGTCCTAGACTCAGACAACAAAAGGAAATTAAAGGCATCCAAATTGTCAAAGAAGAAGTCAAACTATCACTCTTTCCCGATGATATGATACTATATGTGGAAAACCCAAAAGCCTCCACTCCAAAACTGCTAGAATTTGACTCAGGAGAATGTGAACATTTATTACTAATATAATTAAAATTAATTACCAAAATATAGCTCATGACCTGAAGTATCTTATTATCTCTTTGGGGAATGTCCTATATTATGAGAGTTTGAGGATTTCTCTGCACGGCATATTTTTCCAGCTTCTCCACAAAGTAGCTGCAAGCTACAATAAAGAGGGAAGACTGTAAAGTGGCTCTTGTGTTTCTTGCTTGGATTTTCAGGTGCTACTGAAACTGGAACTGTATGGGGAAGGGAAGGTTAGAGATAAAGGAAGACAACAGGTTCAGTCTGTAGGATCTTATATTGAGGATGTTTAGCATTTGGTTTCACTGGCTTGGCACTCAGAGGACAGTCTACTGCTGAGTCAGCTAACCACATGAGCACACAACTCATCTAAGGAAGCAGGAGAAAGAAAAAAGCATTTGGCCTAGGGCAGAATCTGGGGTTAATCAGACATAGGAAAAGCTTGATGCTGTTTGGAACAGGAGGGTTTATAAATAAGTACAATTATGACCAAACATGGCAAGCAAAAATAGTAAAATTTCAGAAGTTAGAAAATAACCAAATGTCAACAAAAAGCAGTTGAATATTCCACCAATTAAAAGAATGTTATCATAAAAACATTATTAAAGTTTATAATAACTTAAAAATGTTTATGATAGTGCTTTTCAGTTAAAATATATATTATTTAAGCAGTATTAAAAGTAGACATAGTGGGGCACCTGCGTGGCTCAGTGGGTTAAAGCTTCTGCCTTCGGCTTAGGTCATGATCCCAGGGTCCTGGGATGGAGCCCCACATCCAGCTCTCTGTTTGGCAGGGAGCCTGCTTCCCTTCCTCTCTCTCGCCTGCTCTCTGCCTGCTTGTGATCTCTGTCAAATAAATATATTAATTTTTTTTAAAGTAGACATAATAAAATCTCAAAGAAGATGCACCAGAAAGTTAACAGTAATTGTTTTGAAGGTGGGAATCTACGAGGTTTATTTTAGCTTCACATATCTTTCGAATTCACATTTAATACTTTCTAATAGTGGAATTAGTCACAAATGGGATTCTCTTCCAGCGCTTACTATGATAAACATGGTGACACTTCCTAACACAGAACCAGGACAAACAGTAGGCAATGCCCGCAATATAAGACAATTACCTGACTGTTTCTAATCAAAGACTCGTAGTCCCGCCTGCTGGAGAGGTGCGCGTCCTGCTATCCTGGTTCATGCAAGGCGTGACAAATGGCTCTGCCTCTAGCCTGTCCGTAATGCCTCGATGACCTATACCTGAGGTTCCCACGAACCATTCGTACTGAACTCACCGCTCGGTCCCCGTGGTTGAAGCTCTTGTTGGCTTGTTTGAAAACTGGCGAACTGCGAACATCCTTCCAGTTCCGGGTTCTGCCCCGAATCAGAAATGATGACTGTTAATTGAGTGTCTGAACTCACATCTTGACGTCTCACTGTCCCGACCAGTGCAGGCACTTGCAAGGCACTAGGCTCTCCGGGGGCCGGAAGTCCCACGAGGTCACCACAGGAGCCCCAAACCCTTCAGTAACATCAACCCTTAACACGACTCTAAATGTTTCACTTCATTCCACGTCTCAGGGCCACCCCTGTCAGATATTATTATCTCTGCAAATAATAGATGAGATCCGAGCCAGGCTTCTTGTACAAGGGCAGGCAGCTGGTACAAGGTGAAGTCTTAACAGGGGTCCATATCGCCGCTCTATTTACTACTAGGATCACCTCAGAAAGTCCCATCCAGTGACCTCCGCAAAGGGCGCTCGCGTGGCCCAGGCGCGGCCCCACCCCCAAGCCTTAGCACGTTCTCTGAGGCCCTTAGGCGTTGAGAGGCCTCTAGAGCCAACAGCCAGGATAGAAAAGGCAGACTGTGGGAAGGGTCCTTCTGGGCAGAAGGAAAGGTCGTTCCGATATCCAGAAGTTCTCCGTCAAAATCTGACTTTGAGGAAAATCAAAACTCGACTTTCGGAAGTGATGGAGACAGGATCCAGAAGACTGAGGTGAAATGCTTAACAGTCAGACGGTACAGCACCGCCGCCATGAAGAAGCCAAATACCACAGCCTCCTCAGCCCCGCACCTAGATGGGCTCACTCTGGACATGGTCCGCCCCCGCGTACGCGTTGCCCTGAACGTTATCCCGCTCTTGGCACGGTTTGCCCTGGACATAGTGACCACCCCACGTGTGGCTCGACCTCAAAGTGGCCCCGTCCTGAGGGCGCCTACCTGGACGTGGCCGCCCCTGGGGTAATACCGCCCCTGGGTGTGGCTTTCCCAAGATGAAGCCCGCCCCTGGATGCAGTCCCCTCCTGGATGTGACCCACGGAAGGGTGCGGCTTCCCCTGTACGTAGCCACACCCCAGTGCGACTGGCCCTGTGCGTGGCTCCGCCCCCAGAGAAGGCAGGTTGGAACCTCCCCTTCGAAATCCCTTCCGTTACTGGCCCTTTTGTCTGGAGGTTTCTGAACTCTGCTGGAGTGCTAGACTGTATTGAGGTAAATATGTTCTCAGTTTTCGAGAAAAGTAGATGATTAAGCCAAATATTCAAACAGTGAAAAAAAGGGTTGTAAGTTGAGAAGCAAGGACAGATCCCTGAGGAAAACCTTCCATTATAATAGGAAGGAAAGAGAAAAGAATGGATAGGTGTTCATGTCTTGATTTTTGTTACACTTTTGAAGTTTTTTTTAATGATGAAAAGTTCTGGTGACTTTTTATTCCCCTGCCACGGTCCAGCACATACACTCAACGAGGGAGGAGACAGGAGAAATTGTAGAAAAGTGAAATCGTTTTGAACACTTAGGTAAGACAATTGACTAAAGAACAATCATATGAGGTCGGTCAAGACAGGGAGCTTTGTTTCCTTCACTGGTGTGCCCCTAATGCTTTGAAGAATGCCTAGTGCACACTAAACGCTGAAGGAACTAATGGGTGTTTTCAGAGATTGTTGAAGTTGATTAATACTATAGAACATTTATAGTGACATCGACACAATTACTTGTGTTGATTTTATCTTAGACGAATCACCCCTTGATTAGAATACAGGTCTAATGTACCCCTGGGGATAAAAATATATGTTTATAAAAAATAAAAAATTAAAAATTTTAAAAAAAAGAATACAGGTCTAAAAAAGACACAACTGCCTTTTGCTGTCAAAAGTAGAGCTCTTAGATGAGGAGGAGCAGGGAGCTGCAAGAAATTGGAGGGGGAGACAAACCACGAGAGACTGTGGACTCAGGAACTAACTGAGGGTTTTGGAGGGGAAGGCGGTGGGAGGTTGGGTGAGGCTGGTGGTGGGTATTGTGGAGGGCATGTATTGAATGGAGCACTGGGTGTGGTGCATAAACACAATTTTGTAACACTGAAAAGAAATTTTATTTTTTTTTTTAATATTTTATTTATTTATCAGAGGGAGAGAGCTAGCACAGGCAGACAGAATGGCAGGCAGAGGCAGAGGGAGAAGCAGGCTCCCTGCTGAGCAAGGAGCCCGATGTGGGACTCGATCCCAGGACGCTGGGATCATGACCTGAGCCGAAGGCAGCTGCTTAACCAACTGAGCCACCCAGGCGTCCCTGAAAAGAAATTTTAAAAATAATTTTTTTTTTTAAAGTAGAGCTCTTTAGGTTTGGAATTGACGAACAATGAAGTATTCCTTGGAGAGTGAGGAAATGAGACAAACCACTCTCAGATGGGCAGGGAGATGTATAAAGTGTCTTGTAGTTTCTGACTAAGTTGAAGAATTGGCATACTGAGGACATAAGCTGAAAGGAAGAAATTGGGTGGAATGTCAGACTGTCTGTTCAGATGGCAGAAGTGTTACTGGTGATAAGTTCTAGGATATGGCCATAACTAAACTGAAATGGAAGTAAAGGACTCAAGGATGAGAAGGGGTGAACAGTGAGAGATCAGATTATTGGATACTCTATCCACCTGGATGTTGGGGGCTCTTCTTATCCCTAAGTCTCCTCAGAATCAGTGTTTCCTACAACTCCAAGCTTTACTCATGGCAATACTCTGGACAAGAAAGCAGAAATGGGGCAGAGAGAAAGAGGTCTGGAGTAGATATCTGTTTTATTTTTGATACCTAGCATTCATTCACCTTCTGGAAACAGTCCCTTAATTGACCTCTAGGGAACTAACCCCATTCTCAGTCTCAGTCTACGGGCAGGTGGAGTTGTCTTTCCCTAACACTCCTATTTTAAGAATGCATCTATAACTTTGGCTTGGCCCAAAGATGATTTTATGCTTTTGACAACAGTGATTGGTGAGGGATGGGCAAAACTGAGCCAAAAGTGGAGCCAATAAGGCACAGTGGGATTTTCTGCAGGGACTAATGAGAGACACAACTGTTATTAGCTACACTTAAAACTTGGAAGATACACTTAAAGCTACAAAACAGTCAGACAGAAAGTCCTTCCAGAATGCCAAGAAATGGATAGAAAGTGAATCTTGAAGGCATCATTTGAGGCCCAGCATGAACCCTTGTACCTTAGGCCAGCCTTATTCCCAGACTTTTTCAGGTACCTAAGTCAACAGATTCTCCTTTTTAAGTCAGTGAAGTTGTATTTCCCATCTTTTACATCCAGATAATTCCTCACAGTATAAGGGGCCTCTCCATCCCTGGCTCCCACTTTCATGCTAGCCCACTGAATATATAATACCTTCTCTGTCCTTCAGGTTGTCCTTCAGAGGGGATTAAGAAATCTGCATTGAGATTGCAGCCCAAGATGGCAGAGGAGTAAGAGACTTTAGTTTTGTCTGGTTTCAGGAATTCAGCTAGATAGTTATCAAATCATTCTGAACACCTGAAAAATCAAGGGGCGATTGACGAAAAGAGTACCCGCAACTCTACAAACAGAAAAGTGACCATGTTCTGCCAGGTAGGAGGTGGAAATGAGGGAATCCGTGGCGATATATGGGAAGATAATCCGTGAGGGGTAGGAAGCCTCCATTAGCTGGCTACAAGCAAGTGATAGAGTAACAGAGCACAAAATCAGAACTTTTAGAAGGCAGCTCCAGTGAAGGACGTCCCTGCCTGAAAGCCTCCTAGGTGCTGAAGCAGACAGAATCCCAGGAGGGGCAATGTGGTCTCAGGATTCCCGGGATCATGGAAAGAACAGGGGTGCCTGAGTGTGACAAGAGTTCCTAGGCATCAGAGCCTTCAACATAGGTGTATGGAAAATATCCCAAAATGGGAGAATGTGCTCTAAGATCCCTAATACTGCCTTTTCCAATAGTTGAGTGACCCATTCTCTCTGATGTTCAAGCTATGAGAATTAAATTTGAGATGATGGATGTGCTATATTAAATATATTAACAAGAACAGAAATTAAACCTTGCAACCTGTAGGGTTCCCTTCCTCTATAACATTGGATAAGTCTACAGAAGCTGAAGGTTACTTCTACACACCTATGGTCTGGGAGCTAAGGCAAAGGAGAGAGACTGTGGTAGAGCTGGATGAGCCATATTACACCAGCGTCCCTTCCCGCCCCCAGTTTGAATACTGGTAAGTCAGGTGGTTCTCAGGGTTTATTTTACTTAACCATTCAGGATAAACCCAAACTACTTTACCTCCCTGTATCACCTTTCCTTCCTTCTTTGGATGCTGCAGTCTCTTTGATGGTTACTTACTAGGTGCCACTTCATTTAGCCATTAAACACTTTTGACCTTAATGACTTGGATATGAATGAGGACAAAAATCCACATGGCACCTTTCGCCACTTTTGCTTTAGCAAACTGAATAGGGTGTCCAAGAAGAAACCCTTGCATTAGGAAGACTTCTGAAAAGATTCCAATCATACCCACTTCTGGTGTTCACACTTTGTGTAATTATACCTCCCCTTAAGCATAGGTTGGACTTAGTGATTTGCCTCTGAGTGATAGAATAAAGGAAAGGTTATAGGATGTCATTTCCATTACTAGTTTCCAAAAGATTGTAACTTCTATCTTGTTTGCAAACTCTCTCCTTGCTTTCATGAAGTAAGCTGCCATGCTGGAGAAGCCCACTTTATAAGGAGCCAGCCAGCCCCATCCAAGAGCCAGCAAGGTACTGAGGATCTCATTCCAACAGACTTTGAGGAACTGCATCCTGCCAGCAACTATGTGACTGAGTACAGGAGTTGGTCCTTCCCCAGTCAAGCCTCCAGATGAGAATGTAGTAGCCTCAGCTGACACCTTAAATGCAGCCTTGAAGCAGAGAATCCAGGTAGGCCTCTCCCGAATTTCTGACCCACTGAAGCCATGAGGTAAAAAGTTTGTATTTTTAAACCCACTAAATTTTGGAATAACCATTACACAGCAATAGATAATTAAGTTACCCCTCAATTACTGTAACCTTGGGGTAAAATGTTGCATGTCTGGGAAGGAAGGCACCATTTAGGAGGACGACATCCCTGGAAGTACACTGGAGGTACTATCTTCATGCTGAAAGACAATCCCGTATATTTATATGTTGAAATGGTATCACTGGGCCTGAGTAGCCTCCGGGAGGTGAGGCCTAGCTGACATAGTATCCTACCTGACAAATAGTTTGGGAGCAGATGAAAGACAGTTTTAATCAAGTTCTAGACTTTAAGGGTTTTTCTCACTATTTGTAAAGGCCTGAAGGTTTTCAGAGTAAGCACGTTATACTTTTTATGAAAAAAAAAGTAAATGTTTTAAATACAGGATATCAGAGCAGGATCAAATAAAGGACCCCAGGATAAAAGTGAGAAGACCACTGTTCGGCTTTGTACAAGGGATTGGTGTACTTGTAGAAGCCAAAAGCGTTAACTACTAAGAGTTTAATGCACTGCTTCCTTTCCTTAAGTACAAGCCCCAGCCCCAGTCCCAGTGCAGCACACAAAGAACACCACTCTCTATTAGAAGAAATGTTTATTGAGGAGGATTAATGTTCTTGGTTGTGCTGAAGGTTGTTCTCATCAGAGGATATATTGTCATGAAAATTGTGAAGCTTTCTCAACAAGGACTGAATTATTTTTTTTTAATTTATTTTTTGTTTATTTTCAGCATAACAGTATTCATTATTTTTGCACCACACCCACTGCTCCATGCAATCTGTGCCCTCTATAATACCCACCACCTGCTACCCCAACCTCCCACCCCCTGCCCCTTCAAAACCCTCAGATTGTTTTTCAGAGTCCATAGTCTTTCATGGTTCACCTCCCCTTCCAATTTCCCCCAACTCCCTTCTCCTCTCTAACTCCCCATGTCCTCCATGCTATTTGTTATGCTCCACAAATAAGTGAAACCATATGATAATTGACTCTCTCTGCTTGACTTATTTCACTCAGCATAATCTCTTCCAGTCCCATCCATGTTGCTACAAAAGTTGGGTATTCATCCTTTCTGATGGAGGCATAATACTCTATAGTGTATATGGACCACATGTTCCTTATCCATTTGTCCGTTGAAGGGCATCTTGGTTCTTTCCACAGTTTGGTGACCGTGGGCATTGCTGCTATAAACATTGGGGTACAGATGGCCCTTCTTTTCACTACATCTGTATCTCTGGGGTAAATACCCAGTAGTGCAATGGCAGGGTCATAGGGAAGTTGTATTTTTTAGAGAAATTGTTCTCCCTGGAAGTGCTGGATAAGCATTTTCTGTCTGAGTAGAAGAGTCAAATAGCTAAACACAGTACCTTTCATCAGGGTCGCCCCTGGTGGACTGAAGGACCTGGCATACTTGATGCACACAGGTAGGGCTTGGATGAGGCACAGGCTCTCCAGAAGGCAGAGAAGAAGGGCATTGACTCTGGATTAATAGCTGATTCTTGAAGGCCTCAGCTTTCCGGGGCTGTCTGACCCTGTCTCTCTTCTGTCTGATACGTGTAGGATGGTTCTTGTCAACACAGACAGCTTCTTGGCTGCAGGACTTGATACTTGCCCATTTCTCTTGTTGTGGGTCAGAAAGAGCCCGATATTTGGAGGGAGGGCTCTTGTCAGGCCCTACCTGGGCCTGTAGTTCTTCCTGCTGCTGGCTTAACTCTGAGGCCTCAAATACGTACATATGTTCCAGCTTTTCTTCTAGGACCTTCCCAATGGTAGTGAGCTTGCGAGCTTCAGGAGGCCAGTCACTCCCAAAAGTAGTCACACTTTCAACTGGGTCTTGGTTTTTTGCTGGGGACTTTCTTGATGCCCTGTGATTTTTTTTCTTGGAATTGATCCACTGAGAAAATTGCCTCATCTTTTTTCTGAAGTAACTTTCAAGAGGAAACTGTTCATTCTGTGAGAGTTGGGGAAGCACTCTCTAATTTTCTGTCCTCAGCATGGTGGCTCTCCTCTCTGCCTGCAGATGTCCCTACTCCTGAGTCCTCACTTCTGCATTTTCTTGCTTTGGGATCCTGAGGTCTCACTTTCTTTGCACTTATTCTTTGTGAGAAATCCGTAAGCTGCCCTTACAGAAGGCCAGCTTCAAGTCCAAGGATTCCTGCATCTGCTCCATGCTAATTCTGCTGTCTTTCAGTTGGACATGCAGCACCTGGGATGCATACACTCTGAGACTGAGTCAGTGAAGCCTTGGAAGTCAAGCTATCTGAAGGAAGGGGCATGTCAGTGGGACATCCTTGAGCCTGGTTATGCTCCTCACTCTCCAGTTTAAACTTTAACTCACTCAGGATCTGTCTTTTCATATCTGATAGTTTAGAATCTTGGGGAACCAGTATTTTTGGTGAGGGTCGTTCCGTGGTCAGGGCAGTTTCTACTTTACTCATGTTGACATTTATCATTTTGGAGCTTCCTAGCTCATTGGTTGTCAAGGTGTCCCAAGATTGGAATTGAAGAGTGCAGAGCTTCTCGGTATCGAATATATCCCTGGACAGGTTGGACATGGCAAAATGTTGTAAGTTCTTCTCCACCATCACTTTGCCCTGCTGCGTTTCTACTCTGTTACTGGAACTCACATTCTCATGCGTTGGCTCATGACTAGCCCCAGCTTGCCTTCGGGTGCACCTCTGGGCCACATGTGTTGTCTTGTCCAGTCTCACTGGATCACTTGAGCTCTGATGCTGTGTGTAAGGGGCTAAAAAGTCTGGCTGCCCCACTCAGCTATCTGGATACACTCTGCAGTCTTATGGTCAGTGTCAGAGTGTGATGCCTTCAGGCCCCCATGTCCTTCATTGCCCACAGATGACATAGCAGAAGAGGATGATCTGCAGTGGGGACTGACTTTGTTGTTCTTACCCTGTATTCCAAAAAAGGTTTAGAGCTTCCCTCAAGGGGTTTAAAAAACTCAGCTTTGGAACCCACCACAGAAAGATGCATGGCTGAGGAGGGAAAGTCAAGTTGGGAGAGAGGCCATGTTTTGGCTTCTCTCAACATACAGAATTTTTTGGATTCAAGAACCCTGAGGGGTAAACCCCACCTCTCACTCATGCGAAATCTAATAATATGGGCCTCTAGCACCTGTCGTGTACTGAGATGAAGAAAAGAATGCTCTAGAGTGATGCTCTGGCAGTAAACCCTACCCACCATTGTCTTTTTAGAATCTGTGTTTTCCGTAGCAGTCTGGGAACTCCCAGAGAAAGGCAATGTATTGTCATCAGCTAGCCACGAATAACACACACCTATAGAAATCCTACCCACAGTGATATGCCAAAACTTCTTGCTCATATGTAAACTAAGATTACTTTTCATTTGATTCTGGTCTGTGTCCTTCCTTGAGACATTCAATAATTCATTCCCTGAGTGATTCCTTGAATGACACACACAGTTCCTTGTTGTCTCCAAGGCAGCCCTCAGACCCTTCACTAGGTGGCATTCTGAGATCCTCAGATCTCAGGTGAGATTCTGAGATCCTGGGCTGTCTTCTGGACTCTTCTCTAGGATATACCCAAGATTCTTCCTCATATCTTTTCTTAGCTGGAACGTTGTTTGGACCCTCTCATGGAAACTTCCGGGGAGACTCAATTCAGTCTTTGCTAGATCCCTGTTACTATGGCCCTGGAACTCAGAGATTTGTAAGTGAACATGTCTGCCTTTTTGCTGAGAGAGTTCTGATAATGTATGCTGAGGCTCCATCACTGCTAGGGAGTCTAGATTTCTACAGTCATGGAGGCACCAGCGTGGGATTACCTTCCTTGGGCTATGTAACTCCAGTGTCTCCTGGGGTTCACAGATGATATGAAAATGGCCAGGAAGGATGGAGACTGGTACATAGGCATGGGATGACCGGCTAACCAATGCAAGGTTGGGAGCTTGAGGACAAATGGTTTCTTTAAGTTTCTGGAACATGCGGACTAAAGCCCACAAACTTTCCTGTTGCTTCTGCAACATGTGCCTTCCCAGGTGTTGATTTTTAGTCAAGATAGGAGAGTCTGATTCATTCTTGGATCTATGGAAAGACACTCCACAGTCCCTAATCTGGGATGAAGAAGGCGGTATGATCAGGAGGCAGGATTGAAAATGGGCGTGGGTGTTCACATTAGTGAAAGTTAGGGGCTGGGATGGGGACAGGGTTTGAGGCAAGGAATGGGGATGTACAATGGGGAGAGGAAATGGTTGGGAATGAGGAAGTGGTGGAGGTGCTTCCATTTTGGTGGCAGAAGTATTATGAGTTCCATTGAATAAGACAAAGTGAGACTCTAGTGGGGAAATACTACTAGAAAACAGGAGAGTGGCTACTAAGGACTCACTGTGCAAAGAAGGAAGACCCCAGAAGAGCTGGCTATATTTCTGATGCAAGTTTTCTGCCAAAGCCTTGACATAGAGGAGCTGTTGATAAATAGAGAGCTTCTCTGGTTTGCCTTCATTGTTCCAGCCACTTTTGGAGGCTGTGGTGACCTGTCCATCAAACAGATGCAACAAATTCCCTAAAGATGTCCATTGGTATTCTGACCACATTTGTTTGGAAAATGGCCCCTCCTCTTTTACTTTCTTCTCTAAAATCTGGAAATCCATTCTCTTCTTAATTTATCTCTCCAAGAGAGTCTGAAAGTTAAGGCCAGGGAAAGAAATTCCACTGGCCTCCTTTAAGTTTCTGGAACATGCGGTCTCTCCAGAAATAGGTTTCTGGTTGGTGGAGGTAAACTTGCTCTTGCTGAACATCGGAGTGTGATAATGTGGGAAGGAAAGGAACATGTTCTTGGCATGGGCCTGTCAATGGGAGAATTCTGAACCTGATGGGTTTGAGCAGTCATTACCTCTGATTGTGGGGACATAAGTAGACAACCCACCAGGGTTATCTGGAGATGATTTATCAGGAACAGGTTTCAATGAGATGGAAATCGATTTAGATTGAATCACAGTTAAAGGGTAGTCTGGCAGTGGTGAAACAGACGGAGTTGCTGGTACATGATGACAAGCAAATGCATCAGTGGGATTCCCCGTCTGAAACAGATTTGGTAAGAGGTTGATACCCTGTGAAATGGTGAGGTCAAGAGCAGAGATGGTATTCAGAGGTAAAGTGGCCTCTGGTTGTCTGAGCATCATATGGTAGTAAAGAAGTCAAAGGAAGGGGTAGAGGTCTGTAATGGTTCTCTGGGAATAAAGAATCCTGGGCTTTTGGCTCTAGTGACAGGGAGTTCCCAGGGCTGAGAGTAAGAAAAAGTCAGCTAAAGGGGTCATTAGGTTAGGTGAGAAGATGGAGGGGATTGAGGGGAAGGCTCAGGCAAAGAGGCTGGTATTAGGTCTCCTGGAGCAACTGTAGAGAAGTCAGGAGATGAAGTGAAAGATGAGTGAGTCACAGGAGCTATAAAACCAAGGGGATCAGAGAAGGAGTAGCATCTTCCAGGGCCTCTGGGAGCAGCAGCCAATTCACCTCAGCAGTTGTGCTGTTACACACCCCACAGAAGGGTGTGTAATAGTTGATGAAAGTGGATGGTATCATGATGTCAGCCTAGGGGCCGTGGGAGACAGGAGGTAAAAAACTGCAACCAGGACCAGAACAAACATATATGACCCTGGTTGGTCTGGCAAAGGTAGCCCCCCACCCACCAGCATCCCAAGACTTTCAAACTCTAACTCTGAGAATGTTCCTTCCCATGTCAATTCCAGGCTTCCCCGAGGCCCTAGAAATACATAGTCTCTGCTTAAAAGAGTGGTACAGGAAAGAAGGTAATGTTTACTCACCTTTACAGAATAGAAAGCACCTTTCTTGCCTCCCCTACTTCTGACAAGTTCTCTACCCCGAGAAACCAGGAGAATGATGAAGAAGAAGCAAGAGATCTTATAAGAGGCTGAATAGAGTGTCCTTTAAAGATATCCTTGGTAGATTGGACTTGGAGAGCTCCAAGAATTAGGATACAAGGTCACATGATCAATGATAATAATAAGACTTAAATTATTTGATCATTCACAATGGGCTTTTGTATGTATTATCTATCCCATGTGATACTGGAAACCACCTTATGTGGAACATAGGTCAATGTTACCTTAAAGAGGAATTTGAGTATCCATGATGTCATAGGTCTCTCAGAAAGTCTCAGAACTTCAGAAATTCTGACTCTTAGTGTCTCATATGGCCTCCTATTGCACAGCACCTATTGCTCAGATCCATCACTGCTTCATGCTCCATCATGGTCAGAGCAGGGAATCTGAGAAGGGTTTTGCATTCTGTGTTTCCACGAGCCTCTCCTCTGAGGGCTCTGTTTTCTGATAGGGAATGCAATTGGCATCCTCAGAGATCATGGACCTGAGCCCTCACAGAATGGACAGGAAGGGTCAGCCTTGGAGAGCTCAGGTGGAATAGGGAGAACCTTACCTTTCAGAGTCCCACCTTTCCTCCTCTTGGCTCTTCCCTGATGCTAGAATGAAAAGGAAAGAATGAAGGGTGGGGACTCATCTTTCACTCTTCTCTCAGAAATGGAGACATTCTTGATCCAAGAACATCAGGACTATATTGTAATTTATAGAACTTTGTGTTCCTTGCTTTTCTCAATTTTTAAGGTTTTATTTTGAAAAACAAAGGAGGATTTTGTCTGGGAGGGCCACACTCGATGTTCCCACCAGAAGTTCTTTGCTCAATGAGGACATACAAACTGAATCCCGACAGTCACATCTGTGCTCCCTTAGGTAGACCCTGTATCCTAGGCTATACCTCAGACCCCAGTCTCTTCTCAGAGGCTCAGCACTGTTCTTCTGATCAGCCCAACGTGAAGGCAGGCCTGATTGAGTGAGCTTGACATTGGAATGTGACTCATGATCAAGACTTGGGAAAATTTGTTTTCTTACACAGACGTCATACTCTTGAAATAACCCAATCCAGAACTGCAGAATCATTGTGTTTGGGATTTTATCCAAGAGCCACCACCATACACAAATAGACTATGTGTTTCAAGTGGAAACATTAGTACTTTCTTTTTTTTTTTTTTTAAAGATTTTATTTATTTATTTGACAGAGAGAGATTACAAGTAGGCAGAGAGGCAGGCAGAGAGAGAGAGGAGGAAGCAGGCTCCCTGTGGAGCAGAGAGCCCGATGCGGGACTCGATCCCAGGACCCTGAGATCATGACCTGAGCCGAAGGCAGCGACTTAACCCACTGAGCCACCCAGGTGCCCCAAACATTAGTACTTTCTTAATCCTTCGCCCTGTCAGATCTCCTTTCCTAGAGGAGTTAATGTCTATTCTTTCCTTAGACTTCCCATTTTAGGTGTTTCTCTGACCCTACCAAACTCATTTAGAAATGTGGGAAGAGGAACAGGAAAATAAAGACCCATTCTCTGAAGGGCAACTTCTGGCTCCAGATATAACATTTTAGAAGCTTGGGAGTCATCGCTTCAGTCCATGAAAGATGTAAAATGCTGAACAGACTAAAAATCAATGACATTTCTTGGAATCATAGTGGCAAACCACTACCTCAAATCTTCTGAGAGTGTCAGTGCAGAAAATCATACCTAAGATTCACTTACTTGAAGCAGAAGGCACTGGAGGCTCAACAGTGCTCTCCTGGTATGAACACTTAAACAGACACTTTGACAAATTGCTGGAGGATGCATATGGGCTAGTTTGAGAGTGAGAAACTCCCAGAGTCACAACCAATGGGGCCTCCCATTTATTTATGGGTTATATTACCAGGAACCCCACCTTGTTCTCATAGTAAACCACAAAGTAAAAAAAAAAAAAGCTCTTGCTTCTGGCAGGGGAGTGTAGTGTCTGAGAGAAAGGAGAAAGGTAACCCATTTTGAAAACATTGTGAATTATTCCCAGTGTGTTTTCCATAACAGAAGCCTGCTCAGCAGGGAAAAGCCTATCAGAGCTTTATGCCCCATGGGAGAAGGTAAATTACCCAACTACAGCAGCCCCCTCTAGCTTTCCTCTCTCATCTATAGAGTGGTAGAAAACAAAACAGAAATCTTTGAAATATTAGTAAACATCACAATCCAGGAACATAAGACCATTACAAGACGAATGATTAATCATCTCACCTCCCCTGACACCTTACTACCGTATTGACAGCTCTGTGTAGGAACAGGATCATAGCTAAAAAGAGCTGCAAGGTATAGGTTTTATTTAGAGAGATTTAGGGAAATTAAAGACACTAGGGGAGACAAAAACAAGGACAATAGAGGAAACTGTAGCCTCTGATATGTGTAGCTACAGTAAATATTAAAGACACCCTAACACCTAACCAGATTAGCATAAGACTTCATATTAGAGGTCTCTTTATTTCATTTCCCATTACCCAATACATTATGTTTGGCTTTCAAAGAAAAATTACAAGGCATGCTAAAAGGCAGGGAAAAGCAAACTGATAAGACAAACTAAGCATCAGATGTACATTCAGATATGATACATTTCAGAATACTCATACAAAGAAGCTAAAATAACCATGACTATTATGTTAAGGGCTCTACTTGAAAAGGTAGACAATATATGAAAGCAGATGATGCATGTAAGCTGAGAAAGGGAAATTCTATGAAAGAATGAAAAGGAAATGTTAGAAAACAAAAGCAGTATGACAAATGAAGAATGCCTTTGATTAACTCCTCTGTAGGTTGCATAAAGTTAAGGAGAGAATATGTGAGTCTGCATAAATGTCAGTAGAAACTTTCTAAACTGAAATACAGAGAGGAAAATAATTTTCTTAATGATAAAATCTAGAATATCCAAGAACTGTGTTTCAAACTGTATAATAGATATGTAATTGGAAGACCAGAAGAAGAAAGAACAGAAAAAATGTTTGAAGTAATAATGACCAAGGATTTTCCAAGATAATGACAGGTTAGCGATACATTGTAGAAGTTCAGAGTACACCAAGCAGGGAAATATTAAAAAGGTCTATACCTGAACATATCATATTCAAACTGTATGAAAACAAAATATAAAATTTTAAATAATCCAGAGGTAAATAAAAACCCTACTTCTAGAGAGAGAAAACATAAGAATTAGGATCTATTATCATAAACCATGAAAGTAAGAGATTGGAGTGAAATGTTTAGTGTTGAAAGAAAAAAAAACACCAATCCAAAATTCTATATCTAGTGATATTATTTTGCAAAAGTAAAAGAGAAATAAAAACTTAGACAAATAAAAACAAGGAATTCATCAGCAACATATCTGCCTTCCATAAATGTTAAAAGAAGTTCTTTGTCGAGAAAGAAAATAACTCAGATCTACATAAAGGAAAGGAAGAGAAGGAATGAATGAGGATCAAATAAAACTTTCATTCATCTTATTCTCAGTTGACCTAATAATAACAATGACAGTGTGTTGGGTGATTATAGTATATGGATAAGTGAAATGAATGCCATCAGTGGTACAAGGGACAGGAGGAATTGGACACTCTTGCACTATCTATGAAGTGGACTTAGAGTAGTTCTTATATGAAAGTGGACTTAGAGTAGATGTAAATATATATTACAAACTCTAGGGCAACCACTAAAATATTTTTAAACAGAGAATAAGTGGTTGACTAACAAAAGTGAGAAAATAGAATTATATGTAATGCTTTTTTAAAACCAGAAAAGATAGAAAAAGAGGTGAAGAATAGGTATAATGAATAGCAAATAGTACGGACAAGGTAGAGATGTTAATCCTACTATATATAAAAATCACTTGGGGCACCTGGGTGTTTCAGTAGGTTAAGCGGCTGCCTTCTGCACATGTCCTGATTCAAAGGTCCTGGGACTGAGTCCTGTATGGGGCTCCTGGCTCAGTGGAGAGCTTGCTTCTCCCTCTCCATCTGTCTGCTGCTCTGCCTACTTGTGCTCCCTCTCTTGGTCAAATAAATAAATAAAATCTTAAAAATTAAATAAATGAAATCACTAAATGGAAGTAGTCTGAATTCACCAATTAAAAGAGGAGACTGTCAGAGCACATTAAAAAAAAAAAAACAAGACCTAATTATATGTTGTCTATAAAATACTCGCTTTAAATATAATGATACAGATAGATTAAAAAGAAAGAGACAGAGAAAAATGTATCATGCTAACACTAATGAAAAGAAAATAGGAATAATTCTATTATTTTGGACAAAGCAAACTTCACAACATGGAAAATTATCAGCGGTAAAGAAGAGCATTGCATAACAACAAAGACATCAATTCTCCAAGAAGACAGAACACTCCTTAACAGGTACACATGTAAGAACATAGTGTCAAAATATGTGAGGCAAAAAACTGGTATAATTGCAAGAAAAAACGGATGAATCCACTGTTATTGTTGGAGATTTCAACAACCCTTCTCAGAAATGGGCAGATTCAGCAGGCAGAAAACCAGTAAAGATACAGTTGCCCCAAACAAACATCATCAATCAACTTGCTCTAATTGACATTTATAGAATACCTCATCCAACCACAGAATACACATACTTCTCAAGCTCACATGGAACGTTCGCTAAGATGGACTATATTGAGGGCCATAAAACACACCTTAACAAATATAAAATAGAAATCACACAAAGTGTGTTTTCAGACCCTAGTAGACTTAAACTAGAAATCAACTACAGAAAGATAATTGGAAATCCCAATATGTTTAGATTAGATTAAATGACACACAACTAATACTCAGGCCATGAAAGGAGACTCCAAAGGAAAGAAATATTTTAAACCAAATGAAAATTAAAATACAACTGAAGGGGCACTTAGGTGGCTCAATCGGTATGCATCTGGCTCTTGGTCTCAGCTCAGGTCTTGATCTCAGGATCATGAGTTCAAGCCCTGTCTTGGGCTCTACACTGAGCATAGAGACTCATAAAATAAAAAATAAAATAAAATGAAATGAAATAAAATATAAAATAAACTACTTAAAATTTGTAAGATTCAGCAAAAGCATCATTTGGAAGTTGTTTTGAATTCATCTATTTGAAAAGAAAGATTTAGTATCTCTGAGGGACTCTAATTACCTGATTGACATTTTCTTACTTGACTTGAATGAATCAGTGTTAGCCCTAGACACCCAATCCTTTCCCTTCCATATGAGGAGGGTTTGCCAGTAACGACAGCCTTATTTTCTGCTCTTAAACTGAATCCACAGCTTCACCATTGTCCCTCCCAAAGGAAAGTAGACTTCTAGCCCGCCCCACTTCACATACCCTCCCTTGACTACAGGACGTATGTCTGTTAAGAAAAATCCCTCCACACATCTTTGAATTTCTGGAATTGTTTTTAAATAGGCCCCTAGGACTCACAACTATACAAACATCCTTCAAAGTCTGAGCAAGATAAGCTCCACCCAAGAAAATTTCCAGGTAAGAAGAGCTTATAAATATGGCACATCAAATTGATTTTTCAAACCTGCCCTTGTTCTAAAAGAGGCTGAGAAACTGATCCCAATTAAAGGAAACTAAAGATACACAGCAACTGGATGTATATGATTCTAGCCTAAATCCTGTAAGGAGGTTTACACACACACACACACACACACACACACACACAGGACATTACTTGATAAATTGATAAAAATGGAATTTGAGTGGGAGAATAGTTAAGTTTTACATCAACGTGAAATTTACCAAAGGAGATAAATGTGCTGTCAGAGAATATTCTTTTTCATAAGAAATACACTATGAAATATTCAGGGAGAATGTGTGTGATGCATGAATTGTACTCTCAAATATTCAAGAATATATGCATCATTTTCATATGCATATATCTGTCTTCCTATATATAGAGAAGGGGAAGGAAAAAAGGAGAGAGAGATTGTAAACAGGTCAAAATCTTAATAGGTACATCTGGATAAAGTGTATATGGCTTTACCATCCATGGCTTTTCCATCTATGCAACTTTTCCACAACTTTATTTTCAAATACATTTTAAAAATTAATTTAACCCAACCTTTGAGATTTCTGGCTTTGATTCCAGAAGCTACTGCCTCCACCATACCCCAGCCCCAGATGTGTGCAATGCCAACTTTAAAACAGTTGTCTCAAGTTCTGTCCAATGCAAGAAATGTGGGATCTTCTCTGCACGTTTGAAACATGCTAACATTTCAACAAGGTTTTACAAAATTGGAAAAGAGCACCCCCACTCAAAAAAATTTTTTTAGAAATTATATGCAACATAAAACAAAAAACAAAGAACAAAAATTCAACATCAACATTGCTTACTAACATGGAACACCTAATTTCCTTTTTCTCTAGTGCCACCAGGTTGCTCCTCTCCTGGATTTTGCGGTGTGAATTGATTTGCCAGTACTTTGCTCTGCTAGTCAGTTACCAGTCCTCCACCAGATTTCCATCTTCCAAAAAATGTGTTGACAACTTTTGGCCTTTATGCTCCTCTTCTTGTCATCATTAAGCATTTATTTTTAAATCCTTTGTTTTAACAGCTTTATTGAAATACAGCTCACATACCATAAAATTCATCCATTTAACATGTATAATTCCTTGATTTTCAGTATAAGCATCACCACAATCAATTTTAAAATGTTGTCATGACTTAACAGAAACAAATTTGCAACCTTTTGCTATTATTCTCCTCTGCCCTCCTCCCTCCAGCTCTAAGATGAACTCCTTTCTGCTTCTACATTTCCCTATTCTGGATATTTCATGTGAATGGAGACATATGTGGTTATTACTGACTGGCTTCTTTCATTTAACATGTTTTCAAGGTTCATCCCTGTTGTGGCATGGATTGGTCTTTTTTATTCCAAAAAAATATTATATCATAGGGATACATTATATTTTACTTACCCATTTCTCAATTGACAGATGTTTGAATTGTTTCCATCTTTTGACCTTTTAATAAGATAGCTATGAACATTTGTTTACAAGTTTTTGTGTGGACCTATGTTTTCATTTCTCCTGAGTATATACCAAGAAGTGGAAGTGCTGGGTCTTATGTTAACTCTATGTTTAACTTTTTGATCAACTGCCACACTGTTTCCAAATTAGCTGCACCGTTTTTCGTTTCCACCAACATTGCATGGGGGTTCTAATTTCTCCACATTCCCACCAACATTTGTATTCTTTTTTATTTTAGCCATCATTGTAGCTGTGAAGTTTTGGTAAATACTGATTTTGATTTGCATTTTCCTGATGGTTAATGATATTGAGCAGTTTTCATCTAATCTTTTACTTTTAATGGCATTTTGGGAAAGAGGGGAGTGTTTGATCTACTTCATTTAAGGTGATACACAGTAGTTTATTTGGACAGTAACATGACAAACTTTTCTTCTAAGTATTTGAAAACACACAATGTCAAGCCTTTAACAACATATACGGTGTTCTATGCTTTTTGCAATTATGGTTACTGAGTGATTAAGGGACAGTGAAATTCTGCCCTAAATTTGTTCTGTGAGATTACTTCTTCTGTGGGGTTGAGGAATTCACTCAGATGGCTCCTCAGCATTGACTCTAAGGCAGAGCAGAACTGATTGCCAAAGCCTCTAAAGCCCAGGGCCTTTTTGACACCAATGCTGCATACACTTGTTGTGAATAAGTGTGTAGCACAGGTGATAAATATCAAAGAAATGTGAGGGCTTCGACGCGGACGCATAGCGTATATCTCAGAGATGGATGGCAAGGTGTTTTAAAGGGGCTTTTACACTTTAATCACAGTGTATCACACCTGCCCAATGATAACAGTGCAAGTTGGGTGGTGGATATGTACGAAGTTATATTGTTATATGTGCTCTTGGACATGTTTCTGTAGTAAAAGCCATTAAAAAAACAAAAGATGTAGTAAAACCATAAAAAAAAAAAAAGTTGGGTGCCTCATAATGACAGCGAGGAGGGGTCAGGAGGAAACCTGGCAAGGGTAGATCAGTCCATCAAGACTAGAAGTTAGCTCACTCTCAATAAAGACATTTCAGAAAGTATATTTCCTTTGAGATTGGGAAGGAAGAGGAAAAAGAAGAATGGGGAGATTTTTGGGAAGGATTTGGGTTTGTTTTGTTTTATGAGAGGCTCGATCACTGCTTTCTTGCTCTTCTGTGAGCTATGATCCAGCACATCTGCTGGGCAAGTGAAGATGGCCTAAGTATGAGGAAAGTAAAGGAACTTTGAAATAGATCTGAGGGCCACCTGGGTCTCTCAGTCGGTTAAGAATCTGCCTCCGGTTCAGGTGATGACCCTGGTGCCCTGGGAGTGAGTCCTGCTCCCTGCTTGGCAGGAAGCCTGCTTCTCCCTCTACCACTGTCACTCCCTCTGATTGTGCTCCTGCTTTCTGTCAAATAAAATTTGAAATAAAATCAGATCTGGGTACAATGAAGAGAGAATGTACTAAGGAAATAGTGACCTAACTCCATTTATTTTGTTCAAGTTAGTAAGTCTTGGATAAGTATTTGTGGAGTGAATGAATGGTTTCCAGGTAGTGCTGGGGCTGAATTTCATGTGGCATCAGTAGACTGAGTTGTGATTAGACTCAGTTTTGACATGGGAGATTTAATCCAACAATAATCAATTACATACAGAAAGGCATTTCTAAAAAAGGAAGAGAGATGAGATTTTGCCAGGCAGGAAGGACTGAAAGGGATTAGATCGGGTTGTCCATTTGTACTAGAGCCTGTTTTATTTTGTTTTGTTTTGTTTTGTTTATCTGAAGAATGGCTGATGCAATATCACATTAGTGTCAGGTATGCAACTCTATGCTGTGCTGTGCTCACCACAACTGCAGCTACCACATGTCACCAGATAACGCTGTTCCAGTACCATGGACTCTATTTCCTATGCTGGACTGGTGCTTCTTACATGTTGGTTACCCGACAAGCCATCAGTTGTACCTTGGAGAGTGAGGAAAGGAAGAACGAGCCCTTGCTGGATAGGCAAGAAGTGGAAGGTGAATGATGTGAGTAGAAAAATTAACAGGGACATACAAGCTGGAAGGACAGGGGCATGAGGCAGAGGGACAGAATGTCAGACTATAGGATTCTGATGCCAGAAGTATTCCCGGTAATGAGCTCTACAGGGTGGCACGAAGTGCACTGGATTGGCCATAATGGACTCTAAAATGAGATTATGTAGGAACCGGCAGGCTGGATTACTGGCTGGTCTGTCCACATAGATGTTAGAGCCTCCTGTACCCCCTCCTCACCTCTTCAGGCTCCCTGCCCGGGGCCCCTTCCCACCTATTGTCCCACTCAGGGCCTCCACAGCATCAAATCTGCATTCTTTCTCTGACCCCAACATTCAGATAGTGTAGGGTCAATGATAACCTGGACAAGAAGCTACAAGTGTACAAGTGTGATAGTGAGAGAGGTCATGGACAACTTTTTTTTTACTTACTTTTTATTTATTTTCAGTATAACAGTATTCATTATTTTTGCACCACACCCAGTGCTTCATGCAATCCGTGCCCTCTCTAATACCCACCACCTGGTCCCCCCAACCTCCCACACCCTGTCCCTTCAAAACCCTCTGACAACTGGTTTTTTGTTTTAGCACTGAGCAGTCCTGAGACGGTCCAGAAGACTACCTCAGGTGTTCTCTAGCACACTCACCCCATTTTGAGTCCCAGTCTGAGGTGGAGTTGCCCTCCCTACAGAGCCCTGTCTTAAGTGTGGGAATGTGTGCCATCATGGACACCCCCCCCAAAACAAAAGCATTCCATGGAGTTCCATGGTAAGCCCCCAAACATCTGTATCCTGGTACACAGTCTAGAAGACTGGGGAAGAGCTACCATGGCTCCACTAAGGCCGTGAATATTGAAGGTGGCAAACCGCCATCCTAGCCATAGTAAAGGCCGTATCTTATATATTGTCATCGTGTGTGGATGGAAGGCAGGCACCAAGATCACCTTCCCCCAAAGGGGATGCCATGCCTGACAGCCTGCAGGTATTACTTGCATACTCAAGGAACAGAGCCATGACTTTTTGGTATAAGGCATCGGTAGGCTGTGCCAGATTCCAGTCTGCCTCAAAGTGGTGGTGCCTGGATCAGACTGAGGAAGGAGGGGAGCAGGACAGGGTCCTGAGAAGGGGATGATTAGACATAAACTTCTGTTCTACCAGCAGGGTTTCTCTTTCACCTTTTCATTTCATCAAAGGTGTCTTATCCTGGAAGGTGGTAGCTGCCTTGTCAACATTCCTATCACTAACAGCTAAGTGATGCTTTGGTTCTGCAAAAAACATCCTCAGTCCAGCAGCCTGAAGAAACACCCAGGGAGGGGAAGCACTTCCAGTAGGAAAGCTCAATGTCAAGTTTAATGTGACTTAAAGGACAGATTTATCAGCAGCATCTAGGGTATTATTTGACGCTACCCCCAACCAGCCCAAGAACAACACCCCATCCCCTGAAAACACTCCCAGAGTTCATCCACCTGTGGGATCCTCCGATCACTGACTTCTAAGTCATAAGTAAGCTAACAAAATAACAGTGAAGAAACAACAGTGTCTTAATCATTATTTTCTGAAAACTATACCTGTCTTTGATTCTCCTCCGATATAGAAGACTTACTGTAAAGTATGTAAAGCATTCAGGGGGAGAGGTGTGAGCTACTGTATATTTTCAGGAAGGCTAAGCCATGGGACAGGAGAAAGAGCCCATCAGAGGGAGAATGGGCTTTTGGGGCTTTTGGGGGCACATGATACATATTTCCCAAGAGGTCCAGGAGATTGGTCACCTTTTAGAAGATGAAGGAAGCAATTAGTAACGGCTGAACTGATTTGCCCAAAACCATTGCTCCCAAGACAGTACACAGAACAGACACCATGTTACTAGAGAAATATTTACTCTGTGGGCACACCACCAGGTTCTGGCTTCTTCCCCTTTATGCCTGGTTACTGTCCTCTTCCAGCATCGGCCTTTGCACTTTTGACCTTTGGCTCCCATGTGAGCGCACCTTGCCTTTTAGGCGGCCTTGGGGGCCATCTGTTGCCTATGGAGTCACATTTGACAGATGTAAGAGTCTGATGGATTATATTAGAGGCTAATGGCCTCAAAATTCTTTTTTCCTCCTTGCCCGCAGTTGAGGTGGCAGGGAAAGGATGATCGGGGATGGGGGCTGAATTTGCTGTTCCTGCTTTGTGTCCACGGAGAGATGTCAAGCTTCCATTAAACTCTTTTGATTTAAAGTGCTGTATGGATTCAAGGACCCTAGGGGGAAGGCCCCAAGTCACCCTCTTATTAAGCCTTTTAATATGGTCTTCCAGCGCCTGTGCTGCCATAGGTGTAACAAGGGGAAGCTCCTGGAAGTTATTCAGGGAGTCATCCTCAACCTGTGATGGTGGCAAACTTCCCTGTTTTGTTTCATTCTGGGATTTCTCAGAAGGAAGTGCTGTCTGATCCACGGAGTGCCATGAATTATGCACAGTCTTCACGGCATTAAGTTGTCTCTGTCCCGTAGTCTCCACAGACAAGATGGAGTTTTTCATGGATGGGCTATGTTCTTGGTCAGAACCATACTCCATATCATTCTGTGGTTTGTGTCCCTGATCCTTCTCCAGGTCATCTTTGCAGGAACTCTCCTCTAGCAGAATTTCTGGGAGCTCCACATACACACTTTTTGACATACTCCTTCTGATCGGACTCTTATTAGAGATTGCCGAGCGTCCACCATGGCGCTGAGACTCAGGTAGCTGTGGAAGAGTCAGTGCTAGAGACTCATAGATCCTGCGGGTTAGGCCCCTCTGGTGTAGGATGAGCCTGTTTTCAAGATGAGACTCCAGTTTTCTCTGAAGCTCTTCATTCAGAGGAAACTGCCCAGGAGTGACAGCAATTCCAACATGGGCCTTGGTGGCCTTGTGGCTGAAACAAGGGTTAGACGCAGAAGAACAGTAGTCCTCCTGGGATCTTTGGACTATAGTGGGTAAACCCCACACATGTTTCTGTACCTTCTGCAACACGTTCCATTCCAGGTGTTGGATTTCTTTTGTTGTGAGATGGTTGAGTTCATTGTGAGGTCTGTGAAAACACACTCCACAGATGCTGATGTCGGCTAGAGGACCAGATGGCCGGATTGGGAGTGGGGATTGAAGGTGGGCCTGGGGCTGGACATGAGGGATAGGTAGGGGCTGGGTTTGAGGCAGGAGTTGAGGCGGGTTCTCAGGCAAGAATGGAGGAAGTGGATGGGGAACTCCTGGGGATTCCTGCTCTGGGGAGGCATTCGAGATGTTATCTGAGGCATCAGCAGCAGGGAAGAAGGACCTGCTTGGAGTTTGGAAACCCCAGAAGAACTGGATGGGGGTTTGCTGTAAATGGCCCTCTTCCGAGGTGGTAGGATATGGACACTGCTCCCACAACTCCGGTAAGGGGCTGACATCTTGGGAAAGGGTATTTAGAGACACTGTCTCTGTTTGGACGCTACGGTCCACTGAATGGGCATGACGGGGTGGGACAGGAGGTGGAATGGCAGGGGGCTGGGCTGGGAAATGGTCCATTGGGAATTTGGAATCCAAGGGAGGAAAGGGCTCTGGTGGCACAGAATCACCCGGTGGTGAGGGTGGAAAGAAATCAGCCACAGGGATCACTGGGTTAGGTGAGAAGATGGAGGCAGGTGGTGGGGAAGACTCAGGCAGCGAAGCTGGTATTAGCTCTCCTGGAGGGACTGCTGAGAAGTCAGTGGAGAGAGTGAACGATGAAGAGGTCACAGAAGCTGTGGAAGCCAAGGAAGTAGAATCTTCCAGAGCCTGCAGGAACAGCAGCCGATTGATCTCAGCAGTTGTGCTGTTACATATCTCACAGGAGGGGTCTGGACATAACAGTTGACGAAAGTGGATGATATCATGATGCCGGCCGAGGGGGCTGCAGGAGACAGGAGGTAAAAAACTGCAGCCAGGACCAGTACAAGGGGAGGAGGCCATTGCAGACCTGACAAGGGAGGGGCCACCTGAAGCCTGCTATCCCTTCACAATGCCCCACTTTTATGACCTGACAGTGTACTCAGTAGCCTTCACCCCAATATCTGTTCCTATGGCTACCCCCACCCCATGGCTATGACAGACTGCAGTGAATCCTGCAATTGCATAAAACCTGCTCTAAGAGGCAATAGGATCAAGGGGGAAAACTGGTCACCTTCTTAAAATAGAGATCAGCTTCTGGGCCTCCTCCACTTCCCGTTGGTACCATCTGCCATCTGGGGAAACAGGAGGCTGAGTTATATAGTGAAAGCAGAAACATAGGTATTAATCCAGGAGTCCCCTTATAGGACAGCCTTGGGATGTTGGACTCTGAAAGCCCCTACAATCAATAGATGAGGGCAAATGGCCAATGATGTGAAGCTGGTTAGTAATCTAGCTTCCTGTATAAAGTACTTTCATGTAAATTATCCATGTGATGATCAGACCACCTCTGTGAAGCAGAGAGGTCAGGGAAGACTCCTGAAGGTCCATGATGTCAGAGAGCTTTCACAAAGTCAGGAGACAGAAGTTCTGACTCTTGTCATCTCACACGGCCACCTAGTGGGAAGCACTCGTTGTCCAGATCCATCACTGCTTCATGCTCAATAATGGTCAGAGCAGGGATCTGAGAAGGGTTTTGCACTCTGGCTACATTTCCATGAGCCTCTCCTCTGAGCGAATGTATCTAGCAGCTCGCATCCTCAGAGCTCATGGACCGGGCCCTCATGGAGAGGACAGCAAGGATCAGCCTTGGAGAGAGCTCAGGTGGAATAGGCAGAACCTTACCTTCCAGTGTCCCTCCTTTCCTCCTCCTCTTGGCTCTGCCCTGACGCTAGAAGAAAAATGAACAGAATGAGGGGGGTTGGGACCCATGTCTTACTCTTCTCTCAGAAATGGAAACGTCCTTTATGCAAGAATTCTAGGACTTTAGTAGAACTTTGTGTTCCTTGCTTTTTTCAGTTTTAAAGATGATAAGATGTTGTCAATATTTACTCTTTAGCAAATCCAGGGGACGACTTTGTCTAGGAGGTCCACACTTGGTATTCCCAATCAGAAGTCCTTTGTTCATTGAGGACATAGAAAAGGAAGCCCAACAGTCACACCTGTGCTGCCTCAGGTAGGACCCTGTATCCTAGGTCACAGCTCCGACCTCACTGTCTTCTCAGAGGCTGAGCAGTGTTCTCCTGATCAGCTCAGCATGAAGGAAGGCTTGATCAAGTGATGCTGGACATGGGAATGTGACTTGATATGGTCGAGTGCTGGGAAACTTTGTTCTCTTACACAGACCCCATCCTCTCAAAATAACCCAATCCAGGACTACAGAATCCCTGAGTTTGGGATTTTATCCAAGAACCACCACCATACCCAGATAGACTGTAGTTTCAATTAGAACTCCTAGTCCTTTCTTAACACTTACCCCTGCCAGGCCTCTTTTCCTAGAGGAGTGAATGTTTGTTCTCTTAAGACTTCCCATTTTAGGTGTTTCTCCCACTCTACCAAACTCCTTTTAAAACCTGGGATTAGGGCTCCTGGATGGCTCAGTTGGTTAAGTGTCTGCCTTGGGGTCAGGTCAGGGTTCCAGGGTCTTGGGATCTAGCCCCACATTGCACTCCCTGTTTCGCTCTCCCTCTGCCCCTCTACCCCACTTGTGCTCTCTTCCTTTGCCTTAAATAAAATCTAAAAAAAAAAAAAAAAAGAAGAATATTTGGGATTAGAAATGGAAACCGTAATAATCTATGTTGAGTTCCCCCCCTCTCCAAGGTTTTCTTACCTTTTGGGTAGTTTTGCTTTTCCAATTTGGAAATGGAATCCCCACCAGGTAGCACAGGAACAGAAGGAGCAATCCCAACCCACACAGGAAGGTGAAGTTGGGATCAATCTCCCAACATGTTGAGCCAGAGCTCAGACATGGTTTGGTATCACTATGCAGAAATGAGAGAACATTCCAGTGTTGGAAATCCATAGTCTAAATCACAAGACAGCCTATACTGTGCACACGCTGAATATATATCCTCCCCAGGCTTACATCACAGAGCACTGTCACAAAGAGTTTCTGAGGGTGAGGGAGGGGACAGTTGAACAAGGTGTGTCCAGAGCCCCTCTCCACCTACTGGCTCAGAAGACCCCTCCATCCTTCTGGTCCTTCAGGTCTGCCATCCTATTTTCCTACTCCTTTTCATCACTTATGAAACTTATGAAATTTTCTGTCGTTCCATGTATAATTCATATGTTACCTGGGTCCCTCTTCACTGTTTGAGAACTTGGCTTTGGTCTTACCAGGTCTGTGCCTTGAAAGTCTGCAAGGCTACCTGGAGTTTTTGCTTGTACCCTGACATTTACACTCAGGATCACATAGGTCCTCAGATCCAGCTTTCATATACAGTGTGTTTGCCTGGGACACCTGGGTGGCTCAGTCGGCTAAGTAATCGCCCTCAGCTCAGGTCATGATCTGAGGGTTCTGGGATCAAGCTCCACATCTGGCTCCTTGCTCCACGGGGAGCCTGATTCCCCCACTCCCACTGCCTGCAGCTCCCCTGATTGTGTGCTCTCTGTCAAATAAATAAAACCTTTAGAAGAAAATGTGTTTGGCTTCCATGAACCCAGATAGAGACCTTAACGTTCTTTCACATTCACTTAGTTCCGTACATGTTGCACAGCACGTTTCAGTTTTTGTTTCATTCGGCCTTTAGTATCTTCCGTCAGAGAGGCTGACTCAATTAAACTCAATAATGCATTATTCAATAATCCCAAACTAAAGTCAATGTAGAATGACTGTAAATAATTAAACCTTCAAATAGTCTTGGAGGTAACTGTGTAGCACTCGTATTCCTAAAGTTAGTGAAGCTAAACTGCATAAAAGGTTTGGGGACAAGCTAACACACACACACATACACACACACACCCTTTGACAAAACAATCCAGTATATTTCATATTGAAGAATAAAGTGTTTTCTCCTTTTATTTCAGTATTTCATAAAATATTGACCCCAGGTCTTCTTACTCCACCTAAAATACTGTGTTCTGTACATCAACACCCTAATAGTTGTATAAGTTCCTTCTCAGTGAGTTGCAGCCCTGTAACAAATGCCATAGACCGGGTGGTTTAAACGACACACATATATTTTTCATAGTTCGGGAGGACGGGAATTCCAAGGTCAAGGCACAGAAGATTCAGTGTCTGTTGACACCTTCCTCCTGGTTCACACGCAGGTGCATCTTCTCCCTACATCCTGATGTGGCAGAAAAAGTGGGTGAGAGGTTTCTGGCATCTCTATTCTAAGGACACTAAACTCATTTATGAGGGCCCCACCCTCATGACCTAATCACCTCCCAAAGTCCCCATCTCCTAATACCATCACATTAGGATTAGGGTTTCATCATATGAATTTGGGGAGGAGCACAAACATATAGTTCATAAACTCCCCAAAGGCCGGGATAGGTTACAGGCTGCTAAGTAAGCTACTGATCCCCTCCTGTGGTGGCAGGGTGGGACCCAGGAGTGTCACAGCCTTCCTGCAGAATGTAGTCTTGAAGATCCTCACCTGATTGCCCTTGTGGGCCTTGTATATCCTTTCCTAGGAGCGCCTTGCAGGAAAAGCGGTTGAGAAGCTCCACCCTAGATTATCATCCCCACGTATGTTTGAAAATCAACTGCCTGTGACAGTTTTTCCATGTTCCTTTTTGTCAGGTTTAAATAATCCCACTCTTCCTCCATCTTCTTTTATCTTCACGGCAGCTGTCCTCTGAACTGCCTCCTAACTTCTCATGTCTTTCTTAAACTGGAATGCCCTTTATTTGACACCCCTGGCCTAGCATTATGAACTTGGTCATCTGTGAAAGGGTAGGACAGCCTTCACCCTGGCCCAGCAGAGTCTCCTTTCAGTTCTGCAGGAACAGGTCACCTGCCTGGAAGATCAGACCTGCCCAGAGGCACCACTTCTTCCTCATCCTGACATGCAGTCTCAGCCACATTTTCATTTAATAAATAGTTACTTTTGGAAGCCGAGAGATGCCTAGTTCAGAGCCCTCAGTGAGACTTAATTTTGATGAGGAGAAGGGGGAGTAGTAGGAGAATAATGTTAATTATTGTATGTTAATGCCAATTTTAATGTGAATAGAGAAAGAGAGTCTTGTACTGTACTGAATACATCCTGTTTCCCAGTCACCTCCATGCTATGAAAAATGGCAATACTTAAGATACAGCAGAGAGCAATAAAAGTCATCTTCTCCAATCTGAAGCAGGTATCATGGTCTTATTAAAAATTTTCTGGGCGCCTGGGTGGCTCAGTGGGTTAAGCCGCTGCCTTCGGCTCAGGTCATGATCTCAGGGTCCTGGGATCGAGTCCCGCATCGGGCTCTCTGCTCAGCAGGGAGCCTGCTTCCCTCTCTCTCTCTCTCTGCCTGCCTCTCCGTCTACTTGTGATTTCTCTCTGTCAAATAAATAAACAAAATCTTAAAAAAAAAAATTTCTATACTACAGAGGATGATGCTATAATAATGGGAGATTTTCTATGAAGTGAATATTGGCATCCTAAACTAAGTCAGACCTTTCAGTCCACTCTAGAGTGTCTAGAGCCCTGAAGCTTGGCTTTGACACAGTGTTTCTATTTTCATGTCAATGCTCTACTCCACTGTGCTCTAAGAATAAAGTGTAAGTATAAAAATGATGGCTGGTAGCCCTCCTTTGAAAATTGTTTTCAAGGTGCAGCAATCCAATTTCAGATTAATTGTAGCATAGCATAACAAGAGGCCCAAGGATGAGGATGTACCTTATCCAAAAGTTGCCAGTCACTTGTGCGACCTTGAATATATTCCTTAACTTTTTGGGATCTCAGCATTTCCAACTAAGTTGGAAGTAATTGTAGAGGCCACTTTCAGGCAATCAACTCGAACAATGGAAACGTGAGTCAGGCCGAAGGGCCCACAGTGACACACTGGCTGAGTTCGAACAAGCCCAGTGGGTGGCCCAAATCAAAATATCCTTAAGCCCTAGCTGATCAATAGGGTACTTACACC
Organism: Mustela erminea; assembly: GCF_009829155.1. Lineage (NCBI taxonomy): Eukaryota > Metazoa > Chordata > Mammalia > Carnivora > Mustelidae > Mustela > Mustela erminea. The sequence continues at coordinate 69,165,451 of NC_045625.1, forward strand.
CGGACACAGGTACCAAAAAAGGAAAATTCTGTATGTTCCCATACCTCCTCACCTCCCCCCTATAACAACAGCCTGCCCCAGTCTCTGTTCTGCTGTCCTGCCTGCTGCTCCCTTGCAGTGTGCTCAAGGTGTATTCTATCTCCTTTGTTCTGCCTTAGGTGATTTCTTTTACCACTCATGCCCTATAGGCTTCCACCAGATCGGCTCACCTCACATTTGGGGACCCCCATCCAATCAGGAGACCCCATAGTAATTAGGCTTGTAAATACCTTTAGTGCTACACTGGAATCAAAAGATTGGTTGTGGTTCCTACTTTAAGGTAGCTCTGCTGTTACTGGTCTTCTCACGAAAAGCTGAGAGTCCTGCCTTGATCTTGAATCAGATCCCAAGACTATAATATTTAAAAAGACCTATGGCCCCTAGGGGGCTCAGTTGGTTAAGGTTAAGCATCAGACTCATAATTTCCACTCAGGTCAGGATCTCCTGTGTCTTCAGATCAAGCCCCAGGTGGGGCTCCCTGAATGGCGGGGAGGCTGCTTGAGATTCTCTCCCTCTCTCTGCCTCTCCCCCTACTTCCATGCACATGTGCACACTCTCTCTTCCCAATGGGTGAATAAATCTTGAATGAATGAATAAATGAATAAACCTGTCCAAAAGGACTATACTTATACCTGTGGTGAACACAGCATAATGGAAAAACTTGTCCAATCACTGAGTTGTACATCTGAAACTAAGGCAATATTGTGTATCAACTATATGCAAATAAAAAACAAAAATGACATAAATACTGTAAAAAGTAAAAAGAACTGTTCACTCATGTGAAGAAAGCATCTTCCTTATAAATCAACTTTAGTTTAGGTAACTGGATGTGTCAAAAGAAAAGTAGTAAATTGAGGCTTTTCTTCCCTTTCTTCTGAAAAAAAAACTTGGGAGATACCCAAACCTCTGAATGCAGTCCCAGAAACTGGTTTGGAGATCAGCATAATTAGAAAGGAGAAAAATGAAGGAAAGAAAAGTTAAAGGGATGTAGGGGAAAAAGGTAGAAAACCTGAAAACAAAACAATCTATTTCATATCACTCAGAGTGTGGTCCTTGGCCTAGTCACATTGGCATCACCCAAGAACTGTTCTAGAGTACAGAATCTCAGACATCCCCTGATCTGTTGTAGGGATGGTATTGGTGCATGGATCCTTTTCATCTGCCAATGTGCCCATCCTTTAGCTGCCGCAAGTGCTTGCGGTTCACTGTCGCTCTCGACCCGCAAGAACGACCCGTAGGCGAGGTGAGTGGCAAACTTCTTTATTCACAATCTTCAGCCGGGGATCCCCGACCCAGTCTAAGACCCCCAAGTATATATCCACCAAGTGCGAACTATATCCAATCAGAGTATACCACGACTAACAAAACTACCAATCAGAAGGACTATCTATGTGCATGCATCGTGCTCGTGAGCACGTACGTGACTCCATAGGTTTTCTTTGTTCTACAGATCATGCGCCTTTCCCTTGACTCCTGGTATCTATCAAACGTCACCCGCGAATGCACTCACAGTCCTTGGGTTAATCTCTCACTCCTCCCACTCCTCAGGCCTCGCTTAGTACGTGACTCCCTGCATCTGCTCGCATTCCTTAGGCAAACTATCTACAGCCTTGGCCTCTCATGCCTTGCTTAGTACGTGACTCCTTGCTCCTGCTGCATGGCTCTCCACAGTTCACAACTCCCAGCTGGCCCTTTATCTAGAGAGTTACCCCTGGCCAAACAGGAGCTTCCGCACTTGGAAAGGTTACATAGTACCCACCCAACAAACTTCAGTTAACAGTTGACTGGTACCAAGGGATGAAAGCCTGGTTCCTCATCTTACAGTGAGTTACTTAGTGCAGGGTGTGTTCCAAAACTTCCTCCTGGGTTCAGACTAAAGCTCGTCTTTGATCGAGACCATTATTCATGATTTTATGGCCAGCTCTGTCAGGCACTGTTCACTCCTTTTCTCCTAAGAATACTCCTCTAGTGACTTGAATAAGAACCCCCATGTCACGCTCCACTTTTAAGAAACTCAACCTAAGTTGGTTTGTCCTAGAAATAGATCTGAGAAGCAGATGCTAAGGATAGAATTTTGTAGTTAGATCTAACTTGCCACCTGGATCACGAGTGGTAGGTGATGTACTGATAGTCTTTGGGACGCTGTAACAGGCAACTACTAAGACTTTCACTTGAGGGGAATGGGATGAGATGCAGGTGGAGGGGATGCACTAACTGGCACAATTTCTTAGGCACTGGAGAGATATGGGCAAGTAGCAACTCTAAACACTGTGAAACTGAGTGGCTGTTGCTAAGTACAATTGACTTAGTGAAAAAGAAAATGACAGGTTCAGACCTCTTAATAATTCAAAGTAAAGTGTGAGTGTCAGAGGCCTCCTTGGTAGCTTTTGAAAAGATTCTCATCACCCGAAGCCAGAGGGTGGAAATGGTTGTAGACAGAGAACTTAAGTGTGATATTGGCAGAGCTTTGAAGAATTCTTGGCCTCAGCAAATCTCCAATGACATTACAGGACCTAGAGAGGGAGAGTAGACACATACGTTGATAGCCATAATAATGGCGATAATAACTAAATGATAACTAAATGATAAACAGTTACGCCCATTATTTTTTCCCCAAGGGAAACTGGGGTTTAAAGGAATTAAGTAACTTGTCCAAATTTGCATAATTAATGAATGGCACTGTGAGACCCCACACCCAAGTCATATAGCTGCACATCATATGTCGTATTTTCCCCAACAGAAAACTGGTTTTTTTTTTAAAATATTTTATTTATTTATTTGACAGAGATCACAAGTAGGCAGAGAGGCAGGCAGAGAGAGAGGAGGAAGCAGGCTCCCTACAGAGCAGAGAGCCTGACGCGAGGCTCTATCCCAGGACCCTGAGATCCTGACCTGAGCCGAAGGCAGAGGCTTTAACCCTCTGAGCCACCCAGGCGCCCCCAGAAAACTGGTTTTAATCTTTCATTTGCAACAGAAGTAGATAAGGATACCCTAATTCCTAATTTTATGGAAGTTTGCCTTATGCGAGGGGAGGGGTTGGGTGTCATGGGATGCATCGGAGGACAAGGACACAAAACCAGCACTTTAGACTCCAGCCCCTGTACCTGTCTAGTGAGCCTTTCATTTCCTTTATTTTTTTTTTTTAAGATTTTATTTATTTGACAGAGATCACAAGCAGGCAGAGAGGCAGGCAGAGAGAGAGGAAGGGAAGCAGGCTCCCTGCCAAGCAGAAAGCCAGGACCCTGGGATCATGACCTGAGCCAAAGGCAGAGGCTTTAACCCACTGAGCCACCCAGGTGCCCCAAGCTTTTCATTTCTTAAGAATGTCCTTTTTCCTTTAGAAGAGGGAAAAAGGAGTAAAAGGCAAACAATGCCATTCTTGCTGCTAGGAATGCACCCCTTTCTATGGGCACCTACTGCTGGCTTTCATGCAAATCAAGCAAAGGCATTCTGAAATGCTTGTTTGCTTCCTTGGAGAAGCCAGGCACGGAACCTGTGGTGGTTTCTGGAAGTAAGACTCTAGAAGAGAAGACCCTGGAAGTGATTTTTGTCTCATGAGCTTGAAGGGTTGTAAACTGACTCTCCAAGGTGACTTTCGACATTAAACAACAAAAAAAGAGATTAATAACAAAGAATATAAATAATACAGATAATAAAATGTTAAAATGTAGTTACTGTCATATCTGAGTAGATGTTTATATTACAAGCCCTTCCCTGTTATGAAAGCTGAAGCTGTTCTTGCTCTTGCAAAAATTTGACAATGATTTTTCAAATAGCTTTTCGATTAGAAACCTCTTTATTCTATGTCTTGATTTTGATACTTAAAAATACTTAAATGAAAGCTGCAAAAACATTTGAGCTTTATTTGAACTCTGGTCATAGAAATCTTGCTTATATTATCTTTAATGCTTTTTAAAATAACTCTCATGATCAGATCAATCTATGAAATTCTAGGTTAAGACTAAACTTGTTTAAATACTTAGAGCTCATGATAGTTAACGAAGTAGATGTGGGGGGCAGTGTAGACAGACCTCTATCTCTAGGAAAGTAAGACTTGGGCAAAGGACAATGTGATTTGAATTGCGTAGGTGTGTGCCTTCTTTGTAACAGCAAATTTCAGTGAAGTGTCCTTTCCTCTCAGCTACTCAGTTAAATATGACACTAATGTTTCCCCATATAGAAACACCAACTCCTGATCTGCTAGCTAGGAAAGGGGCAGCTGAGTGTGCCCATTTATGAAAAGCCCCTACTAAATTCTTTTTACTTAAACTCTACAGGTATCCCGATGTGAGTGAAAACCGACAGATTACAATGCAGGAATCCACGTGTTGGCAAGAAGCTGCCGCCAGCTCAAATATCTAGACCTCAGCTCTACAGGAATAAGCAGAAGAGGGTAGGGAAATGCAATTGTCCTTTTTTATCCAGTTGCTTTACAAAAATGAATCATGAGTTAATTATCCACTTCAGTTCGTCATTTTAAGGGCACCTTAAATGCAGCCTATAATGTAGACCATGAGATGGTAGGCCAAAAGGAATCTGAATCTGCTTATGACATTCCTGGGCCCCAACCAAGTCAAGGGATGTGACAAAATGCCTATTTCGGTGACTCTTAATATTTGATCACAGTTAATAACAGATAGATGATATTCTATCATTGTGGTAGTGAGCTCCCAAACTAGCCCCTGAGGATTCCCAGCTCCTAGAATTCATACCCTGTGTAGGTCCTTCCAACACTGTATTAGCATTGATCTCGGAGACCAACAGAACACAGCAGAAGTGATAGCATCTCACATCTGAGACTAGGTGATAAAAGACTGAGCCTTCCATCTAGGGCAGCTTTCTTCTTTCTCTCTCTTTCTCTCTTGCTCATTATTTCTTGTGGGAGAGCCAGCAGTTACATCATAAGGACACTCAGGCAATCTGGGAAGAAGTCCACACGGTGAGGAACTAAATTATCTGGGCAACAGCCAGAAAGGAACAATAACCATGTGAGTGAGCTTGGAAGGAAATCTTCCCACAGCCAAGCCTGTGGATGAGACTCAACCCTCCCAACAGTCTGACTACAATCTCATGAGGCACCTTGAGCCAGAACCACTCAACTAAATTGTACTTGGATTCCTGAGGCAGAGAAACAGAGATATTATGTGATTATTATTTTAAGCTAAGTTGGGGGGTAACTTGGTATACACCATGTAACTAAAACTCATGAAGAAGAGTTCAGAGCTGGCATTATTTTCACTTTCTGAGTAAGACACTGATGACAGCTGTTGCCTAAACCCATATATCACATCTGGTTGCTTTTATAGCTTATATCTTAACAAATATATTCTTGAGCTCTGAATGAGCCATCTCGTAAAAAAATGATTTTAAGGGATTAATTGTACTTCATTCCATCTCTCATAAGACCTAACACATTTACTACACCACAGGGTCATTAGTGGGTTAGCTCCAAATCAGGGTTGGTTACTTAAAATATCTTCTTTGCCAAAGATACCTGAAAACATTTAAAAAAAATAAAAACAATAAAATAAACATAGAGGGGATATTGGTTTGGAATGTGTACAAATAGGAAGGGTCACAGAAACTTTAATAATTACTGTCTGAAGTTTTGCAACATTGTAAAGGATGCTTAAATTAATTCGTCTCATGAAAATAAAGATTTTATATCTATAAAATAATTTAGAATAATCAAACTTACGGAGATTCAACTTTTTTTTAAAGATTTTATTTATTTACTTGACAGAGAGAGATCACAAGAAGGTAGAGAGGCAGGTAGAGAGAGAGAGAGGTAAGCAGGCTCCCTGCTGAGCAGAGACCCTGATGTGGGACTCGATCCCAGGACCCTGAGATCATGACCTGAGCCGAAGGGAGCGGCTTAACCCACTGAGCCACCCAGGTGCCCCCAATCAACTTTTTAATGATTATAAGAAGTCAACAGATTCTCTAGCTTCTAGATATTATTACTATCACTATTTTTAGTTGGCAGGGAAGTTGGAGGGCAGGGTAATGGTTTCCTGGAAGCATTTTATTTTCCTGGAAACATCAAATAATGTTCTTGTACCTATTTGCTCTTACGGGTACATATCTTTAAAATTTTTCAGACAAACGATTGCTTTGTGGTTAAGTCTTTACTCCTTAGAATCACAAGAGCTGACTATTCTGGGAATAGATGCAACAAACTCCTGCCACCGAGTTTAATTGGCATACTTTAAATAGATAATAAATTCAAAATAATTAGGTGAGCTGTTTGCAGTAAGGGATAGAAAACAATATCTCAGACAAGTATTTCCTTCAAGGTACTTATCACCTAATTTAAGAAAAGTCTCTCTCTCTCTCACACACACACATGCAAAAATCTAAATAGCATACACATCCTTTAAGAGGGGGTGACTTCTGGAGAATGGTTTAACCTCAGATAATCCTTGAAGGATTGGCAGGATTCAGGTGGGCAGAGGAGAGGAAAAGAAAGTCTAGGCAAGAACAAATTCTTTCACATTGTGATTTTTTAAAAAAAGAGGTTATATTTGCCAAAAGCTTTCTTACAAATCACTTAATATACTTAAATATGAATCATCCCATAAATATAGTCTTGTTTGTCACTTTTCCATCTAAACTTACGCCATATTCTCCTAATGAAACATTAATTTTCAAAACTATTATTCTGATGTTTGCTTGATATCCCATTACATAAATATGATATACTTAATTTAAAAATTATCTTATTGTTGGGCATAGAGACTGCTTCTGATTTTTTTTATAAAAAATAACATAGTAAAAAATATCCTCGTATGCAAATATTTGCATCTTTGATTATTTCATTCATAGAAAGCCCTAAAAAATAGAATTACTAGTTCAAAAAATTAGGAAATTAACATTTTTAAGGCTTTCAAATTAATATTGCTGAAGTGTTCTCGGAAAGGCTGTACAGTGCATTCTTCCAACAGCAGTGTTTGGACCTGCCTGCCTTGCCTCGCCAGTGGAGACCTCAGTGCTCTGGTACATACAGAACCAATGTTATGGACAGCGTATCTTATTTTGATTTGTTTTGATGATGCTTCTTGACATTAAATGTTTTTAATATATTTATTTTAAGATTTTTATTTATTTGAGAGAGGAGACCACAAGCAGGGGGAGCAGCAGAGGAAGGGGGGAAAGCAGTCTCCCCCTTTTTAAATGGTATTTTGCATTATTTATTTCTGTGTTGGGGGGTTTCCCTTGTATTATTGAAACATATATCTTGGGGGGTGCGTGGGTGGCTCAGTCAGCTAAGCGGATGCTTTCTGCCCAGGGTTGTGATCTTGGGGACCTGGGACTGAGACCTGTTTAGGCTTCCTGCTCACTGGGGAGCCTGCTTCTACCTTTTACTCTGCCCCTCTCCCTACTCATGCTCTGTCTCTCTCTCTCTCAAAAAAATAAAATCTTAGGGGGGCCTGCGGGCTCAGATGGTTGGGCAACTGCCTTCGGTTTGGGTCATGGTCCCAGGATCCTGGGATCGAGCCCCACATCGGGCTCCCTGCTTGGTGGGGAGTCTGCTTCTCTCTCCCCCTCTGCTGCTCTACCTGCTTGTGTCTTTCACTCTGTCTGTCAAATAGATAAGTAAAATCTTTAAAAAAAATGAATAAAATCTTTAAAAAAAGAAACATACATATGTGTAGCTCCATAGGTTAGGAAATATTCTTTTATAGATATTATGGTATTAATGATCAGTTTTTTAAAAATGTTGTTAAATATTTGTTCCAGGGTACCATTTCATGAAAAGTTTTCCAGGTGATTCTCAGGTTTTCTTGATACACTGAATACATTTTAAAGTAGAATACATGAATATGTATAAAACATACATACTTTACAATGTGTTACAATGATAAATACATACTGTCCTATTTTTCTAGAGCTAAGTTGCTTGATTTACTTATTTTTTTTTATTGGAGTTTAACTGATAACTAACATTATATGAGTTTCAGGCATACAACATAAAAATTCAGTATTTGTATATACTGCAAAATTATCACCACAATAAGTCTAGTTAACATCTGTTGAATTTAAAATCTCTGATTAAAGATAATATATGAGACAATCATTTATCAGTTTGAGAGAAGCACACACAAAGCCCTTTTTATCGAATTCATTTGTTTTGCGGTGGTATTTTAGGGTGTGACCCCCCTGTTGGTCTGTGAAAAATATAAAGGTTATACTTGGTTTCCTCCTGTGGAACTGCATATATATACTAGATGCAGGGTCTGGAAATGGGTCCGAATGGAAATAAGAGGGGCATGTAAAATAGACATGAATTCAAACTACCCTGGTGTTTTCCATTCATTTACAACAGTATTTACCACAGATCTATGCCCTTGGGTTAGCAGACCACTGGGCCCACACACACTTCTGCTGGATTTACAGAACCGACATGCTTCCTCTCCTCTTTGCAACTTCACCAATATCATCCCTCTTGCTAATCACATCTGTCTATGATCGTCATAATGGATTGCCGCAGTTGGTAGACAGAGGACGCTTGTCAGATCCTACAGATCTCTACATGGGAAAAATCAGTAGAACAGAATAGAAAGGAAGACATCACAAATGTACTTCATTATAGCCTTGAGGCCTGCTTTTCCTTCAGGCCCAATTTTTATTTATGCTTAAGCCACGTTACAGATGGAAACTACCCCGCACCCCACTGACCTTTCTTTCATTTTGTCTTTTATCTGTGACTATCTGGATAAAGACTGTTCTTATGATCCCACTGATCATCTTACTATACGTGTTTGGATTTCACTTATAAATGTCTGACTGAAATATAACAAAATATAAAGTGAATATACAGTGTGCTAGGCTAATGATAAGCCACTATTAGCTTTTACTGATTTTGTCTCTGAGACAAAAGTCCCTTGTCTGGGTGATACAGAACTAACAAAAGTGTGACTGACTGGAACCCGAGTCTTTCCTGTGTTACTGTTGGCGGGGGGCCTGCATGAAAGATACACAGCTCAGGTCAGTCCCTAATTAGGAGACTACCTTCACAGTAGAAGGGTGTTGTGTCTCTAATTACACTGATATGTACCAGAGGCTTCACTTCAGAGAGGGTTTCATAAGGCTAGAACCTACTAACAGGCAGAATTAAAGACTTTTTTTTTTTTTTTCATTCTGGCTTATCTCCAAAGGCTGGATCATACTAATTAAAGTACAGAGGAGAGAACCACCCCAGACTTGAGAGCTTATTTTGCTGGTTTTCACTATCTTACTGACATGGAGATTGTAGGCTCTGTGTGTGTGTGTGTGTGTGTATGTGTGTGTGTGTGTGTGTGTGTTGGTAACTCTGGCAACACCCCCATTTTTGTTGGCTCTCCTGGCACTCTTACTGGATTATCTGCCTCATGCTGCCTCAGGATCTGCCTTTTCTATTACTTTGTCTCCAATAAAACATTCAGTTAATTCAAATGTGAATTCAAAACCAGTTATGTTGCCTTGTTTACTGCCCCCAAGCCAGCCATTCAGTAGCTTAATTTAGAGAGAGGTGATCAAGTAGGCAAATATACGACATGAGTGGGTGTCTTATTGTTTTATTGCATCTCTCAGTGCACGGGTACCTCCACAACAAAGCCTATCTAAGCAGGATTTATTTGATTGTAGGAGAAAAGAATGTTCTATTCTGAAAGCGATGGGGACTTCCGAAAGTGGTTGAATAGTCTGAGAGAAACATTTACAGCAATGTGAAACCTGTCCTTACATTGCCTTCCTCATGGTAGTGAACTTGTTTCCTTAGAGGAAAACATGAAACACTGTTCTCATGTTCATGAAAACACACAACAGAAACCTGGATCTGCGTCCTGTGGTTTTTATATTATCATTGAGGTTTGGACCAGAAATGAACAGGAACAATTATCAAACAGAGTCTTGCCAACTCATTTACTGATAGACACTCAGGAATGAGAAGCAGATTACTTTTTTTTTTTTTTTTTTTTTTCCTGTGAAGCGATAAGATCTCTAACTAAAACGTTCAGGAAAACACTCATTTAATTCTTTTGGGCAAGTAGTCTAAATCATTTGTTTCATTTGAGAGGCAGGATTGATTTAGCATGGACTTTGGAGCCCAATTCCCTGGCCCAAACCCCAGCTCTCACCCAGCTGGGTGACCTTGGATGAGATACTAAACCTCTCTGTGCCTCACTTTCCTCATCAGTAATATGAAGATGAAAATGATAGGTCCTGCCTTAGGGTCTTCGTGGGGACTAAGTGACTTAACTCAGGAAAAGATTTAGGAGCCCAGAATATGAAAAGCACTCTGTGTTAGGCATTATTATTTGTTTATAAATACTATTAAAATTATTTTTCTTCAAATAATGAGTATTATTCACTATGTATACACTCATGCTACTTATTTAAGGTGGTTATTTCTTAGAAAGTAAAAATTATCATTATTCGGTTTGAATAAACCCATTGTAAAGAACTTTGAGTTTTCATAATTATTATAGGGAAGACTTGAGAGCACTGGCCTAATCATTCAGTGGAACCCAAAGAGATATCAAAATTTCAATATTTATGGAGATTATAAAGACATTTAAAGTCCTCCAAATTTTCTGTTAATTGAAAGCTAGAGAAAGTGTACATTTTTTTTTTTAAGATTTTACCCATTTATTTGAGAAAGAGACAGAAAGGGAGAGAGCATGAGTTGAGCAGTGGTAGGGGCAAAGAGAGAGGGAGAACGAAACTCCTAGCCAAGTAGTGAAGCCCAATGTGGGACTTGATCCAAGGACCCTGGGATCATGACCTGAGCAGAAGGCAGAGGCTTAACTGACTGAGCCACCCAAGTGCCCTAAGAAAATATCTATTTTAAAGCGGAGGACAGAAATTGTCAAGGTTTTTGTATGTGTAATGTTCTTTTAACATTGAAAAGCATAGATTTCTTACTACAGATATGTGCTTTCACCAGTATTAAACATGGGGAATTATTTCGGGGACAGTTTGTTTCTATTTCAGGGACGGTCTATCAGGGAGGCTTTTCCCCTTGCCCTTGTTAACATTAGGAGACCTCTCCATGGTATGCTATGTGAAATATTCAATATCCCCATCCAGATCATCTTTGATAGTGAGTACAGGCCACACATACTATCTGGGTATATATCTAGAGAGCAAAGATGATAATACTTAGCATTTAAGTTTGAAAGTTCCTTTGCTTTTAATGTTGGCATGGCTTTATTTCCATGGGACCATCTCATGTTTCTGACATTGATGACTGTCCCATTTCCCAACAGTTCTGGGGATAGTGGGAATATGTTTGCTACAAACCTACTTGCCCTAACTTTCTCCCCTTCTTGCTATTCCCCATTCTTACCTGCCTTCCCACAGTCCCCCAATTTTAAACGGAGACCTGGTAACTAGCCTAACAGAAGAGTCTGAAATGGATAGAAGAATTAATGCTTTTAGAGGGCACAAATACTTAACATGGATTCTGTTAAAGCATAATTACTATTTTTAGGGAGCCAACTAGAAGGTCAGTAAAAAAATCCTGCTTCCCAGAGATTTTTTACTTTAACTTATAGATTTACTTTCGGTAATCTGTTTCTTAGAAGTACAATTTGTTTAGATTGGTAGAATCACTGACAATGATTCTCTGGCATCCATATTTGCTAATCATCAGAACACAGATGGATCTGCTGTGTGGCCAAGGCTGTGAACCATCGTTAAGACCAGTAATTCTCAATTTTTATGTACATCAGGATCCCTCAGAAGACTTGTGAAAACACAGACTGGTGTGGGGCACTTAGGTGAGCATCCAACTCTTGATTTCAGCTCAGGTCATGATCTTGGGGTCATGAGATTGAGCCCCACCTCTGGCTCTGTGCTCAGAGCAGAGTCTGCTGGAGATGTTCTCTGTCTCCCTCTGTCCCTCCTTCCGTGTGCTCTCGCTCAATTTAGGTTATACATGGATCCCTTGTCCTGGGAGAAGACATTTTACTCCCAAGATCTAGGTAACCTCTCCAAAGTTACCAAAATTCCATGCTCATGATTCTGACAAATCCTGGAGTGAGACTTACACTCTCAGGTCCCCTCCTGTCTTGTGCTTCTTGGGGTCCTGCTCCCTCTCACATGCACAATGGTGACTCAGCCTCTTCTTCTATCTCAGTTGTGAGTGAAATAAACCTCAGTAGAAATGTTTCAGGGAACCCGAAGAAAGGCCTAGATCACAAAAGAGAACAACTTCCCTCATCCTCAAGTGTCCCTTCAACTTCACCTTGCCGGCTCTGGCCTCGCCCCATTTTCTGCCTTCTGTCTCTCCCCACTCCACGGTCTTTACCCAGCTGTCAGGAGGAAGAAAAACCCATCCCTGTCCATGAAGAGTGGCAGAACTATCACATGTTGTTCTGCAGGCCCTTTCCTCCTACAAACGTCTAGCACAGTATTAGCCCAAACAAAGACAGGTCCCTTCTGGGAGTAAGTCTGGTGCCAGATGTTAAGATAACGATCACTTTTACTTTATTATTACTAAATACCCATCAAAATGGCAACACTGTAATAACCCTCTGGATTTATCTACTATTACCCCTTCTCTAAGTATCTCCAAGTAGAATCTGAAATCTTTAGATCTTTGCCCATTTCTTCTTTACTTTTTTTGTTTTTTGTTTTTGTCTGGAAATTTTATTCGGTGTGTTCACTGCATGTGCTGCTGTTAGGGAACTATATTTGCAGTCTCTGTCTGGATGGGAGGGCAGGACTGGTAGGGGAGGAGGGATAGTGTGGGGTTAGTGAACAAGGCCAAGGTAAATTTGGGGGCTGAGTTTTTGAAAACTTCGTTAAAAAGTACACTTTACTATCTATTCTCATAACTTTTTGTTCTCATTCTCTTTTCCAGAGTTTATTCATTGGCTAATTATTGTCACATTAGTTTGGAACATGTGAAACTCAGTCTCTGTAAGAATGTCACCCTGGATGTGGTTCAAAAACTGCGAAAACTGTAGATGGTAAGAGAATATTGATTTTTGTCCACTTGTTTCTCTTTCAGTCCTAAATGTCATCACAAAATGAAAACTTGATATCAGCTGTGCATTGGTTTATTATTTAATGTTTATATTATTATTATTTATAAATTCTCAGTGTTGTTTCCATTTTATCAACACAGAGTTCTTGCCATCATTAAATATTTCCCAGAAAAAAGCTTCTGGTAACTTCATTTAAGACCATACCAAGTTTTCATGACTTCTCATATAGCACAAAAATCATATTAGTTCCTTTGTACTTTGAAACTCATTGAGAGTTCAGGAAAAAATACTTGAGGCATATTAGATACTTTTCAGTTATGTTGGCCTCTGTCCTTGGGATACCCTTTACCTGAATGATAGACAAGCCAGGGAAAGAAAAACATTCGAGGAGTTTTTGGAGTTGAAACTACCATTTCAGATGTCCCATATTTCAAGAATTATTTGATTAACCTTAGTCTCCTCATGTGAAATCTGAACTTCTTGGAGGAAATCTGAGATTTTTGTAATGAGTTAATCTTCCAGGAAATAGAGGAATCCATAGAACAAATACTTCTGTATGGAACCTCAGAACTTTTTAGGTTTCAAAATGAACAAAATAATGGAACAGTTTGAGGAAATTCAGTTTGCTGATTGTCTATGTCTTATAAAAATTAACTAATAATTTATTACTAAAAAATATGAATTGAGAACTTAGAAGATATAATGGAATTTACATTATTTTCCAAAACCCTAAATATATGGCATTCCTCCACAAATGTTGAATAACCAGTGTTAGAACAACTAGAAAAACAGTAAAAATAGTGAAGTTAATTCTATAACTCATAACTGACCCAAACCAAATTCCAGACAGAATAGAACTTGAAAAGTAAAACCATAGATTTAAAAAAGGGGGGGGGGCTTTCCTGTGCCTTGTTTATTTGAGCTGACATAATTCATACTAAGTAATATCTTTGTGAACAGGTCACAATGAAATTGTGGAAACTTATTGTAGGAACAGAAGGATCCAACTCTTCCATGAAGGCTGGGAAATGGTATGGTTAGACAGAAGAGGGGAAAATTAAGTTTGATATTCACATTTTGTGATGATAATAAGGAGCTATTATGTTAATTACATAATCCAGATCTTTCCCTTGACAAATTGTGACAACCAATAATGTCTCCAAACATTGCCAGATGTCTCCCGGGAAACAAAATTATCATAGATTGAAAAAAAGAAATATCAAAATGATCGAATTTTTAAGATCTACTACCCATTAAGCAGTCAGTATTAAAGAAACAATAGCACTGCTAAAGTAAGTGTTTAAAAACAAAGGGTAACATGCACTTGGACATAAGATTTCCCTAAGATTTATGTAAAAAAATTTTAAAAATCACCCTAGTTTTTAACTGTCGCTGCCTGCCAAAGGATTTTGATTACTAATTCTTTCTCAGGTTGTGGAGACAAGGACCGAGAAAAATTATTCGGATGCAGGGATCTATGTGATTTCTGATGTGTATTAACCAGAAAATGGGGTGTTCTGGTAAATCTCGTAGATTAGTTTGCAAGAAAACTTGTATATGCAGACGTTTACCAAAGTTCCGCAATTACAAGAGACTGAAATACTCACAACATTAACCAATTTGGGAGTCCTACCCCTATCCTCCTTTGCTCTTTTTGTCCAGGTAGCTTTTCACACTCCTGCTAGCCCTTTGCTTTACCTGAGCAACCAGTGTTTCACTCCAAAGACCCTGGCAAACGCTACCGCTGAAGCCCCGGTTCTGGCCGGGTGTCCCAAGTCCAAGAGGCCCCAACCCGGGCTGGGCCGGATGGAGCCTGGCACAGAAGGGACAGCGGGCTCCGGAGGCGTGGGAGTCCGTGCCGCGCGCCCCTCCTACCTGGCTGGGCGGAGTCAGGCCGAGCGGAAAGTGTGAGGGCCGCTCCGCGGGGCGCTCAATCTCCGGCGGCCGCTGCTGCGCTGTACTCGGAGTCCGGCTCCGAGGGCCCGGCAGGAGCAGCGTTGGAGCGCCCCGCCCCGCCCGGACATTCCTGCAAGCGGCCCAACCAGCTGGACCAGGTCGACTTCCCGGGGCTTCCGGCAGCAGCAGGTGGCCCCGGACTTCCCGCTGTCACCGCTGCCCTGGCGGGCCGCGCGCCCCGTTGCCCCTGGAGCCCTTTGGGCTACCCTCACCGGGCGGGATGGAGGCGGACGGGGACCGGGAGGAGCTGGCCCACCTGCGCTCGCTCTTCGCTGCCTGCGACGCGAACCGCTCGGGGCGCCTGGAGCGCGAGGAGTTCGGCGCGCTGTGCGCGGAGCTGCGTGTGCGGCCGGCCGACGCCGAGGCCGTGTTCCAGCGGCTAGACGCTGACCGCGACGGCGCCATCACCTTCCAGGAGTTCGCGCGTGGCTTCCGTGGGTCCTGCCGCGGGGGGCGGCACCGAGGCTGGGCTCCCTGGGAGCCCGCGTCCGCCTCAGCCCAGGTGGGACCCGACCCCGAGGACAGCCAAGAGGACGAGGGCGACGGGGACGCGCTGGCAGACCCTGGGGTCGGGCGAGCGCCGGGCAGGCTTGGCAGGACTTCCAGGCGCGACTTGGAGACGAGGCCAAATTCATGCCCAGGTGCGTGTGTGGGTTGGCGGGCGGGAGGTGAGGAGGGTGTTACCTGCCCTCACAGGTGCGCTGGCGTCTCCCTCTTAACCCGCCCAGTGAGCAGACCTACCGGACCCAGCTCTTCTTTCTGAGTTGCTTTTCTCTGTCCAACTATTCCAAGGGGCGAACCACTAGAGCTGAAAAAAACCAAGAAATCACTTCTCATTTTACGAGAAGAACCTCATTTTCCACTGAAGGAAAAGCCGATCTACATCTGAACTTTCAAAACTTACACTGAAGAGCAAGAAACAATCTTCAGCCATAAATTAAAAACTTGCTTTAAGCTCTCATTTCTCAAGAGAGTCAGGGCTTCACAGCCCTCCATGCCCCAGAAGTTGGGCCCTGCCTGTCCGCCCGTCTAGTCAGAAAGCAAACAACACAGGCTATTTGTAATGACAGGCAAACACTAATGAATTTCGGAGCATGTCTGGTGCTTGCATTTATGGATCATAAAATCATCTGGCTTCTTCTCCCCCCGTGCTGACATGTCAATGAGGCAACCCTGAGTATTGACAGGCAGGAAGGGGACTGCCAGGACCACTCTGTGAGAGGGAGGCTGGGAGTTGAGGGGGATGGCTTGTTAACCTTCCCATTCCATACAAACCCATTTTTATGCTCCTACAGTCACAGCCTAAACCTTGGCATGCAGAATCCCATTAAATGCTATTTATTTTTTTAAACATCTTGAGGTGGGAAAGAGAGGCAATCTGTCTCAATTGCCTAAGGTATAAACCCAGTCAGAAGTTACCAAAATGGCTTTTTAAATACCAGCTAGATATAAAGAAAGAATTTGAAATGCAGTTAGATTTTTCCAGTTAAACATATAATTTGTCTAGTACACCCTACTAAATTCTAAGTGTCTAGAAAAAAGGTACTTCCATAAAACATAGGCTTTCAGTCTAGGAACACCACAAACAGGCTCAGCCACCAGGGTAGAGCCCCTCATTGCCCAGCCAAGGCAGAGTCCTGTTCTGGCCACACTGCCATGACCACCTGGGAGGAAGGGACCGTGGTGGCTTGGGACTCTTTCCATTGACAGGAGGTCTGGGGGAGCCTCTACGGAACCCAGATAGCCCAGATAGGCCACAGTTTATCTGGGGCCCTCCAGAGGCTGACGCTCATTTCTCGAGGAGGTGCACATCAGAGACCACAGGAGGAGTTCTAAAATGCAGAATGAGCCCCTGTATAAGGGGAATCTTTCTTGACTCCAAAGGGTTGTGTGAGTTCATTATAGATCCTGGATATCAACCTTTTGTCTGTACTGTCGTTTGCAAATATTTTCTCCCATTCTGTGGGTTGCCTCTTTGTTTTTTTGACTGTTTCCTTTGCTGTGCAGAAGCTTTTGATTTTGATGAAGTCCTAAAAGTTTATTTTGCCTTTGGAGACATATCTTGAAAGAAGTTGCTGTGGCTGATATCGGACAGGTTATTGTCTGTGTTCTCCTGTAGGATTCTGATGGATTCTTGTCTCACGTTGAGGTCTTTTATCCATTTTGAGTTTATCTTGGTGTATGGTGTAAAAGAATGGTCGAGTTTCATTCTTCTACATATAGCTGTCCAGTTTTCCCAGCACCATTTATTGAAGAGATTGTCTTTTTTTCCACTATATAGTTTTTCCTGTTTTGTCAAAGATTATTTGACCATAGAGTTGAGGGTCCATATCTGGGCTCTCTACTCTGTTCCACTGGTCTATGTGTCTGTTTTTATGCCAGTACCATGCTGTCTTGATGATCACAGCTTTGTAGTAAGTAAAGCTTGAAATCAGGTAACATGATGCCTCCCGTTTTATTTTTGTTTTTCGACATTTCCTTAGCGGTATTGGGTATTTACCCCAAAGATACAGATGTAGTGAAAAGAAGGGCCATCTGTACCCCAATGTATAGCAGCAATGCCCACGGTCTCCAAACTGTGGAAAGAACCAAGATGCCCTTCAACGGACGAATGGATAAGGAAGATGTGGTCCATATACACTATGGAGTATTATGCCTCCATCAGAAAGGACAAATACCCAACTTTTGTAGCAACATGGACGGGACTGGAAGAGATTATGCTGAGTGAAATAAGTCAAGCAGAGAGAGTCAATTATCATATGGTTTCACTTATTTGTGGAGCATAACAAATAGCATGGAGGACATGGGGAGTTAGAGAGGAGAAGGGAGTTGGGGGAAATTGGAAGTGGGGATGAACCATGAGAGACTATGGACTCTGAAAAACAATCTGTGGGTTTTGAAGGGGTGGGGGGTGGGAGGTCAGGGTACCAGGTGGTGGGTATTATAGAGGGCACGGATTGCATGGAGCACTGGGTGTGGTGCAAAAAATAATGAATACTGTTATGCTGAAAATAAATAAAAAATAAATTTAAAAAAAAAAGGAAAGATTACTGGTTTCTCAGGGTAGGAGCAGGGAGGAGGGGGAGTGACTGCTAACAGGTATAGTTTTTAGGTGATGAAAATGTTCTGGAATTAGGTACTGGTGATGGGGAGAGTTTTATAACTGTGAATAGACTAAAGATCAGTGGACCATACACGTTAAATTGGTGATTTAATGGCGTGTGTATTGTATCTCAATAAAGTTGTTATAAAAATTACATTTGTTTATAGTTCCTTATGTTGTTTTTGTAATATTTTGTAAAGGGTTCATGAATTGAGTGGCTCTGCTATAAACACATCTTTCCATTTCCATCTACTTGTCATCAAGTCTTCTCAGCACTTAATTCTATCACAATGAGAAATATGTTGGTACTGAACCCAGATGTGCTTTAGCAGTAGTAGTATTTCTCCATGGATAAAGAATAAAGAATAATCTCATTTGTAACATTAAGAGATAAATTTCTAATAAAATTTTCTTTTTATTATTAAGCTATTTTAATAATTACTTAGTATATCCCTGATGAACATGGATGCAACAATTCTCAATAAAATACTCACAGATAAAACCCAATAATGCTTTAAAAAAACCATTCAACACAATCAAGTGGGATTTACTTCTGGGTTGCAAGTGTGGTTCAATATTCACAAATGAATCAATGTGATATTCCATATTAGTAAAAGAAAGGGTAAGAACCATGTGACCATTTCAATAGATGCAGAAAAGGCATTTGATAAAATACAATACCTATTCATGAGAAAAATCCACAAAAAAGTAGGGACAGAGGGGATACACCTCAACATAATAAAGGCCTTCTACGAGAAACCTGCAGCTAATATCATCCACAATGGATGATAAATGGGAAAAACCAAACATTTTTTCCTCTATGGTCAGGAACACAGGGGTGTCCACTTTTACGACTGTTATTAACTCAGTACTGGAAGTCTTAGTCACAGCAATCGGACAACAAAAGGAAATAAAAGGTATCCAAATCAGTAAGGAGTAAGTTGAAATTTCACTATTTGCAGATGACATGATATTATATATAGGAAATCTGAAAGCCCTACCAAAACCCTGTAGAACTGATAAATGAATTCAGTAAAGTCACAGGATACAAAATCAATGTACAGAAATATTTTGCATTTCTATGCACTAGTAATGAAGCAGTAGAAAGAGAAATCAAGGAATCCATCCCATTTATAATTGCACCAAAAATATAAGACACCAGGAATAAACCTAATTAAAGAGGTGAAAGACCTGTTCTCTGCAAACTGGAAAACACTCATGAAAGAAACTGAAGACCACACAAAAAAATGGAAACACATTCCATGCTTATGGATTGGAACACCAAATGTTGTTAAAATGTCTATACTACCCAAAACAATTCACACACTTAAGGCAATCCCTATCAAAATACCAAAAGCATTTTTCACAGAGCTAGAAAAAACTATCCTCAAATTTGTATGGAACCACAAAAGACCTGAACTGCAAAGCAACCTTTGAAAAAGCAAAGCAAAGTTGGAGGCATCACAATTTTGGATTCAAGTTATATTACAAAGCTATATATAGTGGTCAAAACATGATGGTACTGGCACAAAAGCAGACACATAGAACAAGAGAAAACTCTGAAATGGACCCACAACTATATGGTCAACTAATCTTCAACAAAGAAGAAAGAATATGGGGGAAAAAAAAGAGACTTCAACAAATGGTGTTGGGAAAATTGGACCTGAACATGCAAAAGAATGAAACTGGACCACTTTCTTACACCATACACAAAAATTAACTCAAAATGGTTTAAAAACCTTAATGTAGGGGCGCCTGGGTGGCTCAGTGGATTGAGCCTCTGCCTTTGGCTCAGGTCATGATCCCAGGGTCCTGGGATTGAGCCCCACATTGGGCTCTCTGCTCGGCGGGGAGCCTGCTCCCCGCCCCTCTTTGCCTGCCTCTCTGCCTACTTATGATCTCTGTCAAATAAATAAATAAAATCTTAAAAAAAAAAACCCAAATGTAGGTTTGAAACCATAAAAATTCTAGAGGAGAACACAGTCAGTAAATTCTTTGACATTGGCTATAACAACTTCTTACTAGATAGGTCTCCTGAGGCAAGGGAAACAAAAGCAAAAATGAACTATTTTATCCAAATAAAACGCTTCTGCACAGTGAAGGAAACAATCAACAAAACTAAAAGGCAACTTGCAGAATGGGAGAAAATATTTTCAAATGACATATTGGATAAAGGGGTTAGTATGTAAAACATAGAAACTTGTAAAACTCAATACCCTAAAAATGAATTATCTGATTAAAAAGGGGCAGAAGGGGCACCTGGGTGGCTCAGTGGATTAAGCTGCTGCCTTCAGCTCAGGTCATGATCTCAGGGTCTTGGGATTGAGCCCCGCATGAGGCTCTCTGCTCAGCAGGGAGCCTGCTTCCCCCTGACTCTCTGCCTACTTGCGATCTCTCTGTCAAATAAATAAATAAAACCTTAAATAAATAAATAAATAAATAAAAAGGGACAGAAGATATGAATAGACATTTTTTTCAAGGAAGACATACAGGTGACCAACAGACACATGAAAGGATGCTCAACATCACTCATCAGGAAAATGTGAATCAGAACTACAATTAGACATCACCGCATACGTGGCAGAATGACTAAAATTGACAACACAAGAAACAACAGGTGTTGGTGAGGATGCGGAGAAAGGGGAGCCCTCTTACACTGTTGGTGGGAATGCAAGCTGGTGCAGCCAGTCTGGAAAACAGTACGGAGGTTCCTCAAAGAGTTAAAAATAGAGCTACCCTATGATCCAGCAATTGCACTACTGGGTATTGACCCAAAGGATACAAAAATTCTGATTTAAAGGAGCACATGCACCCTAATGTTTACAGCAGCATTAACTACAATAGCCAAATTATGGAAACAGCCCAAGGGCCCACTTACTGATGAACGGATAAAGATGTGGTGTGTATGTATATATGGTGTGTATATATATATGTATGTATATACATACATGCATATGGACAGACATATGCAGTAGAATATAACTCAGGCATAAAAAAAATGAAATCTTGCCATTTGCAAGGACATAGATGGAGTTAGCATAATTCTAAGTGAAATAAGTCAGAGAAAGACAAATACTGTATGATTTCACCCATATGTAGAATCTAAGAAAAAAAAAAACAAGCAAAGGGGGGAAAAAAATAGAAGGCGGCAAACCAAGAAACAGACTCTTAACTATAGAGAACAAAGTGACGGTTACCAGAGGGGAGGTGGGTGGGGGCTGGAGATTAAGGTGTGTGCTTGCTGTGAGGAGCACTGGGTGTTGTATGGAAGTGTTGAATCACTATACTGTACTCTTGACACTGACACTACATGGTATGTTAACTGGGATTTAAATAAAAACATATATTAAGAAAATACTGCATATTTAATAAAAAAAAACTATAATAAGGATAGTGATGGTTTAGTGCTTTTATAATAATGACAAAAAGCCAGAGCATCAAAGTGGTCCCTAAAAGGCATAATGAAAGCATCTGGTATACCTGGAGAAGAAACCGTTGTAGTAGGATGATGAAGAGCTTGGGCTCTGAGACAGATGGCCTGGGCTCTAAGCCCAGCTTTGCTGTTCTAAGGTGTGACCTTGGGCAGGTGGTTTCGTCTTTCTGTCTTGATCTCCTCACCTTTAAAATGACATGATTTATAGCACTTCTCTCAGAGTTGTGAGGTTTAAGTGAGTTCTTATTTGTAAATCCTTTGGAAGAGAGCTGGACACACAGTAACTGCTTTAGAAGGGTTAGCAGGTGGGGCGCACAGTCCTGCACCCCCAGGGCATTGCAGACTCATGGTAACCTGGTCAGTTATCTAGAACCTTCTGTTCTACCAAAGCAACAGCATCTCTGAACAAAAATAACAAAATTGGATCTGGAAGTTTCAGAAAAAGATATTAACCATAAAGAATCAGAATTTGCTTTTTAAAAACAAACATCTCTTTTTCTTCTTTTTTCTTCTTTTTCTTCTATCTCCACCTATAAACCAAACATTTTGTGATCTGTAAAGTCACACTGGATGCAGATGCATCCAAAAGAGTTTTAATTCTTCTCAAAGTTCAAGTGCTAAGAATGTGTCCATAGCCACATGGTCCAAAACCACGGTATACTTGCAATTTAGGTATGGAATATGTCAAGAATAAGAGAGACTCTTCCACATTATGGATTCCTGTGGAATTTTAAGGCACAAGATGGAGAAAATGTAATACATCAAAATTCCTTTCAGGAAGAAAACTATATTCATAAAGAAATGCTTGGACAAGTTGTTTTGGGGCAGGGAGTATATAAAAGGTCAAGTTACAAATGGAAGTATAAGTGGCCTCTTAAGGAAGAGGCTGTCCAGCTGCTAGAATTCTTGGTTTCTGTTTGCCCAAAGTTTGGGGTAGAAACTGGGTCAGATCTCAACTACCCTGCAGAGTAAAGTGGAAGGTGATAGAGTTAGAGGTGGGGGTAGAGAAACTCAGGGAGGATAAAGAGAGAAGTCAGAGGGACTTGATGCAGAATCTCTATGAACCAGAAAGAAAAGTGAAAAATAAGAGAAGCAAAATACGCTTTTTTGTTTTGTTTTGTTCTGTTTTTATGAAAGAAAAAAAGACAAGACAGGAAGCAAAAGCTAAAATCTAAGTAACAGAATGGTCAAATAGAAAATTTTCAGAAATGAAACTGTAGAAATGTATAGTTTTTTCTCTGGGTCACATGAGCTCAGATCCTACTAGTCTGAACTACAGAATTTTTTTTTAAGATTTTGTTTTTAAAGATTGTATTTATTTTAGAGTGAGAGCACAAGCACGTGTGCGAGTGGGGGGAGGGGCAGGGGAAAGGGAAGGAGAGAGAATCTGGAGCAGGCTCCCTGCTGACCACATAGCCCCATCACATAAAGCAATTAAACTCCCGGTCCAATTATTCTAACACGAGTGTGTATCTTCGTCAGATTCTAATGCCTGCTTTAGGTTATACTTCAGGCTCCTCAGAGTATTATTTTTTTTATTGCATTTTTATCAGGCTTTAAATTTGTTTGTTTGTTTTTTCTTTTCAGCGTAACAGAATTCATTTTTTTTTGCACCACACCCAGTGCTCCATGCAATACGTACCCTCCTTAATACCCACCACTTGGCTCCCCCAATTTCCTGCCGCCCCCTTCAAAACCCCCAGATTGTTTTTCAGAGTCCATAGTCTCTCATGGTTCATCTCCCCCTCCAATTTCCCTCAACTCCCTTCTCTTCTCCATTTCCCCATGTCCTCCATGTTATTTGTTATGCTCCAGAAATAAGTGAAACCATATGATAATTAAGTGATAACCATATGACACTCTCTGCTTGAATTATTTCACTCAGCATAATCTCTTCCAGTCTCATCCATGTTGCTACAAAAGTTGGGTATTCGTCCTTTCTGATGGAGGCATAATACTCCGTAGTGTATATGGGCCACATATCTTCCTTATCCATTCGTCCGTTGAAGGGCATCTTGGTTCTTTCCACAGTTTGGCGACCGTGGCCATCACTGCTATAAACATTGGGGTATAGATGAAAGTCAGATACGACATATCAGATAAATGCTGCTGGTGGATCTTTAGCATGAGTTTTTACGATGATCTGCCTGACAGTTGGGCAGGGTTTGATGTTTGCTGTAGCTATAAGTGCCAGAAGATTCCACTTCCTCCAGGGTTCTTGTTTTCACCTGCCCGGTTTATAGCGGGTTGCCTTAAGTACCTCACTTCAAAGAGAGACCATGTCTCTCTTGCTGCTGTAATTCACTATTATGATACTGGGGTCCTGTCTGTGTGGTGGTACGGTATAGTGGAGGAGCATTCCAATATTATGGTTAAATCTCAGGGGTTTTTTTGTCCCTGGGCTGTGACCTTCCTTAGCTCTTTTCTTCCTTACATGAGACAGGAAAGCTAGAGGGGGTGAAGTGGGAGGAATGCTTTTCACCACCTGGGAAAAGCTCTGATAAAGTCTTTCTTTCCCACCAGAGTAAGCCTTCGCTATAAAGAATGCTTCAGATAGATTTCCCAGTGGTGACTCTTCCACTATCACTAGAGACCTTTCTAGGTTCATCATAAGGACCTGATGGTATTTCTGGAGGGAAAGCCCACAAAAGCATGAGAACTACCCCTAGGCAAAACTTGGAGTTCTTCATACTCATTTTGTCCACACTGAGCATCTGGCAAGTTGTCAAAATCACCATTCCTATGGGTTTATGGCTCTGGTCGCTTTTGTTCTAGGCACAACAGATTCTAGCTGTGACTCCAGATTCCTCTCTATCTCCATATTCCAGGTCCCAGGACCTCAGTTCCCTGATGGGTCCTCTTTTAAAAGTTCCATTTTGGGGTCTTTTTTTTAATCTTGTGCATGATACCTATTGTAAAATCCACACCATGCAAAATTGCTTGGACAGATGTGTATATACACTTCCTGATTATAATCAGAAGTGAAATAAACTCAGCCCATTAAAAAAAGGAAGGGGGGAGAGAGAAAAAAGAGGGAGGAGGAGGAAGAGAAAAAGAAGAAAGAGTAACCTGTAAAAGTTCCAATTTCTCAATATCCTAGACACCAGCTGGTATAGTCTGTCCTTCCAGTTGTAGTCATTTTAATAGTGGGCAGTGGTATCTCACAGTGATGTCAGTTTTTGTTTTCTTAAATAATTTTTTTGTTGTTTAGCGAGAAAGAGCGAGAGAGAGAACACATGCAAGTGGGGCCAGGAAGCAAAGGGAAAGAATTCCCAGCAGGCTCCATGCTCAGCAGGGACCCCAGCTTGATCCCATGACCCTGAGATCATGACCCGAACCAAAAGTCAATAGTCGGACGTCCAACTAACTGAGCCACCTTCATTTTTCATTTTCCTTATGATTAACGATATTGAGGATATTTTTATGTGTTTGCTTGCCATTCATACATCTTTTCTGGTGAACTTTCAACTTTTTCATCCAATTTTTACTAGGTTGTTTTCTTACTATGGAATTTTGAGAGTTCTTCATATCATCTAGGTAGAATTACTTATCATATGCACTTTGCAAATATTTTCTCCCAGTCTGTGGCTTATCTTTTTGCTCTCTTAACAGTACCTTTTGAAAAGTCTAAGTTTTTGATTTTAGTGAAGCACATTCTATTGATTTTTTTTTTCTTTTATGCCTCACACTTTTAGTGTTATAGCAAAGAGGTCTTCACCTAACTGAAGGGCAGAAAGATCTGCTCCTATGTTTCCATCTAGATATTTTATAGTTTTGGGTTTTATATCTACCTCTGAGGTCCACTTTTCCTATTGTCTTTCCTCTTGTTGAGGACTTCAGTTGCAAGTATAGTAGGATGCTTATGCTCTTTTCGTTTATTTAAGTTCTTTTTTTCTCTTTGGGTTTCCTTTGGGAGAGTTTCTATTGTTTGGTCTTCAAATTCACTAATTTGTGTTCTATAACATATGATGGCTATTAGTCTTACCAAGAGTATATCGATTTTTTATCTTATACAATGTAATTTTCACCTCTAGAAATTTTATTATTTTAAAGATATACTTATTATATAGAGAGAATGAGCATGCAAGCAGGAAGGAGGAGCAGAGAGAGAGGGAGAGAGAGTATCAAGCAGACTCCCTGCGGAGTGCGGAGCCTGATGCAGGGCTCAATCTCATGACCCTTAGATCATGACCTGAGTGAAAAAATTAGAGTCAGATCCTTAACTGACTGAGCCACTCAGAACCCCTAGAAATTTTTAAAAATTTATCTTTCATATCTCTACTTAATCTTTGAACATATTAAAACACATTTAATGTTCTTAGCTTTTTTTTTTTAAGACTTTATTTGACAGCCAGAGAGAGCACAAGCAGGGGAGTAGCATGCAGAGGGAGAGGGAGAAGATATAGGGCTCCATCCCAGGACCCCGGGATCATGACCTGAGCTGAAGGCAGACACTTAACTGACTGAGCCACCTAGGCACCCCAAGTACCTAGCTTTTAATTACAACACCTTTGCCAGTTCTGGGTTTTATTTTTCTTCATGTAGGCAGGAAGTGATAGGGCTATTTGGAGCCAGATTACCCTTAGTACCTTATGTGTCATATTTTCTTGTTTCTTTATATGCATGGTAACTTTTTAAATGGTAATCTTTAATTGGATAACACTATGAATTTTACTTTCTTGGGTGCTAGATACATTTGTATTCGTATAAATTTTCTTTTGCTTGTTCTGAGGTACAATTAGTTTTCTTAGAAATAGTTTGAGTCTTTGGGTCTTGCTTTTGAGATTTGTTAGGAAAGAGGGGAGAAGAATTTATTGTTGGGCTAATAATTCTCCACATGTGAAGCAAGAATCTTCTGTGTATTCTAGTGAAAGCTCCTCAAATTATGAGCTTTTCATCACGGATGATGGGAACATGCAGTATTCCCTACTCTATATGAGTGCCAGACACTATTTCTTCTAGTTATTTTGGGCAATTCTTCTTGGTTATTAAGTAGCTTCCTCACGTAATGTGTTGATCATTACTCTGCTGCATACTAGAGCAGAGATCTAGAGATTTACTGGATTTCTATTTCTGTGCAACACTATCCTATCTGGTATTTTGTTCTGTGTTATAAACAAAAACCAATACACATGAATTACACAAATATCACATCGAAGCTCATGTAGGCAGGAAGTGATAGGGCTATTTGGAGCCAGATTACCCTTAGTACCTGTAAGACCCAGACCCAGCACCAGGGAAGCCAGCAAGAGGGTGGGGAGAATAAGAGGTTTTATTTTTTATGGTCACTTCAGTAATGGTGAAAAGTGGGAGTAGACGGCAGTCAGCCCTTGAATAGCAGAAGAAAGTGTGAAGTGTCAGCTTCTGATAGACAGGAGGTAATCCTTCTTCAAAAGTCATATGGCCAGGAAAAACTGGGAAATTAACTTGCTAGAAGCTGAATTGCAAATAAAGGGAAACCTTCATCAAACAAAGAGGCAGAGATCAAAGGAAGCCCCGTCCTGTATATATGGAAGGGAACGTCTGAGAAGAGTATAGAACACATGCCTTCCTCTGATCTTTGGAGCAGATGATGGTACTATTTACAGAATTCTCCCCTGGAAGAACACACACTCTTTCCTTTGAGCTAGAATTAGCCTGACTGCGAAATATTTAACCACGATTAGAGATCTACTTTTGGGGAGGAGCCGCGGCAGCCCATGAGGGCTCCAGCAAAAGGAGCAGTTTGCACCCAATTTAAATTTGATCTGGATATTAGGGGCCAAACTTCTGGAAACTTAATCCTCTGGCAGGACTTGTGGGCTGGAGCCCAGAGATCTCCTAGCCATGCTGTTTAGAGAAGCCAAAAATGAATGTGGTTGAAAAGATGACTGACATTTAATGTTGTTGGGCCAAAGCAAAGCACTATGCCAAAGGGCCTCTGGGATGGCCAGCAGCTGGCCAGGGGCAGGACTACGTGCAAAGCTGTGTATCAGAAGAACTAGATTCTTGGAGCCAACTAGGTGGTATTCAAGAATAGAAGGGAGAGAAGTCATGCAGGCAGGGAAAAGATACCCAAGATGAAAGGCTAGTGGGGAAGCTGTGGGAAAGGGTAGGATTGGACAGATGGAAGAGGTCAAAAGCCTAGAATAAAGGCAATTGGGGGGGTGCCTGGGTGGCTCAGTGAGTTGGGGCCTCTGCCTTTGGCTCAGATCATGATCTCGGGGTCCTGGGATGGAGCCCTGCATCGAGCTCTCTGCTCAGTGGGGAGTCTGCTTCCCCCTCTCTCTCTGCCTACTTGTGATCTCTTTGTCAAATAAATAAATAAAATCTTTAAAAAAAGCTTTATTAAAAAAAAAGGCAGATGGGTATATTTTTATTGTTAGAAAACCATGAAGTCGGAAACTCTGAAAGACCCTCTGCTCAGTCCGTTTGCTCCAATTGAAGGATTTAGCATTCCTCCAACTCTGAAAAAATAAAAAATCTAAAGTTAATATTGGATATTCCCATGTAGCAGGGTTATTTTTGAGTAATAATATGGCTACTTCAGGAAGATATAGCAGAGCTCAAAGAAATTACCCCAAGGAAAGAGAAAGGAAGTTTGGGGGCCAGCAGGACCCTCCTAAAAGTACTTAGAGGGAGAAGTACTTAGAGGCGGTAACAGCTACAGATTCTAGGATTTTCTAGGTAACTTCTCCAACTTATGGGAACCAACTCACACACCCAAGGTACAGAAGCTAAAATTTGACTATGTAGTTTTTAATCCCCCTAAATTCCCTCCTTCTTTATAGTCCCTTATATCCAAGGCTGCTTCCTCTTCCTCTTCTTTTTTTTTTAAAGATTTCATTTATTTATTTGACAGACAGAGATCACAAGTAGGCAGAGAGGCAGGCAGAGAGAGAGAGAGAGAGAGAGAGAGGAGGAAGCAGGCTCCCTGCTGAGCAGAGAGCCTGATGTGGGGCTCGAACCCAGGACCCTGGGACCATGACCTAAGCCGAAGGCAGAGACTTTAACCCACCGAGCCACCCAGGCACCCCCTGCTTCCTCTTCTTAAGAATATCTTTTACCAGGCTCCTCGTTGGAAGCAGAGAGACCTATACACAATGTCTCTCCTGATCCAATTATGGATTGAAGCTCTGGGACCAGCATTAGCCTTCTAGGAACAATCCTGGCCCCCCTCTCAGCAGCGTGGTGTAATGGAATAGGGGCCGTTGGGAGTGTTCTTGCTGGATGTGGTTGCCCTAGCTTAGCCTTTCCTCCCCTGCCTTCAGATGGCTCTGCTACTCTTATTCTACCTGTTCTCTGCTCCTCAGTTCTGGGGCCAGAAGCAAGCTAAGGTCTACAGCTGTGACTCAGGGCATGGATCTAAAAACTGGATGGCCCAAGACTGCTCTGTATCTCCCCCTACACACACACTCCGCCTGTCCCTCAGCCTGTAACTGGAGGACCTACCTAGCTACTGTAGCTTCCCACATACCACGCAACCCCTCCTGTCACTGCCCTGGTTCCATCCTGCTCTTCATTCCATGTTTCTCTCCAAGACCCAACCCACAAGATTCTGACTTTCCATTTTTTTCTCAGAAAGTTGAGGTATTTCCCCCTTCATACGTACAAAGATGTTTCATTATTATCTATGACCTAAATAGAACCCAGGCAGAAAAAAGAAGGAAAGGGAAAGGGGGAAAAACAACAACAACAACAACAACAACAACAACAAAACTATTTGTTGGTTTCCAAAAGTAGCACTTTGAGAAAATCCCAAATTTGGTGTCTTCTTTGGAAGCTGTTAGGAAGAGCAAAACTATGAAGCTCTGGTTGTTCTAACTTCTTGTAATGTACTCAAGGAAGAGACCTCAGCACCCGACCTTCCCCTGAACCCTCACCCAGACCCTCAGATTTCTGCCTGTTTTGCCTATTCTCCTTAGCCTCTGTTCCACAACACAGGATAGCCACCATTCAATTATTTGACAAATATATATTAGTCCTACTATGTTCTAGGCATTCTACCAGGCCCTGGGGATGGAGAGAAGACTACTGCACAGTGTCTCCCTTCAAAAGCCCACTGTCTGGTTAAAAACATATATAAGGAAAGTAGTAAGGACACTTTCCTGTGTTAAGTGTTATGGAAGAAAAAGGCATCAAGTAGCTTGTACTTTTCCTGACCCTGTACCACTGGGGCAACATGTCTACATCCCACATATCTGGGGTAAAATAATGAATGAAGCAATCATCAAGAAACTATATCCTGTTTCTCACTCACAATATGGCTCCATCCCTCGTCCTTCTGTGGGTGTCTATAAGTTGGTTGGTTTGGGCTCCTGATCCACCATCAAGGGCTACAGCCCTGGCTCTACCTTTGTTCTAAAGAGCTCCTTTGGATGACTCCCCTGAGCAGCTACTTGAGAATCCATCCATTACTTTCCATCCACAAGTCCACATCCCATATGAGCTGTCCATCACCCCAGAAAGGCAGATTTGGACAGACTGGAGCTCAAGGAGACCTTGGTTCTCTTTCCCCCAAGACAGGTGAGCTCCTTGCCTTCAAAGTGGCAACTCAAAATATTTCCTAAAAGTGCAGTGGTGGGCCCATTTGTCAAGTTTTCTAATTAACAATATATACCAACAACTTAGGTAAAATACTGTTATTCTCAAGTCTTCTCTTTTGGGCAGTCTATCCTTCCAGTTGTTCAAACGCTGCTCAGAGACTTTCACGTGCCATATCCAATTCATCAGCAAAACCAGGTACCTTCAAATATGTTTAGAGTCTAATCATTACTAACCATCTGCACTGCTACCACACTAACCCAAACCATCACATAATCTGAATTACTGCAATAACCTAATTGGTCTCCCTGCTTCCACTCTGGCCCATTTGCTGTCCATTCTTCAAAGAAAAGCTAAAAAGAAACTTCTAAATGATCAGGTAACATTGGTGGAATAATGACCTCTTAAAATTCTCTCCTCCATAAAAACCAACAAAAAAAAAAAATCAGCAAAAATTGTTAGAATTGACTCTTCCAGAACTCTGGAAAGTGATCAAAGATTTGCAGCAATTTGGGGAGCATTTATTTAACAAAAACAACAGTATTTAGATGAGAATAAAAAGTTTTGTGGCATTTTAACTCCCACTACTCCCATCTTTCTTTTTCCAGTTCCATCATGGTCTTAAAAAAGCTTTAAATTATGATGAAAACCAGCAGTCTGGAAGCCATAGGAGGGCAGGACATGGGTAGACCTTCTTCCAAGCCTTAGTCTCAAAG
The DNA here is from genome assembly GCF_009829155.1 of Mustela erminea. NCBI lineage: Eukaryota > Metazoa > Chordata > Mammalia > Carnivora > Mustelidae > Mustela > Mustela erminea. Next base: position 69,196,195 of record NC_045625.1, read on the forward strand.
AATTGTCATTATGTGACTTATCTAGTGGTTCTCTGGAAGACTCCACTTGAAATGCTGTTTTGATTTGCCCTCACTCAGAGTTTTCCCTGAGTAAGAAAAGTCTCTTTTCCAGAACACTTGTCTAACACAATTAAACTCAATTGTTTTACTTCAAGTTTGCCTAAAATAGTGGATAACCACTGTGGCAAGAACTAGGCTTATCAAAAAGCTTTTAAGTTTTAAGGAAACATAACTCACCTACCCAATACGTAGAAAGAGGGACTTGTAAAAAATGTGGAAATATGTTCCAAACTAAAGAATAAGACAAACCTCAGGGGAAAAATGAAATGAAATAGAGCTAAGCAGCCCACCAATAATGAGTTCAAAGTAATGGTCATTAAAATGCTCATCAAACTTAGGAGAAGAATGGGTGAACACAGAACATCAACAAAGAGATAGAAATTAAAATAGAGAATCTTTAGAGCTGAAAAATATGATAATAGATGAAAGATACACTAGAGGGAATGAATAGCAGATTAGATGATGCAGAGAACAAATCAGCAATCTGGAAGACAGGGTAGTAGAAATTAGAAATTAGAAGACAGGGTAGTAGGAATTAGCCAATTAGAACAGCAAAAAGAAGAATGAACAAATGAGGATAAATTTAAAGGCCTCTGGGACAGTATCAACTTAACATTCATATTTAAGGGGCCTCAGAAAGAAAAAGAGATAAAGGAAGAGAAAACCTATTGGAAGAAATAATATTGAAGGAATAATAATCTCCCCTAACCTGGTAAAGGAAACAGACATCCAAGTCCAGGAATCACACTAGGAAGTCTCCAAGAAGATAAACCAGGAGTCCCATACCAAGACACATTATAAAGTGTCAGCAGTTAGAGAAAAAGCAGCAAGAGAAAAATAACTAGTTTCATAAAAGGAAACACCCATAAGATTATCAACTGATTTTTCAGCAGAATCTTCACAGGCCAAAAGGGAGTGGCAAAATATATTCAAAGTGATAAAAGGAAAGAACTTACAACCAAACATGCTCTACTAGGAAGTTTTCTGGATATGCAAAAGCTTAAAAAGTTCATCAACACCAAATAAGCCTTACAAGAAATGTTAAAGGAACTTCTTTAAATTGAAAAAAAAAAAAGGCCATTATTAGAAACAAGAAAATTTTAAAACCTGGAAAATGTAAACATATAGTAAAGGTAGTAGATAAACCACCCGTATAGCTAATATAAAGGCTAAAAGACAAAAGTAGTAAAAAATCTTCTAAACCTAAAATAATTTGTAAAGGAATACACAAAGCAAGTTGTAAAATAGGATGTCAAGAAATAGGACGTCAAAAACTTAAAAAGAAGTGGCAGGGAATAAGAATGTTGTGCTTTTAGAACACACTTGAACTTAAGTAACCATCAACAATAAAATAGACAGCTACCCATATATATACACATTGGATATTATATGTGATCATCATGATATCACAGAACAAATATGTATAATAGATACACAAAAAAACCAAAGGGATGCAAACATAGCCCTAAAGAGAGTCACCAAATTACAGGGGCAATAAGTACAGATCAACAATTACTTTAAATATAAATGGACTAAATGCTCCAATCATAAATAAGGTATCTGAATGGATTAAACAAAACAAGACTCATATATGCTACCTACTAGAGACTCATTTCAGATCTAAAGACATACACATTAAAAGCAAAGAGATGGAAAAGATATTCCATGGAAATTAAAAGAAAGCTGAAGTAGCAATACTTATATATCAGACAAAATAGACATCAAAACAAAGACTGTACTGCCAGGATGTGTGCCCCTAGAACACCCTGGACTGCACCTACCTTTACTCCAGCCATCCCATGAGGATCACCCTGTGTAGAACACCCTAAACCATTGCATTGGGCTCTACCTCGGCTCTAGCTGCCCTACAAAAGCATCCCCCGAGCAAACTGCTCCAGAGCCACAGGGTCCATTCAAGCCTCTCCTCCAGCTGACTTGACAGCCTGCCCATCTGGGGAGCTCCCTGGGACACTCCAGTTTCCACCCACTTCAGGTTCAATCATCCTGCCAGCATGCCCTTTCCACAGAGATCCTCTGGGCTGCCCAAGCTGCACACAAAAAAGCTTTAGTTTTATCCTGCCAGAGTATGTTTAGAATGGAGAATGACAGCACAGTGGGCTGTGCCCACTGTTGCTTCATCTGTCTTCTTAGGGTACCCTCTGCACAGCAAGGCCTGAGATTGCCCCAGTTTATGCTTATTTCAGCTCTAACTATCCACCAGGATGGCTCCAGCATGGAGTGCCAAGGAAAAACCAGCACACAACAGCCATAACTCCAGCTAGCCCTCTAAAGTCACCAGGCACACAGAGTTTACAGAGAGGATGCCCATCCATAGGACCATTCCCTCAAGTTTAGGATAATTAGTTGTTCTGCCTAATACATAGAAACAAACACAGAAAGTCATGCAAAATGAGGAGACAGAATACATTCCAAACAAAGAATGAGACAAAAACACAAAAAGAACTAAATAAAACAGAGATAAAAAATCTGCCTGATTAAAAAAAAAAAAAAATCTGCCTGATAAAGAGCTCAAAGTAATGGGCAGAGAGATGTTCACTGGGATAGAGGGAACTGTGTAACAACTCAGTGAGAACTTAAACATAAGGAGAAAATAGAAAAAAAAGAACCCAAGTTGAAGAATAACTGAAATGAAAACTACATCAGAGGAAATCAACAGATTAGAGGATGCAGAAGAACAGATCAGTGACCTGAAAGACAAGGTAATGGAAAGCACTAACTCTGAACAGCAAAAAGGAAAAAAAGAATTTAAAAAAAGGAGTATAGGTTTAAGTGACTTCTTAGACAACATCAAATGAACAAACTACCACAGTTCAAGGTCCAGGAAGGAGAAGAGAGAAATGGGCAGAAAACGTATGTGAAGAAAAAATAGCTGAAAACTTCCCAGGAAACAAACATCAAAATTCAGAAAGCACAGAGTGTTCCAAACAAGATCAACCCAAGGAGGTGCACACCCTGACACATAAAAATTAAAATGTCGGGTGCCTGGGTGGCTCAGTGGGTTAAGCCGCTGCCTTCGGCTCAGGTCATGATCTCAGGGTCCTGGGATCGAGTCCCGCATCGAGCTCTCTGCTCAGCGGGGAGCCTGCTTCCTCCTCTCTCTCTGCCTGCCTCTCTGTCTACTGTGATCTCTGTCAAATAAATAAATAAAATCTAAAAAAGAAAATTAAAATGTCGAAGATGAAAGATGAAGACAGAACTTTAGAAGGCAACAAGAGAAGTGTCTAGTTATAAACAAGGGAAACACCATAATGTTATAAGCTAATTTTTTTTTTTTTTCTGGCAGAAACCTGGAAGGCCACGAGGGAATGGTATGATATACTGAAAATGCTGAAAGAAAAAAAAAAAATCTACAACTAAGAATACTCTATCCAACAAGTTTATTATTCAGAATTGAAGGAGAGATATACAATTCTCCAAACAAACATTAATGGAGTTCATCACCACTAAATTGGGCTTAAAAGAATATGAAAGGGACTTCTTTAAGTGGAAAAGAAATGGTTATAATTAGGACAAAACTATGAAAGAAAAATTTCATGAGTAAAAGCAAATATACAATACAGTTGATCAACACTTTAAAGTTAATATGAAAGTTAGAAGTTAAAAGTAGTAAAATAGATCTAAAAAATTAGTTCAGGAGACTCACAAATGAAAAGATGCAAAATATGACAACATATACACAAAATGTGTGGGGGTACCAGGGAAGTGAAAATAAATATTTTTAGAATATTTTTAAGTTCAAACTTAATATATATGAATATATATATATATATATACACACACACACACACTACGATATATTTAGGATGCTGTCTATTAACCCCATATAAACTAAAAATTTGTAATAGACACAGGATAAAGGAAAAGGTAAGCTGAACACTAAAGAAAAATCATAATTCACAAGGAAAAGAACAAAAGAAAAAAAGAAAAGAATGACGAAAAACCAAGAAATAATAAATAAAATTGCATGGAGCACTGGGTGTGGTGCAAAAACAATGAATACTGTTACACTGAAAAGAAATTTAAAAAATTGGCATTATTTTCTCTTTAACAGTTTGATGGAAATACCCTGAAAAGCTGTATGGGCCATTTTGGTTGGAGGGGCTCTTTAATTTCTTTGTTCCACTTTAATTTGTTTGTTTAGACTCTCTCTCCCTACTGACGTGAATTTGGGGAGGTTGTGTTTTTTTAAAAAATAATGATCAGTTTCAGAGTTCCTGGATGACTCAGTTGTTAAGCATCTGCCTTTGGCTCACGTCATGATCCCAGAGTCCTGGAATGTTGCCCCACCTCTGGCTCGTTGTTCGATGGGGGGCCTGCTTCTCCCTCTCCCACTTCCCCTACTTGTGTTCCCTCTCTTCCTGTCTCTCTGTCAAGTAAATAAAATATTTTTAAAAATTTAAAAAAATAAACAAAATAAAAAAACAAATAAAATGGCAATAAGTACATACCTATCAATACTTACATTAAATGTAAATAGTGTAAATGCTCTAATCAGAAGACATAGGGTGATAAAAAGAATAAAAAATAAAACAAGACCCATCTGTATGCTGCCTATAAGAGACTCAATTCAGACCAAAAGATACATACATACAGCCTGAAAGTGAAAAGATGGAAAAAGATATTCCATGTTAATAGAAGTGTGGGGGAGGGGGCGCTGAGGTAATGGTACTTATATCAGACAAAAGGGACTTTATTATAAACACAAGACAAAGAAGGGATTACATAATGGTAAAACAGATCAATCAAACAAGAAGATAAACAAGTGTAAATATTGATTCATGCAACATTGGAGCACCTAAACACATAAAATAAATATGAACAAGCACAAAGATGAAATTGACAGTAATATAATAGGAAATTTAATAACCTATATATATCAAAGGATAGATCCAGTCAGAAAATCAAAAGGAAACAGTGTATTTTAACAACATGTTAGACAATATTTGACCACAATAAGATGAAAACTCACTTATAAGGGAAAAAAAGCACGAACATTTGGAGGCTAATCAACATTCTACTAAACCATCAATGAGTTAATGATGAAAACAAAGAAAATTTTAAAAAAATATCTTGAGACAAAGTTAAGGGAAAACAAAGAGTCCAAAATGTAATGGATGAAGCAAAAGCAGTTTTAAGAAGTTTTTGGTGATATGGGTCCACCTGAAGAAACAAACAGAAAAAATAATCAAAAAAAAAAATCTAAATTTACACCTAAAGGACCTAGAGAAAAAGACCAAATCAAGCCCAACATTGGTCGAAGGAAGGAAATCATAAACACGAGAGTAGAAATAAATGAAATAAAGTCTAAGTAACAATGAAAAAAAAAATCAATGAAACTAATAGCTGGTACTTGGATAAGATACAATAATAAACCTTTATCTAGGCTCATTCTAAAAACATAAAATAAAATCAGAAATGAAAGAGGAGAAGTTACAACTGACAATCCAGAAATACAAAAGATCATGAGACTACTAGGAAACAGATATATGCCAACAAATAGGACCACTTAAAGGAATTAGACAAATTATTGGAAACGTACAATCTTCCAGGAGTGAGTCAAAAAGAAATAGAAAATTGAAAAAAGTACCAATCATGAAATTGAGACAGTAATAAAAGAATTCCCAACAAATAAGAGCCTAGAAGCAGATAGCTTCACAGATAAATTCTACCAAACATTTAAAGATGAATTAGTAACTATCCTTCTGAAACTGTTCCAGAAATTGAAGAGCCCAGAATGCTTCCAATTTCATTCTTTGAGGCATTACCCTGATGCCAAAAATATACACAGATACTACAACAAAATAATATTATAGAAAAATAGCCCTAATGAACACTTACACAAAATTTCAACAAAATATTAGCAAACCTGATTCAACAATACATTAAAAGGATCATCTATTATGACCAAGTGGGATTTATTCCAGGGATGCAAGGAGAGTTCAATATCCACGAATCAATCAAAATGATCTACCACACTAATAAATAAATAAATAAATAAATAAATAAATAAATAAAAGTAATATAATCATCTCAATAGATGCAGAAAAAGCATATAATTTGATATCCATTTATGATAAAAACTTTCAACATGGCATAGAGAGGGAACATACCTAAACATAATAAAAGCCATAAAGACAAACCCACAGCTAACATCATACTCAATGGTAGGAATATGATGTTAAAAAAAACCAAACTCAAAGTTTTTCTAATATCAGGAAAAAGACAAGGCCACTCTTGACACTTTTATTTATATAGTACTGGAAGTCCTAGCCACAACAATCAGATGCCCCCCCAAAAAAGAAAAAAAAGACACTCAAATTGTAAAAGTTAAAAAGTGACTATTTTCAGATGACATACTATATTAGAAAACCCTAAAGATGGCACGAAAAACTATTAGAATAGAATTCAGTAAAGAAGCAGGATACATACTTAATACATAAAAATATGTTGCAACTATACACTAATAATGAATTAATAAAAGAAGAGTAAATACCTATTCTTCTCAAACTATTCCAAAAAATAGAAAAAGACGGAAAACTTCCAAATTCATTCTATGGGTCCAGCATTACCCTGATACCAAAACCAGATAAAGATTCTACTAAAAAGAAAAAAACTACAGGCCAATATACCTGATGAACATGGATGCTAAAAGTCTCAATAAAATCCAGTGGTGCATTAAAAGAATCATTCACCACAATCAAATGGGATTTATCCCTGGATTGCATGAGTGGTTCAATACTCACAAATCAAACAACATGGCATACTGCATTAAAAAAAGAAAGGAGAAGAACCATATGATCCTCTCAATAGTTGCAGAAAAAGCATTTGACAAAGTGCAACATCTATTCCCAATTAAAAACCCTCAACAAAGTAGGTACAGTGTCCCCTATTCACCAGAACCTGGCCCTTCAGGTGAGTATCTTGTGTTTGTTGCTTATACTCTACTCTTGTGTCTGAGTCACTTTTCCTGACTTTTAAAGCTCCAAGTTCCATGTCCCACTACTTAAAAAAACTCGTGAAATTCTGTCCCAAACTCGTGGAATTCAGCCCCTCTGCTATGTATGTATGTTTTTAATGTATTTTTAAGATTCTATTTATTTATTTGACAGAGAGAGCAAGGGAGCACAAGCAGGGGGAGCAGCAGAGGGAGAGGGAGAAGCATACTCCTCGCTGGGCAGGGAACCCAACACGGGGCTCAATCCCAGGACCCAGGGACCACAACCTAAGCCAAAGGCAGATGCCAAATGGACTGAGCCACCCAGGATGACCTCTGGTTTTAAAAGCCAAACGTTATGGGGATTAGTGTCTCTTGTGTGAGCTCCGTGGTGCCATGGCCTGTTTCTCTGCCCTTTGTATGCACACAGTTCCCCCTCCTGCTGACAACTTCTATTAGTTTTTATTTTGTCTGATATCAGTGGCTACACTAATTGTTAATAGAGACAAAGAATGTTTTATAAGGATAAGAGAACCCATCCATTAGAAGATACAGCATTTACAAATGTACACATATTTATCAATAAAGCCTCAAAACACATGAAGCAAAAACTGTCAGATCTGAAAGAGAAAGAGACAATTCAGAGACTAACTGGGGACCTCAATATCCCTAACTGTAATAATGGCTAAGCTCCTAACAGAAGATCAAGAAGGAAATAAATATGTGAATTCCATTATCAACCAGTTAGACCATAAGACATTTGGAGAAGCCTATAACCAATGACAGCAGTATCTTTTCTTCCAAAAAAAATAGATGTAGATCATTCTCCAGGACAGATCATATGTTAGTCCATAAAACAAGTCTCAGTACATTTAAGGCAACAAAATTTATACAAATTTTTTTTTAAGATTTTATTTATTTGACAGAGATCACAAGTAGACAGAGAGAAGCGGGGAAGCAGGCTCCCCGCTGAGCAGAGAGCCCGAAGTGGGGCTCGATCTCAGGATCCCAGGATCATGACCTGAACCAAAGGCAGAGGCTTTAACCCACTGAGCTACCCAAGTGCCCCACAAAATTTGTTCTTTAATCACAACTATAAATCAATTATTGAAGGGAATATGAGAAAATCACAATAATGTAGAAATGAAACACATTTTTAAATAAATATTGGGTCAAACAAGAAATCCCAAGGGGCTTATAATTTCAAAAAAGAAATCATGCAGGCTTTTGCAGCTGCTGCTCATGGACATATAAGTCGGTAGGCTTAGGTTTATGGGTCCTCTAGGGACTAGAACTAATGGAGAGTTCTCAACAAGCTATACTCCAGAGCACAGCAGACGGGAACAAACTGAACCACCCCAAGTCTGTGTATGAGAGAGGTTATTAGTTTATGAGCATAGCTGTTGCTTGAGAGAGAATGGGTGCTGCCTTTAGACTCTCCCTCTGCCTTACTCCATGTTGTTGGTATCTCCCAGGAAAAAAAGTGTGCACATGTCTGCTGCCACAGTTTTATTTATTTATTTATTTTTTAAAGATTATTTATTTATTTGAGACAGAGATCACAAATAAGCAGAGATGCAGGCAGAGAGAAAGGGGGGGAAGCAGGCTCCCTGCTGAGCAGAGAGCCCGATGCAGGGCTTGATCCCAGGACCCTAAGATCATGACTTGATCCAAAGGTAGAGGCTTAACCACTGAGCCACCCAGGCATCCCTCCTGCCACAGTTTTTGAGGCTGCCACCCAAGGGCCACCCTTTGATTGCCAGGCTCTGGGAGCTAGCAGGGCTTGTGTTCACAGGTTCAACCAGACAGTAGCAAAGAAACAGTTTTTTTTTTTTTCTTTTCAGTGTAACATCATTCATTGTTTATCCACCACACCCAGTGCTCCATGCAATACATGCCCTCCATAATACCCACCACCTGGCTCCCCCAACCTCCCCCTCCCATCCCCCGCTCCTTCAACACCCTCAGACTGTTTTTCAGAGTCCATAATCTCTCATGGTTCATCTCCCCTTCCAATTTCCCTCAACTCCCTTCTCCTCTCCATCTCCCCATGTCCTCCATGTTATTTGTTATGCTCCACGAATAAGTGAAACAATATGATAATTGACTCTCTCTGCTTGACTGATTTCACTCAGCATTATCTCTTCCAGCCCCGTCCATGTTGCTACAAAAGTTGAGTATTCATCCTTTCTGATGGAGGCATAGTACTCCATAGTGTATATGGACCACATCTTCCTTATCCATTTGTCCGTTGAAGGGCATCTTGGTTCCTTCCACAGTTTGGCGACCATGGCCACTGCTGCTATAAACATTGGGGTACAGATGGCCCTTCTTTTCACGACATCTGTTTCTTTGGGGTAAATACCCAGTAGTGCAATGGCAGGGTCAGAGGGAAGTTCTATTTTTAATTTCTTGAGGAATCTCCACACTGTTATCCAAAGAGGCTGCACCAAATTGCATTCCTACCAACAGTGTAAGAGGGTTCCCCTTTCTCCACATCCTCTCCAATGCACGTTGTTTCCTGTCTTGCTAATTTTGGCCATTCTAACTGGTATAAGGTGGCATCTCAATGTGGTTTTGATTTGAATCTCCCTGATGGCTAGTGATGATGAACATTTTTTCATGTGTCTGATAGCCGTTTGTGGGTCTTCATTGGAGTAGTGTCTGTTCATGTCTTCTGCCCATTTTTTGACATGATTATCTGTTTTGTGTGTGTTGAGTTTGAGAAGTTCTTTATAGATCCTGGATATCAACCTTTTGTCTGTACTGTCATTTGCAACTACCTTCTCCCATTCCGTGGGTTGCCTCTTTGTTTTTTTTGACTGTTTCCTTTGCTGTGCAAAAGCTTTTGATTTTGATGAAGTCCCCAAAGTTCATTTTCACTTTTGTTTCCTTTACCTTTGGAGACATATCTTGAAAGAAGTTGCTGTGGCTGATTTCGAAAAGGTTACTGCCTATGTTCTCCTCTAGGATTCTGATGGATTCCTGTCTCACATCGAGGTCTTTTATCCATTTCGAGTTTATCTTTGTGTATGGTGTAAAAGAATGGTCAAGTTTCATTCTTCTATATATAGCTGCCCAATGTTCCCAGCACCATTTATTGAAGAAACTGTCTTTTTTTCACTGTATATTTTTTCCTGTTTTGTCGAAGATTTTCTGATCATAGAGTTGAGGGTCTATATCTGGGCTCTCTACTCTGTTCCACTGGTCTATGTGTCTGTTTTTATGCCAGTACCATGCTGTCTTGGTGATCACAGGTTTGTAGTAAAGCTTGAAATGTGATGTCCCCAGTTTTGTTTTTCTTTTTCAACATTTCCTTAGCAGTTTGGGGTCTCTTCTGATTCCATACAAATTTTAGGATTATTTGCTCCAGCTCAAAGAGGTCAAGGATCTGTACTTGAGGAACTACAGAACACTCATGAAAGAAACTGAAGAAGACACAAAAAGATGGAAGACCATTACATGCTCTTGGATCGGAAGAATAAACATTGTTAAAATGTCTATATTGCCTAGAGCAATCTGTACTTTAATGCCATTCCTATAAAAATTCTACTGGTATTTTTCAAAGAAACAGTACTTAACTAGCTACTGCCCCACTGCTCAGTGCAGAGGGAGCACACAGAAACACCCATTTTCCATTCTTCTCCTGCAGGAAGTATATTTGCATACTTTAAAACTTTCTGCATCAGGGTCTGGCTTCCCAGCGGCCGAATTTAGGTGCTGACTGAGATACTCCCCTTGGGACCCTGACAAGCCTAGGCACCCCCATCAACTAATCAACTACTGGGAGCCACTAAGAATAAAGAAGGCTGCTTCGACAATCAAAAAGTTTTGAGAGACAACCAAGAGTTAGGGAAGGGTTGAATGCTAAGGTTTATCTCCAACACAAGGCCACTCCCTCAAGACTGGAAAAGGTGGCTCTTTCTTTCTTTCTTTTTTAAAGATTTTATTTATTTTTTTAATTTGACAGATCACAAGTAGGCAGAGAGGCAGGCAGAGAGAGAGATGGGGAAGCAGGCTCTCTGCTGAGAAGAGAGTCCGATGTGGGGCTCTATCCCCAGACCCTGGGCTCAATCTCAGGACCTGGGATCATGACCTGAGCTGAAGACAAAGGCTTTAGCCCACTGAGTCACCCAGGCACCCCAGGGTGGCTATCTCTATAATGCGTAGAAACCAACACAGTCAAGGAAAATGAAGAAAGCGGACTATGTCCCAAATGAAAGAGAAAAATCTTATGATTTGCCTATACAGAATTCAAGTTAATGGCCATAAAGATGCTCACCAAGTCCAGGAGAAGAATGGTTCATCCAGTGAGAAGTTCAACAAAGAGATAGAAAAATATAAGAAAGTACCAAAGAGCAGTTACAGAGATGAAAAATATAACAACTGAAATGAAAAATATGATAGAGGGGTTCAACAGTGGAGGAGATGAAGCAGAAGAAAAATTCCATGAACTCTAGAAGGCAGCAGGGGAATTCACCCAATGAAAGCAGAAAAAGAAAAAAAAAATGAACAAGACAGAAGGTAGGCTAAGGAACTTAAAGGACAATATGAAACAGACAAATATTTGCATTATAGGACTCCCAGCAGAAGAGAGAGAAAAGGGGGCAGAACACTTGCTTGAAAAAATAATGGCTGGAAACTTTCTTAACCTAGGAAAGGAAATAAGCACCTAGACCCAGGAATCCTAGATAATCTGAAGAAATAATGACTGGCAACTTTCTTAACCTAGGAAACTTTCTTAACCTATGAAAGGAAATATGCACCCAGACCCAGGAATTCTAGATAATCCCAAATTGGGAACTAAAGGAGATCTACGTGAACAATTTGGACAACCTAAAAGAAATAGATAAATTCCTAGAAGTCTACAACCTACCAAGACTGAATCATGAAGAAATAAAAGATCTTAATAGATCAATTACTAGTTAGGAGTGCTCATATAACAATAAAACATGATTCTGGCCAGCTGTGTGTGACCTACTTAAGTACTGATTATTTCTTACATGACTTTTTAAAACAGATTTTATTTATTTATTTTTTGACAGAGAGACACAGTGAGAGAGGGAACGCAAGCAGGGGGAGTAGGAAAGGGACAAGCAGGCTTCCCACAGAGCAGGACACCCAATGTGAGACTCCATCCCAGGACCCTGGGATCATGACCTGAGCTGAAGGCAGACACTTAATGACTGAGCCCTTTCTTACATGGCCTCTTATTATAGCTCTTCTTCCATGATAAATAAGTGACAGGGCAAATTACCCAGGGGATGCCATGATCAAGAAGTAAGGCCAAGTTTCTTTTAGGGGCTCCTTTCTTTTAGTGGCTCAGTGGGTTAAAGCCTTTGCCTTCGGCTCAGGTCGTGATCCCGGGATCCTGGGATCAAGCCCTGCATTGGGTTCTCCGCTCGGCAGGGAGCCTGCTTCCCCTTCTCTCTCTCTGCCTGCCTCTCTGCCTGTCAAATAAATAAATAAAATCTTAAAAAAACGTTTCTTTTAGATTAATAATGGACTATGAAACATACACCATTCCATATTTAGAAAATGGTGGGCATTTCAGCAATTTTATCTCTTCTTTGGATTGCTAACAAATGATGAGAATACTTAAAATTGTGATCTTGACCTTGATTTGAACATCTATTTTCAATGGATGTCAAGGATGAGATTATTGCCTAAACCAATCATTTTTCCTCCCTGGCTTCATTCAAGTCCCTGGTAGAACTGCATTCTGGTATGAATGGTGGCATAGGCTACCTAGAGAATGACCAGGTGAAAACACACCTTGCTGGTACTATAGTGCTATTCAGTGTGGAAAGAGGGATAGGCATTTCTCTTCTTAGAATTACTCCAAATAGATGGAAAAATTAGATCCATAATAATAGATACATATACTAATATTTAAATTCTGGAAAAATATAGATGAAACCAACTAATATGAAACTTGAAACATGCTAGCAAAGGTTCTATTATATTTAAAAAGTGGGGGGAGAGTGGAAAATGAGAAAAAACATTGGGATGACTATAAACAAAAACAACATATCAAAGTTCATGGATGCAACAAAAACAGGGCTCAGATAGAAATTTAGAGTTATAAATGCTTATATTAAAAAAGATCTCAAATCAATAACCTTTCACCTTAAACTAGAAAAAGTAGAATTAAACCCAAAGCAGACAGAATTGAGTATGTAATAAATATTAGAGCAGAAATAAATGGATAATTAGTAAAGAAAAAAAAATCAAAATAAAAACTTGCTTCTTTGAAAAGATAAAGTGATTTTTTTTTTTTGCCGATTTGGATGCCTTTTATTTAATTTCTTCTATATTTTTTATTTCTTTTATTTCATTCAGCTGAGGCTAGGATTCCAGTACTATGTACTATGCAGGATAGCAGTGGTGATAGTGGAAAGCCTTGCCATGTTCCTGACCTTAGCGGAAAAGCTCTCAGTTTTTCCCCATTGAGAATGATATTTGCTGTGGGTTTTTCATAGACGGCTTTCATGATATTGAGGTATGTACCCTCTATGCCTACACTGTGAAGAGTTTTCACCAAGAAAGGCTACTGTACTTTGTCAAATGCTTGTTCAGCATCTATTGAGAGTATCATATGGTTCTTGTTCTTTCTTTTTTTTTTTTTTTAAAGATTTTATTTATTATTTATTTGACAGACAGAGATCACAAGTAGGCAGAGAGGCAGGCAGAGAGAAAGATAGAAGCAGGCTCCCTGCTGAGCAGAGAGCCCAGTGTGGGGCTTGATCCCAGGACCCTGGGATCATGACCTGAGCCAAAGGCAGAGGCTTTAACCTACTGAGCCACCCAGGCATCCCTCTTGTTCTTTCTTTTATTAATGTATTATAACACATTGATTGATTTGCAGATGTTGAACCAACCTTGCAGTCCAGGAATAAATCCCACTTGGTCATGGTGAATCATCCTTTTAATGTACTGTTGGATCCTGCTGGCTAGTATTTTGGTGAGAGTTTTTGCATCTGTCTGGTTTGGGGGTCAGGATGATGCTGGGGTCAAGGTGATGTGGGCCTCATAAAATGAGTTTGAAAAAATAAAAATGGAAGGAAAACTTCCAAACAGTTTAGCTAGACATACATAAGAAAAAACAGAAAAACTCAAGTTACTAAAATTAGGTGTGAAAGATAACTACTTCTAACCTCAAAAAAATAAAAAGGACTGGAAGTGAATATCATGAACTATCAGAGTAGATAATGTAGATGAAGTGGATAAATTTCTAGAAAGACACAAAGTACCAAAACTGAATCAAGAAGAAACAGAATAAGGGAGGAGTCAAGATGGCTGAGAAGTAGCAGGCTGAGACTACATCAGGTAGCAGGAGATCAGTTAGATAGCTTATCTAAAGATTGAAAACACCTACAAATCCAATGGGAGATCAAAGAGAAGAACAGCAATTCTAGAAACAGAAAATCAACCACTTTCTGAAAGGTAGGACTGGCGGAGAAGTGAATTCAAAGCAATGGGAAGATAGACTGCCGGGGGAGGGGCTGGCTCCTGGCAAGTGGGGGAGCAACAGAGCACAAAATCAGGGCTTTTAAAAGTCTGTTCCGCTGAGGGACATCGCTCCAGAGGCTAAACCAGGGTGAAGCCCACGTGGGGTTAGCGTGGCCTCAGGTACCACAGGGTCACAGAAGGATCAAGGGTGTCTGAGTGTTGCAGAACTCACAGTTATTAGAACTGGGAAGCTGGCTACAGAGACAGAGCCGAGAAGTGAGCTCTCAGATCGGGGTTACCTTGAACTGGTCGCAGGCTCCGTGAGCTCGGAGTGCAGCCAGAGGCCAGGGAGTAATTGGGCGCTATTCTCTGAGGGCATACTGAAGAGTGGGGCCCAAGCTCTCGGCTCCTCTGGGCTGGAGACTGGGAGGCCGCCATTTTCATTCCTGTCCTCTGGAACTGTACAGAAAGCTCTAAGGGAGCAAAAGTTCCCAAAAGCAAATCCGAGCGGATTACTCAGCCCAGCCCCTGGTAAGGGTGGTGCAATTCCACCTGGGGCAAAGACACTTGAGAATCACTACAACAGGCCCCTCCCCCAGAAGATCAACAAGAAATCCAGCCAGGACCAAGTTCACCTACCAAGGAGTGCGGTTTCAATACCAAGGAAAGCAGCAGAATTCCAGAGGAGGAGAAAACAAAGCACAGAACTCATGGCTTTCTCCCCATGATTCTTTAGTCTTGCAGTTAATTTAATTTTTTTTCTTTTTCATTTTTTTTCTTCTTCTACTAATTTTTTTTAACTTTTACCCTTTTCTTTTTAAACATTTTTTAACTAGTTTATCTAATATGTATATATTTTTCTTTTTTATATTTTTTCTTTATTCATTTTCTTTAAAAATTTTTTTTTCTGAATCTCTTTTTAATCCCCTTTCTCCCCCCCATGATTTGGGTTCTCTTTTGATTTGGTTAAAGCATATTTTCCTGGGGTCTTTGCCACCCTTTTAGTATTTTACTTGCTCCTTCATATACTCTTATCTGGACAAAATGACAGGTGGAAAAATTCACCACAAAAAAAGAACAAGAGGCAGTACCAAAGGCTAGGGACCTAATCTATACAGACATTGGTAATATGTCAGATCTAGAGTTCAGAATGACAATTCTCAAGGTTCGAGCCGGGCTCGAAAAAGGCATGGAAGATATTAGAGAAACCCTCTCGGGAGACATAAAAGCTCTTTCTGGAGAAATAAAAGAACTAAAATCTAACCATGTTGAAATAAAAAAACTATCAATGAGGTGCAATCAAAAATGGAGGTTCTCACTGCTAGGATAAATGAGGCAGAAGAAAGAATTAGTGATATAGAAGACCAAATGATAGAGAATAAAGAAGCTGAGCAAAAGAGGGACAAACAGCTACTGAACCACGAGGGGAGAATTCGAGAGATAAGTGATACCATAAGATGAGACAACATTAGAATAATTGGGATTCCAGAAGAAGAGGAGAGAGGGGAGCAGAAGGTATATTAGAGAGAATTATTGGAGAGAATTTCCCTAATATGGCAAAGGGAACAAGCATCAAAATCTAGGAGGTGCAGAGAACCCCCCTCAAAATCAACAAGAATTGGTCCACACCCTGTCACCTAATAGTAAAATTTACAAGTCTTAGTGACAAAGAGAAAATCCTGAAGGCACCCACCGCAAATATCATTCTCAAGGGAGAAAAACTGAAAGCTTTTTCGCTAAGGTCAGGAACACAGCAGGGATGTCCATTATCACCACTGCTATTCAACATAGTACTAGAAGTCCTAGCCTCAGCCATCAGACAACGAAAGGAAACTAAAGGCATCCAAATTGGCAAAGAAGTAGTCAAACTATCACTCTTTGCAGATATGATACTACATGTGGAAAACCCAAAAGACTTCACTCCAAAACTGCTAGAACTTATACAGGAATTCAGTAAAGTGTCAGGATATAAAATCAATGCACAGAAATCAGTTGCATTTCTCTACACTAACAACAAGACAGAAGAAAGAGAAATTAAGGAGTCAATCCCATTTACAATTGCACCCCAAACTATAAGATACCTAGGAATAAACCTAACCAAAGAGCCTAACAATCTATACTCAGAAAACTATAAAGTACTCATGAAAGAAATTGAGAAAGACACAAAGAAATGGAAAAATGTTCCATGCTCCTGGACTGGAAGAATAAATATTGTGAAAATGTCTATGCTACCTAAAGCAACCTACACATTTAATGCAATTCCTATCAAAATACCATCCATTTTTTCCAAAGAAATGGAACAAATAATCCTATTTGTTAGGATAAAAATAATCATATTAACAAAAAACTTATATGGAATCAGAAAAGACCTCGAATATCCAAAGGAATACTGAAAAAGAAAGCCAAAAAAAAAAAAAAAAAAAAAAAAAAAGAAAGCCAAAGTTCGTGGCATCACAATTCCAGACTTCAAGCTCTATTACAAAGCTGTCATCATCAAGACAGTATGGTACTGGCACAAAAACAGACACATAGATCAATGGAACAGAATAGAGAGCCCAGAATAGACCCTCAACTCTATGGTCAACTAATCTTCGACAAAGCAGGAAAGAATGTCCAATGGGAAAAAGACAGCCTCTTCAATAAATGGTGTTGGGAAAATTGGACAGCTACATGCAGAAAAATGAAACTGGACCATTTCCTTACACCACACAGAGAAATAGACTCAAAATGGATGAAGGACCTCAATGTGAGAAAGGAATCCATCAAAATCCTTGATGAGAACACAGGCAGCAACCTCTTCCACCTCACCCACAGCAACATCTTCCTAGAACATTGCGAAAAGCAAGGGAAGCAAGGGAAAAAATGAACTATTGGGATTTTATCAAGATCAAAATCTTTTGCACAGCAAAGGAAACTATTAACAAAACCAAAACACAATTGACAGAATGGGAGAAGATATTTGCAAATGACATATTAGATAAAGGGCTAGTGTCCAAAATCTATAAAGAACTTAGCAAACTCAACACCCAAAGAACAAATAATCCAATCAAGAAATGGGCAGAAGACATGAACAGACATTTCTGCAAAGAAGACATCCAGATGGCCAACAAACACATGAGAAAGTGCTCCATATCACTCGCATCAGGGAAATACAAATCAAAACCACAAGGAGATATCACCTCACACCAGTCAGAATGGCTAAAATTAACAAGTCAGGAAATGACAGATGCTGGCGAGGATGCGGAGAAAGGGGAACCCTCCTACACTGTTGGTGGACTCTGGAAGACAGCATGGAGGTTCCTCAAAATGTTGAAAATAGAACTACCCTATGACCCAGCAATTGTACTACTGGGTATTTACCCTAAAGATACAAACGTAGTGATCCGAAGTGGCATGTGCACCCGAATGTTTATAGCAGCAATGTCTACGATAGCCAAACTATGGAAAGAACCTAGATGTCCATCAACAGATGACTGGATAAAGAAGAAGTGGTATATATACACAATGGAATACTATGCAGCCATCAAAAAATGAAATCTTGCCATTTGCGATAATGTGGATGGAACTAGAGGGTATCATGCTTAGCGAAATGTCAATTGGAGAAAGACAGCTATCATATGATCTCCCTGATATGAGGAAGTGGAGATGCAACATTGGGGGAATAAGTGGGTAGGAGAAGAATAAATGAAACAAGATGGGATTGGGAGAGAGACAAACCATAAGTGACTCTTAATCTCACAAAACAAACTGAGGGTTGCTGGGGGGAGGGGGGTTGGGCGAAGGGGGTGGGGTTATGGACATTGGGGAGGGTATGTGCTTTGGTGAGTGCTGTGAAGTGTGTAAACCTGGCGATTCACAGACCTGTACCCCTGGGGATAAAAATATATGTTTATAAAAAATTAAAAATTAAAAAAAAGAAGAAACAGAATATGTGAATATACCTATGACAAATAAAGAGATTGAATCAGTCATCAAAAAAACCTCCAACAAAGAAAAGTCTAAGCCCAGATGTCTTCACTGGTGAATTCTTTCAAACACTAAAAAAGAGTTAACACCAATCCTTAAAAACTCCTGCAAAACATGTCTGAGGGAGGCACATTTCCCAACTCATTTCCCTGATACAAAAACAGATAAAGATCTCACAAGAAAATTATAGGTCAATATCACTTAGGAATATAGATACAAAATCCTCAATAAAATATAAACAGACTCCAGCAACATAGAGTAGGGGTTATACTCTATGACCAAGTAGGATTTATCCCAGAAATGCAATGTTGCTTTAACATATGAAAAAAAAATCTATGCAATACAAAATATTAATAAAATACAAGATGAAAAAACTCATATGATCATTTTAATAAAGTATCTGACAAAATGCAACATCTTTTTATGACAGAAACACACAATCACTAGGAAAAGAAATTTTTTTTTTAACTTTGTCAAGAGCATCTAAGAAAAACCGGCAGTTAACTTCATACTGAATCAGCAAGAACTGAAAGTTTTCCTTGCCCCAAAGATCAGAAATAAGGATGTCTTCTCTCTTGCCATTTTTATTAAACATTATGCTGGAGGTTCTAGCCAGGAAAATTGAGCAAGGAAATAAAGTAATAGGCATATAAACTGGAAAGAATTAAAACTATCTCCATTTTCATATGATATGCTCTTGTTTATAGAAAATCCTACAAAATACACAAAAAATTATTAGAGCTAATAAAGGAGTTCAACAAAGTTATAGGATACAAGATCAATATACAAAAAAATTTTTATATTTCTACATACTAGCAATGAACAATCCACAAATGAAATCAAGAAAACCTTGTTCTACTTACAATACACAAGAGTAAAATATCCAGTAATAAATTTAACAAAAGTACAAGTCTATAAGAGACTCTTAATCTCAAAAAACAAACTGAGTTTTGCCCGGGGCGGGGCTAAAGGGAGAGGGTGGTTGGGTGATGGACATTGGGGAAGGTATGTGCTATGGTAAGTGCTGTGAAGTGTATAAACCTGGCACAAAACATCATTACAAGAAATTAAATAAGACCTAAGTAAAGGGAAAGACATTGCATGTTCTTAGACTGCAAAATTTAGTATTAAGATGACAAGACTCCCCAAATTGACTTCTGTATTCAAGGCAATCTCTATCAAAATCTCAGCTGCCTGTTTTGCAGAAGTTGGCAAGTGTTCCTGAAATTTCATATGAAAATGCAAGTGACTCAGAATGGCCAAAGCAATCTTGAAAACAAAGAACAAAGTTGGATTCTCACACTTCCAGGTTTCAAAACTTAATACAAAAAGCTACAGTAATCCAGACATTGTGCATTGGCATAAGATGAATTGATCTACAGAATATAATCAAGGCTCCAGAGGTAAACCCACACACTTATGGACAAAGATTTTCAAAAAGGGTACCCAGACAATTCAAAGGGGGAAAGAACAGTCTTTGACAAACGGTCCTAGGACCACTGGCTATCCGAATACAAAATAGTGAAGCTGGACCCATTCCTCACAGTGCTTAAAACAAAAATTAAAAATGAGTCAAAATGGATCAAAGGCCTAGATGTAAGAGCCAAAACCATAAAACTCTTAAAAAAATGCATAAATCTTAGTGACCTTAAATTAGGCATTGGTTTTTAAACATAACACTAAATGCATTACCAACAAAATAAAAATACATAAATTGGAACTTATCAAAATTAAATACTTCCATGCTTCAAAGGACACCCTCAAGAAAGTAAAAAAGAGATAATCCATAGAATGGGAGAAAATATTTTCAAATCATCGAAGTGATAAGAATCTAGTATCTAAAATATATGAAGAAGCATTTCACCTCAACAATAAACACACAAATAACCCCATTTTAAGATAACAGATCTATTTTTCCAAAGAAGTAGTGCAAATATCTAATAAGCACATGAGAAGATGCTCAGTATCGTTAGTCTTTGGGAAATGCAAATCAAACCCACAATTAAATACCACCTCACACCCACCAGGATGGTATAAAAAAAAAAAGCAGATGGCAGGATATGGAGAAATTGGAACCCTTATGCATTGCCGACGTACGCTGCTTGGAAAAAGTTGGGCAAGTTCCTCAGAAAGTTAAACACACAGTTACCTCATAACCCAGCAATTGCACTCCTAGATCCATACCCAAGAGATTAAAAACAAGTTCACACACACAAGAATCTATTCATTTGCATATGAGTATTTATGATAGTATTATTTGTAACAGCTCTAAAGTGGAAAGTACTCAAATGTTCATCAACTGAGGAATGGAGAAACAGATGTGGTATAGCCATATGAAGTAGTATCATTCAGATATGAAAAAGACTAAGGTACTGATGCAGGGTACAACAAGAATGAATCCTCAAAATATGCCAAGGGAAACAAAAACCAGGCCCAAGAATCCATACAATACAGGAATTAATTTTGTGAGATGTCCAGAATTGCCAAGTTCACAGAGATGAAAACAGATTAGTCATTTCCCAGGACTCGGGGGAGGGAAGAATGGGGAGTAACTGCTAACAAGTACTAGAGCTTTTTTTGGTTGGATGAGAATGTTTTGGAATTATATAGTGCACAACTCTAAGTAGACTAAAACCACTGAACTGTATACTTTGAATGGGTGAATTTAATAATATGTGAATTAGATCTCAATATTTTAAGGAGCTGATCATAACATTCTCCTTCAGCAGGCTCATATCTCAGAGAAAAAGTCAAAGGAATACAAGGGTCTGTAAAGCCACGCTTCCCACTGCTTCTCTGACCTCACCTCCTATCACTCTCCTGCCTGCTCAGTCAGCTCCAGCCACACTGCCTCCTTTCTGCTCTCCAAACCTGCCAGCTCACTCCCACCACAGGGCCTTTGCACTTGCTTTCCCCTCATCCCTGGAAGACAATCCTCCACATACTACTACACAATTAACTTCTCCAGTTGCTGAGGTCTGTGCTTGAATGTCCCCTTTGCAAGGAGACCACATGCCCCAACACTTCTTTATCCCTCATCCCTGTTTTCCTTTTCTCTTCTGTATTTGTCACTATTTCATATACAGCATGATTTTCTTATATATTATTTGTCTGCTCCTCCCATTAGAACATAAGCTTCATGACAGCTAGGGTTTTTGTCTTCTTGTTCACTGCTGTAGATTTCACACTCTACATGACACACAGTAGGAGCTTACTAAATATCTGCTGGGTGATCACAGAAGGAGTGAATGCCTACAAAGGTAAAGAGTTTAGAGGACCCATCCTGAGAATCAAGAATTTTCAGGTTCAAGCAACGGACATACAAATGACTTCAGGAATAAGCTTTTTTTTTTTTTTTTTTTTAACATGGGGTCCTCTCACCAAAGAGTTGTTGAATCCTAAGAGCGAGCAAGTCTTTTCTGATACCTGCTAGTTAATCATCGTAAGCACGCAGGAAAGCAGCAAGCCCCAGGCTCGCTCTTTCAGCAGTGGAGGCTGTGAGCCTTGGCCACCTTCTCATCTTTGATCCTTCCGTTTCAGCTGTACTTCCCACTCGGTTTCACACAGTGACACGGATGCGGGCTAACTCACTCTCTCCCAGGACATGTGTGCTTTGAGTCTGGCTAACTCTGCAGACTGAGACACATTCTGGAAGAGCCCAAGGATAGGAGGAGCCCTCCTCCAGTAGGAACTCCCCCCGCCCGCCCTCGGCCCAACCCGCCCCCCTCCGCACCCCCCCCCCGCCCTCCCCAGCTCCAGAAAGCCTCTCTGTTGTACTTAAATGGGCCTTCCATAGGAGTCCTGCGGGAACACACATGTTAGCAAGCATTTAAGAGGAGGCTCAATGGACAGAATTTTATGTTATTTTTAACTTCTGATTCATTCCCTTCAGCGATTCAGCCTTTCTTTGACTGTGAACTTGAAACATGAGAGAGACTTCTGAGAAGGCTTCTGAAAAGTCATAATGCTTTCCAGAAACTGAGTCTTCGGTAGAAATCCCTCTGTATTTCTGCCATTTAGATTCTCTATTTTGCAGATAAACTAGCTTTTTGCTGTGTCTGTGTAGGCTGTGGCAGAAAAGATCGGAAACTGAGAAAAAGTTCAAAGACCCATCAGTGTCATCTTTAAAATCTCCCTTTCCTCAAGTGTCCTGAAACACGCCTGTCCTCTCTATCCCTCCCACCCCCGAACATTTTCTCTGTAGCTGACACTATTATGCCAATAATTTTCAGTAGCACCGGGGATCCCAATCAGTATAATTCAGAATCAGGATCCAATTTCACACCTGTGTTTGGTCCACCCAAATATCCCATAGCTTTTTTGGGTTTGGTTTCATTCTAGCTGAGGCTAACTTATTTTCTTTCCAATAAAATAAAATTGAAACAGCAAGGCCAGGGGCACCTGGGAGGTTCAGTCGGTTAAGCGCTGGGCTCTTGGTTTCCATTCAGGTCATGATCTTATGGTCCTGAGATCAACCCTGAGTCAGGCTCCACGCTGGGGTAGGAATCAGCATGGGATTCTCTCTCTCCTCTCCCTCTGCCCCTTCCCACCCGCTGTGCATTCTCTATCTCCCTGTCTCTCTATCCATCCCTAAGTATACATAAATTTTGAAAAATGAAAAAAGTATTAATAATAAAAAATCCTTGTTCTTTCATTGCTAAGCCTAATGGCAGTACCTTCTCCTACTCAGTGAAACCAGGAAACTCAAAGTCAAACTTGACTCTCCAATTGGACGCTATGGAAATTGTCAGTCATGAAGTCACTGCTTTGATGCTGCTCCAGCAAAATTTCCAATTTTTCCTAACCATATATATATTGAAAAAGAATTATTTCCTGCCCCCCATCAAAAGCTGACACTGGGGGGCTCACTATTTGAGAGCGGACTACTGTTTCACCATTATTACTCAGCTGACCCTGGAAATAAAACCTGTGTTCTGCCCAAGTCCTGCGGGCTCCCGTGGGGCTGGGCTGGGTTCTGCCTTGTACTAAGGAAGCTCTGACTCTGAATATCAGCCCTGTCATTTTCTGCCTACTCAAGGCTGGATACGGTTTTGGAATAACTTGTGTCAATTTGTCTCTAAAATGGGGATAGACTGATACCTCAGAGGGTGGTTCCAAGGGGTAAAAAATACCAAGCGCCTGAAACATACCCATTAACATATCCCCCAGCAATTTAATTCTTTATCCCACTTTCTTTAAATATTTATGTATTTATTTGACAGACAGATCACAAATAGGCAGAGAGGCAGGCGGAGAGAGAGAGAAGGAAGCTGACTTCCTGCTGAGCAGAGAGCCGGATGCCGGGCTCGGTCCCAGGACTCTCAATTCCAGGACCCTGGGATCATGACCTGGCCTGAAGGCAGAGGCTTTAACCCACTGAGCCATTCAGGCACCCCATCCCCTTTTTCAAATGACCTCTTCCATCCCTCTCCTGGAAGGCGGACCTAATCGATTTTGCCATCGCCATGCTGAGAAACCAGAAGCCCCAACAGCTCTGTACCATCCACCTTACACAAACTTCACGGGGGAGGTCACACTATTTCCCCAGCTAAGTGTTTCCCAAAGGGGGTTCTGTGACCATAGTTTGGTCTGCGAGTCACTCTCAGAAAGAAGGTGCCATGGGAAATAAATGCTCATTGTTGTAGCTTTATCTTGAGAAATTACAATACACACTAGCTCAGGAAAGCCCCTTGTGTAAAACAGCTTTTGTTGGCCTTACTCATTTCAACTCCATCGCACTCACTTAGCAATAGTTCCGATTTGGAAGAAGTTTGAATTGGAGGAAGTACATTCTACGCTAATATAGAATATCTGCCTTTACATGCCATGCATATGACACGGAAGTCCGATCTAGAAACAGGTTACCATCACAAGGCATGGTAAATGCACGGGGTACTAGAGACCCAAAGATGATCCCACTCTAGGGAGCTCCGTTACTGCCCCATTCCTCCTAAGGAGACATTTCTCTCTGCATCCAAACTCCGCTTTCTAGAACAGCTGATATTAACCAGACTGCGGCAGAAATAAACTGGATTTAAAAACACGTGGACCCGTTTGGCGGAACGAACAGGAGCAAAGGACGAGGCTGCCCCCTAGTGGGCAACCCACAAAGAGCAGCGACGCTTCCAGTCGGTTTACACTTCAGATTAAGGAACTGAAGTCTTCCTGCCTTTCCAGCTCCAAGGACTCCCCCAAGCTAGAGAGCCGCTGGTGAGGAAAGTGGGTGCAGAGTCTTCTACCACTACGAGGCGGTGTGTTGGGGGGAGTTGAGGAAAAAAAGAACAAGCGAACCCGGTGTTCCCCCAACCTCCCTACCCTATGTATCACCTGGTTAAATCCAGATTCCGGGTCCTCGCTGCGGAGATTTTGATTCAGCAGGTCAGGAGTGGAGGCCTGGGGTCTGGGTTTCCAACCAGTGTGATTCTGAGTTGAGAAGCAACTTTCTGTTTCCGGTCCCCGGGAAAGGCCCAGCTCTTGAGGGTCAAAGGAAGTCAGTAGCTTTATTCCCTTGGCGGCTCCTGGCAGCTACTGCCCGACCCTCCCACCTGCAGCGGATCAGCCCCTCCGCCGGCGGTTTCCATGGCGACCCAAACCGCGCCGCGTGCTGCTTGCTTAAGACCCAACCCGGTTCACCTGTCTGTCCCAGCGCCCACCACACTACTGAGGAGAGTCGGGTCCAGGACAGTCAGGCTAAGAAGCATCTTATTATTATTGCCACTACTATTATTATTGATTTGAGTATTTTTGTGCCTTATTTAAATAAGTTTTAAGAGTTTTTTTGTTTTTGTTTTTGTTGGGGGGGTGGGTTGGGGTTGAAGAGGAATACACGCTTTCCTAGTAGCTTTATGTAGCATTTTTACCTTCAGTTCAAATGCTTGGGACAGACTGACACACACACCACCACCCCCCCACCCCCCCACCCCGGCTGTGAGAATCTGGAATTTCTACTTGCCTTAGCGATTTACCTTTGCATGGTCTTCCTGTGATGCACGAGGGCACTCAGGCCTGTGGCTTATGCATTTGTGCCAGTAAGCGGCCACACCAAGGAGATTTCCAGAACCTGGACTTTTTGTCTCTTTCAGTACTGCCTTTCTTTTCAAGGGCTGCTGCTTCAGCTGAACCAGATGGAGGTCAGGTTCTCAGGGGGTAAAGTGGGAATGAAAACTGTGCGATCAGATACATCTGGGTTGAGCCTGGTAATTCTAATCAATGAGCCCCCAGTTCATTCCAGTCAGTTTCCTTTAGAAGAGGGCCATAGCCTCAAAAACTGCTGGGTTTTCTGTTGTCAACCTTTAGGCTTGAGCAAACCCTTAAAATCTGCCAAAGTAGCTTGCTGTTATGTGCATTTTAGCTAGTGGGTCCTACCTTCCAGCTGGGGGCTGGGTTGGGTGTCATCTCTTATTTTTGGTTATTGATAAAAACCATTGGACCACTTCTGAAATGCTTCTTTAGGGCAGTCCGAGATGCCTGGAGACTACATGGAAATCTAGGCATCGCACGAAACCAGTAGATTTATAGAGTAAGTGCCTCAGAGGAGAAGTGGGGAACTCTAGGAAGAAGTGTTGCTTTTTCCTTTTCTCAGTAACCTAGTGGGGAATTATTATCTCCGGCTTAGCAAAGATGAGAATAAGAGACAGGCAGGGCTAGGTGACTAGGGTCAAGCAGAGGGTAAGTAACCTGGCTCACAGAAATCCCAGATTTGGAGAAATGTTGTAGACAAGATATTAACCAGAGAGAAGGGAACTTAACATCTACTTTTTTTGTCCTTAATGTTATAGACAAGATATATACCAAGTTCCCTGGTCCATTTTCTACAAAAGACTGACCATAAAAACCCTTAGGGGCAACCCATTCAGGATTCCTCTCACTCTAGAGAGCTCCTTTCCTTTGAGTTCTTATCTTCACTTAGTAAACTTTCACTTCACTTCATTCTTTTTTCCCCTGAGAATCATTCTTTAAGTCCATGAGACAAGAACCCTGCAACAAAAGGGAGGCACAGAGAATTTCAGAAACTTGCCCAGTGGTGGAGTCCAGAATTAAATCCACTCGGGGTCTGGCTTATGAGCTCACACTCAGTATTCTAAATTTAAGTTCATTTTCTTTGTTCATAATGGAGCTTTATTAAAGCCCCACCCCCTCATTAATTTAAGCAAATTCATCCACTCATTCAACAGTGAGCTGTTTCATTGTTGTCTCCACCCCTTCACTGTAGTTCTATGGGGACAGAGACAACCACATCCATTCTGTCCTACAGAAGTCTCCCAGGAACATTTGACAAATGAAAAAAAAAACAAAAAACAAAAAAGAGAACAAGTGCTTCAGAGTTTTTGCACTTGTATAAATTAAGAGGAACAGGAAACACAACTGAGCTTTAAAATTACCTCTTCTGGCCCAGGAATCTGGAGTAAATATCCCCATTTATTTCTACACCATGAGCTAGGGAGGGAACTGTTTTTCTACCTTTTTTTTTTTTTTAATGAATGAAGAAACTAGGGCTAAGAGGCACTGATCACTTATGGAGCTAGAATTTAAACTATGGATTTTTTGCAAGAATCCCAAATCCACAATTTTCCCACATACCACATTGCCCGCTGGAACATCTAGAATGATGTGGTAGTGGCTAAGGAGAAGGTAGAATTTTTTTTCTAAGTGACAACTGAAAAGTGAAAATTGGACTGTGATCGTGTTTTTCTTTAGCCAGTCAATAAGCACATGAATGCTGAGAGAGAAAACATGTACATAAGAGCAAACGTGCTGTGGCCAAGAGAGCCTTTCCTTTACTGTTGTTTCACTTGGGTCCTGGCTTAGAGAATCCTTCAACTTCAACATGAAAATGGGGGCTGGGAATAGAAGCGTTTTCTCATTTTCTCTATCAGCTCCTTCCATCACAGGCTGGCCTGAGATGAAATTGCAGATTATTTAGTTTTATTTTAAACTAAGAAGATATTGTGTAAGCACAGAACGGAGCAGTGGGTTCTGATGGATTTGTGGGGGATACAGTTTGCTGTGGAGTCTATAGTGCCTTTAAAGTTTGTGTTGTGTTTCCAGCTTTATCTTCCTAGAAGATTCTCTTGTGTGTTCTAATCATTTATCGGGGTACTCATGGTTTGGGTTGAGGTGAAGCCAAACTCCATTTCCGGTCTGTAATTGAAACCCTTTCTACTTTTCCCAGCTGTTCATTTAATATGGTTAACATTTTTGTTTTCTTCTCTTCCATTTGATTGCCATTTCCTTTAGTCCCCTCTGCTGGCTTTCTTAATGTTGCTAGTTTTTGTGCCAACCATCTCCTCCCTGCCGTTGCCTTACCTTGACTTCCTTCCGCTCTGCCTCCTGGGGCTTTGGGGATGGCAATCCATTAAGCAATCCTGTTGGCTGCCTCGGAGAAAACCAGCATCCTCTTATGCCTGTAGATGGCACGTGCAGACTGCAGACTGCGGTCCTTGGAGGGTCTCGGCAGTAGGGCTGAGCTCTTGGAAGATTTCAGTGGATTGCAAGAAACAGGATTGAAACAATGACGCACTGGGGTCTTGAAAGAAAGCTTGACATTTACCAAGGAATGAGAAACAGACCTATTAAGTAGACATCTGTTATCTGTGGAGACTGCCACTGCGAGTTCTGCACCCTGCTCTGAAGTCATTGCCGGCTTTGATTTTAAAACATTTGTTTTTTTGTTTTTCAATTTGGCTTCAGATGTTTTCTTTTCGATGGGCAGGCTGTCCTGTTTGTATTTAAATTAGTCACTTGTCATTTTGGGCTATTCATTGGTTATGTCAGTGCTTGGGCCAACTAAATAATTAAGTTATTATCCAAGAGTTAAGAGCAAGAACTCTGACCCTTCCACTTATGAGCAGTGTGACCTTGGGCAATTTACTTGGCTTCTTTGTGCCTCTATTTTTAAAGCATTAAGTGCCCTGTGTTAGCAATTATTGTTATTGTGATTACATGGTGGTCTATAGATGCCTAGGATTGATCATGATATAGGTATAGAGATAGCCCACACATCTAAGGGTTTGGGGTTTTGTTTGTTTGTTTTTACTTTTAAGTTACTGGATTTGGGATTTCTAATATAATCAACATATAATTTCCTGATAGTTGTGCTCATGCCATCGTTATTTATGGTCAAAAACCTGTGGAAAGAGCACTGGGCTTCCAGAATCTACAGGTTTCCTTAAAACTCACCCACCACTGCCTGTGGGCATAGCTGTGGTCCTCCTCTCTCCAGATCTGAGTGTCCATCTCTAACAAGCAACAGGCACCATTGGCCTAGGCAAGAGCCAAGTCCTCTTACCCCACTGTGGCCCTAATAATGCTCAATATGCATCACCACAAAAACAAGGTCAATGTAAGGCAATACACAGGCTCATTTCCATAGTCCCAGTATCTCACTCCTTGTTGGGTTAGTCCAGTGCTGCTAGTGTTTGTGGGGCCAGCCTAGAATGAGTATGTTCTTGACTTCTAAAGAGAATGGAGAGGGGTGAGGGATTGTGAAAGAGACAGAGTCTTTCCATTCTTCAGCTCTGCTAGCATGGGACCACCAGGGTTTGGGGGACTTTTGGTTGTTGCTGAGAACAACTAGTTCAGTACCACAGTAGAATCATGGCTACCTTTACCTGCTCGCTCCTGTTGGTTGACCAGTTATTTATGGGGCAACTTCCATGAGGATAAACATGTTCTTGGTGCTCTATGCTTTTAGCATACAGTGTGTGTCCCAAAGGAACTTGGACCCTAGCTTATCAGTGTTAGGTCCGTAATCAAAAGAAGGAGACTGATATAAAGTGAAGGTCAAGCAATGCTTTATTTCGCGGCAAGCATTGAGAATCAAGCTGACCAGTCGGGGCCGTCTCGTACAAAGAGGTGACCCCTCCCAACCTCACAGACTAACTTTTATAGAGCAAAGGCCATGTGGTTGAGCCTGAC
The DNA here is from genome assembly GCF_009829155.1 of Mustela erminea. Taxonomy (NCBI): domain Eukaryota; kingdom Metazoa; phylum Chordata; class Mammalia; order Carnivora; family Mustelidae; genus Mustela; species Mustela erminea. Next base: position 69,225,545 of record NC_045625.1, read on the forward strand.
CACACACAGGTGGCCAATGAGATTGCAACATACAGAGAAAACTGCACAGTCATGCTAGGTCACACATGCGTGGCCAATTGAATTTCAATTTACCCTCGTAGATATTTGAACTAGCCTATCACCTTGGTCAGAATTGGCGCCCAAAAGGTGGGGCCTACTCTCCTTGGTAGCCAGGGAGACAGTATGCGTGCCCCACTGATTGGATGTCTCCACCTGGCCAGACCCACCCTTGTATCTGGGCTGTGTTACCTGGGACTGGTTTCCCCAACTTGCTTTTAAGTAAGTTCCTCTGGGAGGGGCAGGGGCAATCTAAGTTTACTGCATAAACAACAAAATGGCTCCCTCTGGCTAAGTAGGCCCTTACAGTCAGAGAAACCACCTGTGGCTATCTTAAAACATCACTGAAGCCAAGGAGAGACTGAGGAACTGTTCCAGATTGAAGCGGACCAGAGAAATATGAGAACTAAATGCAACGTGAGAATCAGAAGTGAATTTCTTTCTTAGAAAGGACATTGTTGGGACAGTTACTACACATGAATGGGGTCTGGGAAATGAGAGTCATAAGATGTCAATGTTACTTTCCTGCTTTTGATGGTTGTAAGTTATGAAGGAAATGTTCTTATAGAAAATCTACACCAAAGTATTCAGAGGTGGTGGAGTACCAGGTGGGCAACTTACAGGGGGAAGGGAGGTGTCTTTGAACTTGAAGTAACAGCCACTCTGGTGTGCTTGGGACAGTCCCAGTTTTGGCATTGACAGTCTTGTGTTTGGGAAACCCCTCTGTCCCAGGAAAATGATTGGTCACCCTGTTTTTACTGTGCCAGCAACTGTTCTGGAAATTTCAGTTGTTTCAAAATAAATGTTTTGGTGAAAAGTAAAATAATTCGAGTAATAATAATTCAAGTGACTCCTGCAAGCGTGGTTAAAGAAGCAGTAAGTGATTCATTTCCAAGCAATAGAACAGATAGGAAGCGGTGTAGTGGGCAGAAGTGATCACAGTCGTTGGACCTGCCAGGGGCAGGTGAGGGCCCGTGTGCCGTCTGCGAGATCCTCATGGTGCCCCCCCCCCCAGCAACTATGCACCATTGTGTGCAGTGGATCCTGCACCTGTAGGATCCAGGGTGGATCTGGATCCAGCTGACCTTGACCTTGTTGCTTAGTTATTCCATTCTTCAGTCTCCTCATCTGTACAAATGCTGTAGAATGTGAGTTTCCAACATTCTGAGAGGCAGAACCCTTTCTGGAAAGGCAGTCTTACTATTTCCGAGGCAATGGAACTGCTCTAGTTGAAGTGTATGACGCGTGCGCCGTCTTGCCAAACCACTGGCTTCACCTGAGCCTGCTACCTTGTACTCTTATCTTCCCTGACACCCTAGGGCTGGAGGAAATGTAACAGAAGGCACTGGGTGGGAAAATATTTCTTTGTTATTTATGATCACCTTTTTTTCTCTTCACATAGTTACTATTTTGTATGTGTGTGTGTTTGTGTGTGTGGTAAGAATACTTAAGATCTACATTCTTAGCAAGTAGCGAGTATACAATTCAGTATTATTAATTATAGTCACTGTACTATAACTTCGATCTCTGGAATTTGTTAATCTTATAGCTGGAAGTTTCTATCCCTTGACCAATGCCTCTCCATTTTCCTACCTCCCAGCCCTTGGCAACCACAGCTCCTCTCTTTTTCTGTGAATTTGACTTTTTTGGAACCCATGCCTAAGTGATTTCATTTGGTGTCTGTCTTTCTGCGTCTGTCTTATTTCACTCAGCATCATGTCCTCTAGGTTCTTCCATGTTGCAAATAGCAGGACCATCTTCGTTTTATGGCTGAATTATACATATATATATATATGACTATATGAATATATATATGAATTATATATATATTAAAATTCCTTTTTTTAATCCATTTATCCATCAACACCTAGGCTGTTTCCATATCCTGGCTATTGTGAATAATACTGCAATGAACATGAAAGCGCAGATTTTTTTTTTTTTTAAGATACTGATGTCATTTCCTTTGGATTTAGACCCAGAAGTGGGATTACTGGAACCTACAGCTACAGCCCTTCTACTTTTATTTTTTTTGAGAGGAAACAAAAAACAAAAAGGGAACCTATGCAGTGGGAAAAAATATTTGCAGATCATGTATCTGATTAAAGTTAATATCCAAAATATGTAAGGAACTCATATAAGTCAATAGCAAAAAATAAAATAAAAATAACCTGCTTAAGAATGGACAGAAGGGGCACCTGGGTGGTTCAGTGGGTTAAAGCCTCTGCCTTCTGCTCAGGTCATGATCCCAGGGTCCTGGGATCAAGCCCCGCATCAGGCTCTGCTTGACAGGAAGCCTGCTTCCCTTCCTCTCTCTCTCTGCCTACTTGTGATCGCTGTCAAATAAATAAATAAAATATTTGTTAAAAAATGGACAGAGGATCTGAATAGACATCTCTTCAAAGAAGACATATGATGGCCAATATATGAAAAGATGCTCAACACCACTCATCATCAGGGAAATGCATATCAAAACCACAAGACATAACATCTCACAGCTGTTCAGATGGCAGTTATTAAAAAACAAAAGACAGAAGGTGTGAAGAAAAAAGAACCTTTGTACACTGCTCATGGGAATGTAAATTTGTGCAGCTACTATGGAAAACAGTAGGGAGGTTTCCTTGCCTCCTAAGATAGATGGGTCCCTTTTCCTTAGAAAATTCCATGATGCAACTATCTGTTACTTTCAGGACAGACATGGTATCTTCAGGAATCATTTCTCAAAGTGCATACATGCATGTTTAAGAGAAAGTGTCCATTTAATACTATTTAGTATCAGCATTATTTGTATGACACTATACTTTTTCAGTTAGTAACACCTGGGAATGCATTTATTTATGAGATTGATTTTCTATTGGGTGGAGAGTCAGATCAACCTGCAGACACTTAATGGGATTGGAGAAGGGGAGGGTAGAGGTGAAGTCTAGGTCAATGGAACATGACTATTTGAATATAAGGTCCTGGTCCCAATCTGAAATTTTTTATTCCAAAAACAACCTGACAGTCATTATACTTTTAGGATAATGATTGAGAAAATTCACAATGTCAAAATACTTCTCTGGGCTCAGAAGTTGTTTTTATGTGACCCTGAATTCCAGGGTCATTTGTTTATTGCCCAGGCCATTGTCACATAAGCTCACATAAAGATTCTTCAACTACTTGTAGTAACTGATTCACCCCACTTCTGGGGTTCTACAGCCTTCTGCTTGGGCCAAGAGTCTTCTGGCTAAATTTTCTCTTATCTGGAAGCCTCCCCACCTGCTGTTCTGTCTGCTTGGAACATTCTTTCCTCCGTTCTCTTGGCTGGACTAACTTGGTATGAAATTCAGGTCTCAGCTGAGATATTATCTCTCCAGAAGTCTATTGATATGCCTCTCCAATGACACCCCAGCATCTTGAGCTCCTATGGTTATCTGGGATGATGTTCTACATGGGGACAGATGGAGAGGTAACCCCTATTGACTGGGAAATAGTCGTATTCAGAGAGCAGTGAGGATGAGACATTTCCTGAGAGGCCACAACTCCATGATAGTTCTGAAGGATGTAAGATTTTAGAGGAAAGCAGATAGAGCTCACCCAGAAAGAGTTACTTCTGGACTCCACTGACTGATAGCTTAGAGGAGGAATGTTTGGATGAACCTGGAGAAAGTAAAGGGACACCTAGAAGGTATGTTCTAGGCAGGCAGTGTAGAGGGTTCTCAGAAATTGCCTTGTCTCCCACAAGTGACCACATACTAGTATCAAGAATCATAGGGCTAAGTGGTTCCCCTGCCCCTGGGGGTGCATCCTGCAGGCTAAAGTCAGGAAGGTGTGCAGAGGACCAGAAGAGTCCTTTCTGAGGACCACCAAGGGTATCACAGTGCAATTCAAGGCTGACAGTTCCAAAGGTGAAGAGCCCATCCAGAAACTTCCTGGGGGTCTCAGTATAACTCCAGTCACAGCTCCAGTAGAAAGAGGAAGGAATCAGATAATGTGGGGTTCACTTTATGGTCCCCCAAACTGATATTAACCACAAAAATGAATGGAAACATGCCATGAGAGAGAGAGTAGAAGGGACTATTATGGGGGGAATGCCAAGAGGAGGTCAGAACAGAGGCATGCAGAGTTCTACTAAAAACAGTCCTTCTTTGATAACTCAGAAGCAATTTGATCTAACATCCTGAAAGTTATTTGGACCCTGAAGTTGCCTGCCTCTCAATGAATGTGGCAGAGGGCTCCTTGGAGAATGCTGCTTTTCATGGATGTTCAGGTGTCATTGTCTTCCATGGGTCCACCACAGATGCACATGGTGCCCGTGGCAGCACTTGGTTTGACCAACTGCTGCCCTCTAGGACAGATGGCAGATCAGTACAGGCGCCCTGAGTGGTCACCAGACAAACAACTCATGAACAAATGGAAAAGATACTGCCTTCAACCTTACCCTATTTCCAGAGGTATTTCTATAACTGGTTTGAAAGGATCCTTTCCTTTCCAAGATGATGGTGATGAGCAACTGTGTACACCAGAGCTAGAGGCCAATGTGCTGGAGACATATTTCTATTACTTACACATGTTGAACAGATCAGGAATGTCTCTTCAGAACAGAGGAACTCCTCTTTGCCTTTCAGGGGCCTAGAATATATGAATCAGAGTCAGTAATCACACCTTCAGAAGGGAAGGGCAGGTCCAGAGGCCCAGCCTGGACAGAAAGACCAAGGAGTGGAGAGATGGGGGTGATAGCATGCAGCTGTAGAAGGTGAGGGGGCCCCCATCCCCAAGGACAAGGCTGTGCCAAACAGGCAGCTCTGGAGGAGATCTGGAAGAGAGAACCTCAAGGCATCTACGGTATAAAATCAAAGCTGGGGAAAGGGTTTCATGAGCATCACGTTTGTTGACACTTGTCTCACCTATCATGTGGCCGCTGGGGATAAGCCACAAGCTTCTGGCTTCATCATGTGCTTGATGTATTAATGTATTAATTCTTCGTTTCATTTTCCATAGATATAAAATGGGGATTGTCTTGGTCCCTCTGGGCTGCTGTAACAAAAATTCCGTCGACTGTGGGGTTTAAACAACAAGCATTTATCTCTCATGGTCCTGGAGGCTGGGAAGTCCAAGACCAAGGTTTCAGCAAATCCAGTGTCAAGTGAGGGTCTGCTCCTATATCTGTGCTATGTCCTCAACATCGCAGAAGCAGAAAGGGGAAGCAAGCTCTCTCATGACTCCTTTAAGGACACGAATCCCAACATGAACCCCCCCCCCCCCCCCCGGCATGACCTCATCTAACTCTAATGACCCCCATGACCTCATGTAACCCTAATGACCTCTCAAAGGCCCACTTCCTGATACCATCACATGGCAGGTGGGTCTCAACACCTGAACTTTGGGGGGACACAAGCTCTCAGTCTATACCAGGGATAACTCAAAGTATAAACTGTCGAGATATTATGCAAATATTAGCTTTATTTTGGCAGATGAAAACCATTAGCTAATTAAAAAATAATCTCAGAAAATAGTTATTTGGAAAGAGCAAAGCAACAACATTCTTTTTGGCTGAAGAGATCTCTCTCTCAGTTGCCTGCATTTTTTATGAGCAGGATGACTCTATTCATTCTGCTGTCGAGTAGTTTGTGTGGAAATAAACATTTTTAGGCGTTTGATGTAAAATACATTTTAATAACCTAGCATTGGAAAATAGAATTTACCTCTCCAATTTGATGGCTGGGTAGACAGAAAATGATTAATGCATTTTCATTTCATAGAATAACAACTCAGATTAGGAATTCACAATTTGCTAGATCTTTATGCTAAAAAAAAATTCTTATTAGAATTCATTCTTTTTTGGGTGTTTTTTTTTTTTGGAACAAGGTTACATGATTGGTTATAAACAGTAATAATATAGAACACTCGAAAGCTATTTTGAGATACAGCTGAAATGGGAGAAGATACATATTAAAGTAGGCTTACAATATTCTTATAAGATCTGGGAAGCTGAGTGGCATGACTTCCAGCACTGCAGATTCTAAAGGACACCGGTAAAATCCAATCCATGTGCTTAATATGAAACGTGATGGATTTGTAACTTTTTATTTTGTACTTTTAGGAAGGCTATGTTCTACTTCCCTCAAAATGACATCCAGAATGGTCAGCTATGGGAGAGATCAGGAAATGGTCCAATATTGCACGTTCGGCCATAAATGTGGAGATGTGAAGCCAAGGTTTGACTTCCCTTCTCTCACATAATATTATCATTTTAAATAGCAAGTATCAATACGGGCAATCTTCTGAGAAATTAGTTCATACTATAGCTTATACAATGTGGTAAAATCAGTTATGTATTGGCCGTCTACCATGGCAAGATACAGGGTGTTATAATGGACACAGAAGGGAAGAAGATATAGTTACTGTAGAATATGAAGTTCTCTAAGAGAAGTGCAAATAAAATGCTCGGAGAGCAAAAGGAGAAGTTATTATGCTGGTGGAATCAGAAAAGGCTTCATTTAGTTGATGGTAAGTGAGGTTTTGAAGGATGGGTAGGAGTTTAACAGGTAAGAAAAGGAATTCCATGGGTGCCTGGGTGGCTCAGTCAGTTAAGTGTCTGACTCTTGATTTTGGTTCAGGTCATGATCTCAGAATTGTGAGATTGAAACCTGCATCCCCTGTGCAGAGTCTGCTTAAGATGCTCTTTCTCTCTCTCCTTCAGGCCCCTGCCCTGCCTTTTCTCTCCCTCTCTAAAAAGAAAAAAGAAAAGGAAAAAAAGGAGTATCATTTGGTGGAAATAGCATGACTGTAGTCAAAGATGTAAGATACTTGGATTTATTTTGAAGGAGCAGTGAATTTTCTAATGCACTGGCTATATTTGGATTATTTCATTTGCAAGCGATGGAGACACTGCTCAGACTACTGAGGTAACAAAAAATGTATGGTTTGCTTATTTGAAGATTTGTTATGGTTTTGTCTAGCAATTCAACACAACGACATCAGCATTCAGCTTCTTTCCATTTCTTGGCTTTGCTTCCAAGATGGCAAGAGCCCTCATCCATCTTTCCTACTACATTTGGCTATGAGGCAAAACTGTGTAGAGCTGTCTCCTAAAGCAGACTTCTTCAAAGAATTCCTCACTTGTTTTGTGACCTTGAACCAGTGCCGGAATACAGAAGCTTGAAGTCAAAGACTTGAGTAGGAACTATGGCCCTGCCATTTCTTGACTGAGTGGCTTTGGTTGAGTTACTAAAACTCTCTGAGAGTCAGTTTCATCACTTGTAAAATGGGTATGATAATTATCTTGTCTACTTAAAGGGTTATTATAAAAGTTAATTGAATAAAGTGTATGGAAGTACTTTGAACATTACCAAGTGCTGTGTACATGTAAGATAGGATTAGTAAAAGTAATATTAATACTATGTGTATTTGATAAATCCCAACTTCTAGAACTGTTTTATCTTTTTAGTATATGTTTATACCCCTTTTATAAAATATCCCCATGACTATCTTAACAGTCCTCCTCCTCTTCCTGAAAACAGTGAATGTTTACAAAGTACTTACTTTGTATGTGCTAAGCATGTTTCATGCAGTGTTTCATTTATTCCTTCCAGCAGTCCATTTTACAGAAGAGGTCACTGAGATTAGGGAGGTGAGGATCTCGTCCAGGTTCCCCTGGTTAATACATGGCGGAGCCAGTGTCCAGCCCCATCTGAGAACTCTTGCTTTGAATCCCTCCAGTCTACTTTCTCTGCAGACTGATTTTCTATAGTCCTGTAGGTCATTAACACCACATTTCTTAACCGGTTCCTGTGTACGCCCATGCCACCACAGCTTTAAACTCCTGTATGAAGGAGCCAGCAGTAAACTCTTCTGGTTTCTAGTTGTCCTGAATGCCACCCCTAGAATGTGACCATGAACTTTAGGTTGAATATAATTGGATATGAAAGCAGTTGTATGTTGTGCCATGTTGACGTATCCTTATGTTAAACTGCAGCCACTGTTCTCCATTAGATTGTATGTTCCCATGGTTGGTTTGAGCTTCCTGATGTAGAATCCATTTTTCTTTCTTCATCCAATGTCTTTGGAGAGGGCAAGTGATTTAATTCCTGAAATCAAATGTATCAAAACCCCCCAAATTTTTCCCTTGGGAAGTTTTAGTTCTTTCCAATAAAATCTGTTGTCCCCCTCAGCTCTTATGTTCCACAACCAGTGGAAGCACAGGGCTTGAACATTATATCTTACCCTCAGATCTGGTCTCTGGACTCCAAACACAGGCCTACATCCTCCTCACTGACACGCCACCCAAATGTTTCACTGGAGTTCCATAGTAGGCAAGTCTAAAACTACAACTATGGGTCCTTGTTCCCCATCCTATAATAGATCTTCCCCCTCTGTAGTGTCTTCCATTAGTGCTTGGCACCCCTGCACACCCAGCTGTCTACGTCAGAACCCTGACGGCCGTCCTGACTCCGCCCCTTTCTTTACCCTCCATTGTGGTGCCTTCCAAATCCCAGGAGTCTTTGCCTCCTGAATATTGTTGATTCTGGCTATTGTTCTTCCGCTCATACTTTGACCCTCTGCTCTCCCTGGAGGACTATAGTAACCTCCTACCTTGTTCCCCATAAATACTCTGACTCTCATTTCGATCTATTCCTCCTACTGCCATTAGAGTGATTTCTTTTTTCAAACATCTTAAAAGGTCACTCTGCCATGGACTACTATTGTCCTTAGATTGAAGGTGACCTTCGCTGACACATCCTCTGGGCTCAGCATGGCCCCATCCCTGCCTCTTGCCCTTTTCACTGCAGCCACAGTGCGTGCTCGGTGCATTCAGTCCCTTGGCCACAGTGCTCTTCCACCCCTATGCCTTTCCACTTCCCTCCGCACCAGGAGCAACTCACCTACTTAAGGGATGACCACTCTATAGCTGAGCTTAAAGCCCCAGGGCCGCTCCCCACCCCACCACCCCCAGACTAGATCAGGTCTATTAGTTTCTTTGCTCTCAAGGCACCCTAGAAAGAAGTTTTCTTCTTTCTAGGAACTTATCTAAAACAGAATGAAATAGAATGTAAGGAGAGTCTACAAGGCCAAGGTCAAGTCTGTCCTCACTTGGAACTAGCACTGTGCCTAGCACTTCATAAGAGCACAAGGAGTGCCTGGGTGGCTTAGTCAATTAAGCATCTGACTCTTGATTTGGACTCAGGTCTTGAACTCAGGGTCATGAGTGTAAGCTCCGTGTTGGGCTCCGTGCTGGGCTCCATGTGGAGCCTACTTAGATAATAATTGGGTGCCTGGCTTAGTGGGTTGAAGCCTCTGTGTTCCACTCAGGTCATGATCTCAGGGTCCTGGGATAGAGCCGCACACTGGGCTCTCTGCTCAGCATGAGCCTGCTTTCCCCTCTCTCCCGCTGCCTCTCTGCCTACTTGTGATCTCTGTCTGTCAAATAAATAAAGTCTTCGAAAAAAAATAATTTAAAAAAAGCTCAGTATTTATTTATTGAATAACTGAGTAAATAAATGTAAAGTTTGTGGAAAGCTGACCTCATTTTTAGTGGATTGCTGTGATCTATCATCTCTAATATATCTATGTGTTAAATGTGTAATATATACACACATGACTATATATACATATACATCTCTATATACATTTCCATTTTTGCTAGCTTAAAGAATTAAAAGTTGGGTCCTTTGAAGAAATAATCCAGATAACAATATCTTCCTCTTTTAAATACTGCTTCTTTTTAAAGCAATTTCTGTTTAAAATTTTTCTAAAATACATTACAAAAGCTCTCTGTCATTTCAACGTATGCTGGTCATAGTTAAATACTTGACAATTAATCTTCATTATTACCTATGGTTCTGTTTGCCCTTTTATTATTATCATCTTTCTCACCACTGAATCGTTTTAACAGTCTTACTATTATGTCTTTTTCCTAGCCTTATTTTTCTTCCAATCTGCTTTAGATCTAGAAATTAATTAAACATACTTGTTAAGCTTGTGCATTAAATAAGAGTTAATAAGGCTTTGAGTGAAAACCTAAGGAGCAAAGTGCATGGTTCTATGCGGCAGAATGATTTTAGCTTCCTCCGTGTATGTCCTGGGCTGGCTTTCGGATGCCCAGAATAGTCCGAGGTCTGATAATCTGGGAAGAGAGATATTACCATATTTATTCATGCATTTAGGAGCTAGAGTATTTAAAATAGAATGCAAATCACTTGAAAAATGGAATTGAAGAGAACACAAACCAAGCATGAAATTGCACCAAGTAATTTTCCCTATCTACATACTAAGTAAAGCTAGATCTTCAGGAGGTAACTAATTTGTAGTTAGGAATGAGGAAGTAGAAAAAACATCCCATTAATATCTACAGTTACCCAACTGCTACATGTTGGCCCACATGACAACTCACGTTTTATTCCAAAAACAATTCTTAGAATTCTGTTTTTTTAAAATTATGAAATGGAGCTAGATTGCTTAAGGAATTGCCCCCCACCCTGTTGCCCTGGAATCTGATTAGTATTTGGAGGTAGCAAATACTACCCTTAGCAAGACCTCTGCAAAGAGAATACCCAAGCTATGATGATTTACAATTATTTCAGCAAGATATGATGCTAGGAAGATACATTCTTCCCTGCTGTGACTCTTGAATGGGCCATTTCTTAGCATTCTGCTGCGTGTTTTTGCTGCAGTTTGAGGCTGAAGGAAGTACGCTATGTGGAGAAGAACCTCATTCCAGACAGAGACCTGAGGCTGGTGGCCATCCCATCAAAGTCAGGGTACAGTTAGCTGGTTTAACTTAGCAGGCAGGTGTCTTTCTTTCCCAGCTTCTCCAGGATGGTCCCAAACCTGTGCAACTGATGGAAGTCAATGACATTCTAGGAAAAGGAGGGCCATCCTTTTATCAAAAGTCTATGAGTAGTTGCATTTCCCTATTAGAACTTGGCCTCAAACATGTTCCAGAGAGTGAAAGCCTTAAAGGACAGAGTCCCAGATTCCTTGGACCCACTTCTAGTGTGAAGTCAGCTAGAGATCATGTCCAGGGTGGCTTCGTCCCTGTCTCATTGCCTTGGTGGCCCTTAAGTAATTTCTGGGTCTTTGTACTTCAGGGAACATCAGTAAGGGGAACATTTCGTCTTAACTAATTCATGGAACAAACATTGAGTCCTTGTTATGAGCAGACACTGCCTCAGGCACCGGGGACACACAACAAAACAGATAAAAACATCCCTCCCCTCATGAAGATGATAATCTAGGGAGTGAGGCAAAAAATAACACACACAAATAAGTAAACCATGAAATGTGGCAGCTGACAGTAAGTGTTTGAGAGGAAAATAAAGCAGCAAAAGGGGATAGAGAGTGCTGGAGGGGTTGGGATTTTAAATATGGCGGCCAGGGGTGTCCTACTGAGATGAGGATTGACTGTAGAACTGAGAGGAGGCTCTGGGGGAGGAGCTGAACAAGGGCAACCACAAGCGCGAAGGCCCTGATTGGGAACATTCTTTTTGGTTGGGTGTGTGTGAATCTTTTTGGAAGACTTTCCTGCATCCATGTGGGTACGTATGTGTGCGTGTGTGTGTATCCATAACACATGTACACAAATGCCACCATTAAAGAGCATACTCTCTGCTATTTCTTACTTAAGCACATCTTAGAGGTCCTTCCTTACCAACAGACAGGTATGGCTCAGTCTTTGGCAGCTCTACCATGTTCCACATCACATGGGTGATATCTGTAGTTAATCAGTTCCCCATGAATGTACTAGGCTAGGGCTGGTTCCCAGCCCACCTCCGGGTCTGAGAACTAGAGAGGCACTTCCCCTGCCCATTTCTTTGTTCTCCTTTTCTGTCACCCCTACTGGCCACGTGGCGTATCTTGGCATCTCTCTTGCCAACTCCGGGGTCCTACCTGCTCTCATCCTTCCTTCTGACCTTCGGTTCAGGAAAGACCTGTCCTCCGTCCTGCTACCTTCTGAGTCCTTCATTCTGTGTCAACTTTTGCTGACAGGTGTTGTCCTGACAGTGTCTCCTTTGCTCCCTGATTTAGACGTGGAAGGAAACTCTTTGTAAGAGGATTCAGAAGTGCCTTGTGCCGACCTGTCACCCATGGCTGTGGGTGTCAATCTCTGACGTCTTGGGCTTCATTTCTCCCTGAGTCTGTACTCACCCGGAATCTCAGGGGGGCCTCAGCAGCACTGAACACGACAGTCTCGTCCTGACCTCTAGTGGATGACGCTGTTTCAACACGCAGGCTGCCCATGTTGGTGAGCGATTTCCTGCTAGACAGGCGGCCTCAGCGGCCTCAGTCAGTAGCTGCGTGCATGCTTGCTTTTGCTGAAAGTGTGTAACTCTCTCTCTCTCTTTAAAAGATATTTTTTGTTTATTTATTTGTCTCAGAGAGAGAGGCACAGAAGGGGGAGCAACAGAGGGAGAGGGAGAAGTAGGCTCTCCCATGAGCAAGGATCCCGATGCAGGACTTGATCCCAGCACCCAGGGATCATGATCTGAGCCAAAGGCAGACACTCAACTGACTGAGCCACCCAGGTGCCCCAGTGCAGAACTCTCGAGAGCAGATCTCTAACAGGAAAATAAAACTGACTTTGCCCTAATAAGTTTTCAGGGGTCAAGTGCTATTTTGTTTTGGGTTTTGTTTTCGTTTTGTTTTGTTTAGTCTATCCAGGTGTCTCCAAAAATGTATGGGGTGGGGGTGGGGGGGATGATAACTTCCCAGACCCCAACTTGCAAAAGTGTAACCTGGTTTTGTTTCCTGACCTAAAATCCTGCCAAACTTTGGAAGAGGGTTGGATATTATTTTCTCTTGCAAAGGTCTTGGAAATAGTTGGGGAGTCAGCAAGCAGAGTAATTTGAGATGAAAGCCTCTCAGGGCTCAGACCAGGTGTTTGACGTTTGTAACTTTTGGATGAGTTCTTTGTGTGCTGACCCCTTCGTGTGGCAATCCTCTTTGCTTCTTTCATTGTCTAAATACTTTGGGTGTTTATTTCCATGGCAAAGTGTTTTCTGTTTATCCCTTTCCTCTGCCTATCTGTAGGTGTTTAAACTGTAGAGGAATAGAGAGCTACTCCTTCTGCCTTTTCCCATCCTTTGGACTTTGCTTTCTCCATCCCTGTCTACACAGGAGGCGACAGGGCCCCCAAACCCATGTAACTACAGTGGGCTCAGGGAGGGGCGGGCTGACGGGGGCATGGCTTTAGCTTCCAGGCCTGGCGAGCAGGTTTACTCTGCCTGAGACACTGGATTGAGGTGAGTGGTGGGTGGTAGTGATGAAGTTCTAGAACCTAGGTGAGGTTCGGTGGGCTGAGGTCCGGAGCCGATGACCAAGAAAGAATTCTTGAGACATCTTTGGTGCAAAATGGTGGTTTATTAAAGCACGGGGACAGGACCCGTGGGCAGGAAGAGCTGCTGCTGCCCCGGGTTGTGAGGGATGGCAGGTTATGTACCCTGCGGTTGGGGGAAGTGAGGGGAAGGGAGGTTTCAATGGAGTTTTCATATGCTAAAGAGGGCCTACAAGGTGCCAGGATGTCCCAGGCCTACCGGAGGCCTTGCCCTTGCGGCTTGATCAATGTTGTCTTTAGACCAGCCATTAACATTAAGATAGTTGGGAGACTTTTTGGTTCGTGCTCCCTCATCAGTAGGAGCCGGATGGAAACTGAGATCCACTAATTTGCTTCCTGATCCCTATGTGTGTCACATTAACTGGTCCAGTGGGCTAATGAATTGGGGCCACTGTCTGGGGTCTGCCAGCAGGGCGCCTGGCATGGGGGTCCATCCCCTATAAAAATGTAAAGGGTGTGGAAAGTGAAAACCTTCCAAATTTGCATAGGGAAGCTTCCCTATGCATAATAAAAGCAGAAACTGTTGGCATTGCATTTTTTAGACAGTAGAGAGGAAGGGGTGAAGTCCCTTACATTATCTTTTCCTAAATTGTGTGTTAGGTTACCTGTTTGCTTTGAATATAAGTGTCGTTGGGGCACCTGGGTGGCTCAGTGGGTTAAAGCCTCTGCCTTCTGCTCAGGTCATAATCCCAGGGTCCTGGGATGGAGCCCCACATGGGGCTCTCTGTTCAGCAGGGAACCTGCTTCCTCCTCTCTCTGACTGCCTTTCTGTCTACTTGTAATCTCTGTCTGTCAAATAAATAAATAAAATCTTTAAAAAAAATATAAGTGTCATGTACTCATAGATTTCAGGTGGCTCCTTATTTCCAAATTATATGTCTGAGGGATTTAGCGAAGAATATGTTTTCTGCGGAGTCCTGACTGTAAGGGCCTGCCCCTCCCAGAGGAACTTGCTCGTGGACCCCGGATGTAGGGGTGTGGCAGGCCAGGTGGAGATGTCCAATCGGTGCAGCATGTGTATATCCACTAGGGTGAATTGAGATCCGATTGGCCACCTGTATAGAGGTGGGGCTCAACCAACCGCATAAAGGTTGCTGTAGGAGGCTAGCAGAGGAAGAGGAGAGCTGTGGTGGGAGCAGAAGAAAGAGTTGGTTGGGAGCAGAAGAGTCCACGGGAGCGGGGGAAGAGTCCGCGGAGTGGAGGAGCTGTAACAACTCTTGTAAGAGCTATAACCACCGCCAGCAGTCCGCCACCGGCAGTCCCTGCGCCAGCAGTCTCCAGCCTCTGGCGACCCCGAGCCGCCGCCTGCAGCCTCCAGCCGCCTGCAGTCCACCTCTGGCAGTCCCACCTCCGACGGCCCCGAGCCTCCGCCTGCAGCCACCAGCCGCCTGCAGCTTTGAGCCGCCTGCGGCCCATCTCTGGCGGTCCCGCCTCCGGTGGCCCCAAGCAGCTGCCTGCAGCCTCCAGCCGCCTGCGGCCCCGCCTCCGGCGGTCCTGCCTCTGGTGGCCCCGAACCACCGCCTGCACGCTCAGCCGCCTGCAGTGGCTTCCTCTGGGTGGCAGCCTTGTCAGAGTGGCATCGTGGGGAGCAGAGTCTCTGTCATCCGGGTTGTCCTCCTTGTCATCGTCGCTGTCATCATTGCCTCTTTGTCGTCAGGAGCAGCCTCGTCCGGGAAGCGGTCTTGTCCAGAATGGCCTCTTCTTGGGAGCGGCCTTGTCTGGGGAGCAACCTCATGGAGCAGCGGCCTCATCTTGGGAGTGGCCTCTTTTGGGAGCGGCTCCGATCATGGAGCGGCCTCATCTGCGGAGCAGCCTCGTCCAGAGCGGCCTTCTTGGGAGTGACCTTGTCGGGATCATCATCATCGCCTTTTCGTAAGAGATAGCCCTGACTGGTCAGTTTGATTCTTGATGCTTGGCGCGAAATAAAGTTTTGTTTGACCTTCGCTTTGTATCAGTCTCGTTCCTTTGATCACGGACCCTAACTCTGACATTACATAGGAAAGGAATGATGATCTGTGATCACTTCATTATAAATAAATAGGTCCAAGAGGTCATTTGTTTCTGGGGCATCTAAGAGATGAGAGATTTTGTGAGGTCGGCGTGGGTGCGATGACTTCACGGTGTACACGTGAACTTGCAAACTACAATTCTCTCTCTTACACAAGAACAAAGCAGTGCCCCCATCAACCGGCTGAATTGTTTCCCTGTCCTTTTGTTGCTGAAGATCTCAAAGTATTTCCAGACCCAGAGGGGCTGAAGCAGAGGAGAGACTTTCCACCAGGACCCTCCGCCCCGCCAATGCTTATGCGGTTGGTAGATGGCCAAGTAGTGAATATGCCAAGTGGTCAAATCTGCCAGATGGGAATAAAGAGAGAAATTGCATGTGCCAGACCCAATTAGAATGGAAAACCTGAGGGCACTGATAGGCAGGGGTGAAGAAAGGGGAGCTGGGTGCATGGCATGCAAACTGCTTGCATGTTAGCATAGTGTTCAGAGAAACACTTGTTAACTCTGTGGTCTCAAAAATGATTTCCAAACCTTTCCTTCAGAAATTCCTTATTAGGGAATCACCATTGAACACCACCAGCATCACTTGGATACTCTCTGTTGCTTTTCTTCCTCTTGCCACCACTCGAGGGAACAAAGGACAGACTCACCAGCTGCTCCGTGTGCCCATCAGAACCTTGCCAAAGACCCCTCTCCAGGTTGGTCTTTCTGTGGCTCCTAAGGGCTGCATTTACTCAGTATCAGGAGATGCTTCATGAAGAGGTAGAATGACTCTTGTGACCAGGGAGTGTTGGGTCCCAGAGGCCGACTGGGGCCATTTCGCTCAGTTTTCAGTGACAGCATCACAGAACAGCAGCTCACCCCTTCCTGTCTGGGGAACAATCTGTTCTTCACCAAGGAGCAGCTCTTGAGAATTTTCGTCCTTCCAACAACTGGTGAAGATTTAATTGATGTAGCGGGATTAGATTTCCAGGTCTGCGGTTTGCTTTTTGGCCTCTCAGCTATGATAAAGACTAGCACATATCACCACCTCGAGGAAACTCCCATTGGGATGTCAGAGATCCAGGGAGGCAATGATTAACACCGCTTTTTTCCCATCCCAATTATGGGAGGACAGGAGTCAGGCAGAGAGAGATGAAAAAACCATCTTTATTATGCAGTAGCGCAGCTGTGGTTATGGGTACGAGCTGGCCTCAGACTCAAGACGCAGACAGGCTTTAATCCCATATCGCATTTAGGGGGCTTTACAGAAAGGTCCAAAATGGGAGGTACAGGAGGTACAGCGTCTCCACGTTCTCGAGAGGCCGGCAGCAGGCCAAGGACTGCTCTCTGCCCTGTCTCCCACAGGACTTGCGTAAGGCTGACATGGACGTGAATGCGAGCGTGGGGGCTCACGTGGACCCACAGAAGCCAGAGTTCCACTTTCTACACGTGACTTAGATCATTCTAGCTGTGCAGGCTGAGACTTACAGTCTGATCCAGGTGCAGAGTCACAGGAGTGGGAAAGGAGTTTCCACTGATCGTAGCTGTTTGTCAGGTAGTTCTGAGGGGGCCAGATCTGTGTGGCGCTTTCCGACACTGACGTTCATACTTTCTTCACCATTACTAATGGATCCTGTCTCTGATTGAACTCCTGATCCTCTCCACCCCAAATGATCCTGCACACGTCCCCGTCTTGGTCAAGTCCAATTCTGCGAGCCAGTGGTGCAGACCAAACACCTGGGAATCCATGGGTCCTTCTCTCTTCCGTGTGCGACTCCTTCTGCCACCACCCCGGTCCAAGCCATTATCATCTCTGGCCTCGGTGACTGTGGGAGCCACCCAGCTAGCCTTCCTGCTTTGCCCATTACCTTCCTACTGCCCAAGACTCCTATCAATAGGCCACTTTAAACTTGACAGAGTGGCCCCTAAGAAAAAAGAGAAAGGAGAGGAACTATTCCTCCATTCAAAGCCCACTAATGAGCTCCCCCTCATTCAGAGGGTCGTCCTCTCCTGGACCCCCTTCCCTCCTTGCTGGCTCTCTCTACGTAGCCTGCCTTGTGTGTTTCTAGCACTGCTAGCCCTCCGATCTTTACATATTGGTTCCTGCTTGTGATCCTTTTTCCCCTGCAAGTATGTTAGCTTGATGAAGGAAGGAAGTCTTCGTGTGCCTGTTTTTCCACTGCTGTATCACCAGTGCTTGGAACAACTTGTATATGAGGTAAATACATACTTGTTACCCAAGGAACAAACAAATGCATGAATGACTGATTGACATGACTTAGCAGCATGGCCAGGGTGTGCCTCCTCATCCTGAGACCAGCTGTCGCCACCCCACACCCTCCTGAAGGCATCAGGGACTGCTGCCTCTGCTCTTCTGTCAGACATGTTGGAAAGAGAGAACCCTGACAGGGCTGAGGAAACTTAGTTCCCTCTTTCAAAATCACCAGATAATTCATTCTGCCTCTGAGTGGTAGAATGAATGGTTCAGGGTCCAGGTGAGCCCATATACCTTGGCTCTTACTCATGTCCAGGGCAGAAAAATTCCTCAAACTGAAGTCCCACCACACAGAAGTGTGAGGTCCCAGACATGGGACTACCATAATTCAGTAAGAAGATGCTGGTGGACCAAGTCCATGCTCCAGGATAAGCCACCAGGGGAGGCCAGGCCTGTCACAGACAGTTGGAGTGTGATCTCTGAGCACCCAACCAATGGGGAACCCAGTGCATGGCTCTTCTTGTCTGACACTGTTCTCTGATCAAAGGAAGCCAGTCTCCATGGAGAGATGACTGTTTGTAGGGTTGGGGCACAGAAGGGAAGGGGGGTCAGGAACATCCTGCAGCACCAGAGGGTAAGGAATTGTTCAAGAAACAAAAGGGTGGACACTTTAAAGGAATACAGGAGCCATCCCACTAGAGCTGACCAAAGCAGGAACAATTTGAGCATGAAAATCAATAACCTCGAGTTAGAACTGAAAGTATAAAATACCCATGAGTCCATGCTGATAGAAATGAATGAATAAATAAATCAGTGGTGGAGAAGAGATTACATCTTCCTTACAGAAGAATTTCAAATAATTTAGGTATTAATAGTTTATATAATATGCAGGTGGAGAGTAAGCTCCCCTCCCTCAATTCAAGACTGGGCTATACTTAGTGACTTCAGAGTATGGAAGGGGCGGGGGAAAGTAATCTTACAGTAGCGGAACTGGCAAGCTCAACCTTGACCAGGTGGTCAAGATCAGCATTATCAGTGATAAGTCATGGTGATAGCTGGTGGTCCAAGGTGTTTAAGAAGGGCACTTCACTGGCACGCCTGGGTGGCTCAGACAGTTAAGCATCTGACTCTTGATTTTAGCTCAGGCATGATTTCATGAGATCAAGCCCAGAACTAGGCTCCGTGCTTAGCAGGAATCTGCTTGAAGATGCTCTCCCTCTGCCCGTCTTCCACCTCAAATAAATAAATAAATCTTAAAAAAAAAAAAAAAAAAAGGCACTGCAACTCTATGGTCTTCTTCTCTGAAAGCCAGAAACTCAGGTTAACTGTGAGGAAAACATCAGATAAACGCAAATCAATGAACATTCGACAAAATACTTGACCAGTAGTCCTTAAAACTGTCAAGGTCATGAACAAGGGAAGTCTGAGAATCCCTCGATCCTTCGCAGGTGAGAGGAGCCTAAGGAGATCTGACGACTGAACGTACTGTGGTGTCTTGGATGGGATCCTGCGACAGGAAAAGGGCCTTAATGGAGAAACTATTAAACTCAGAATCAAGTATGGAATTTATTTAATACTAATTTGCCAGTGTTGGTTTCTTACTAGTGACAAATATTCCATGGTAATATAAGACATTGATAGGCAAAACAAAGGGGAGGGGATATAGGAACTAGAGACTTCCTTTTTTATTTTATTGCCTTTGTGACTTTTCTGTACATCTAAAACTATTCTAAAAAGCGATGAGGAGTTAGTAAGCACTTCTATCTGCTGCCACCCAAGCTCTTGCAGCCTAGAACCTTGTAGGCTGATCTTCCTTGATGCTTGGAGACGTGACCAAAGAGACCAATATAAAAAAATGCCTTTGATGTCATCAGGCTTCAGTATAATTGTGTCACCTGTTTATACACATGCGCTCTCCCTTTGACCCCCAGGATGCTCTTCTGCTACCTCCTGCCTAATTTACATTCTCTATCTTTATTTTTGATTTTAGACATGTAGGATTCTTCTTGTCTCATTTATCACAGGCACTACCATAAAGAAATATCAATTTCGATTTTAATATGTAATTCCATATGTATGAGACCAGTTAGGAGGAGGAGATTAGCATTTATCGGATACTTCCGAGGTACCAAGCACTGTGTTAGATGCGGTTTCATTCAAGCAAAATAATGCGGGAGGTTTGCATTCTGCCTACCTCAAGAATGGATTTTTCTCTCTAAATGCTTAGAATTATTGGCATACAAATTTTGTGAGAAGAAGTCCGTTCATCATAGTGAGGGTGAAAGGAAGACATTCTATAGGGTGAGTATTCGTAGTACTGGAATTTTCTCTGATCTTATATACCTGTAGGTATTTATACTGTGGACAAGGGAATAAACCCACTCTCCATTCTCTCTCAGCTTATAGCAACAGACTGGGTTTCTGTATTGCCCTCCTGTAGGTCTGGCTGTGGAGTGTGGTCCTGGTTAAGGCACGTGGGGGCTGCCCCCAGGGAGGTGGGAGCCCCATTGGATGGGCACGCACATGGGTTTTGGCCTTTCCTCTTTATCTCACTTGGCAGTGTTGTCCACTACTTCTGCTTGCATTTGGGTCCCAGCAGCAGAGAATCCCGCATCTCCACACAGCAAACCCATTCCATATTCTATACTCTGCACCTCAAAAAGGCCTTGCATAGGGGTGGATGTGTCCATTTAACTGCTGGACATTATAATCCGTCTCTTGCTAGGATCCTGGGCACATTATCCAATGTGGTTTCTTATGGGCTTTCAAAACTAAATACATTTACATAAGAAATAGTCATGAGGGATGCCTGGGTGGCTCTTTTGGTTAAGCATCTTCCTTTGGCTCAGGTCATGATTCCAGGTCCTGGGATCGAGCCCCATATCAGGCTCCAGACCACACTGAGCTCCTTGCTCAGTGGGGAGCCTGCTTCTCCCTCTGCCTCTGCCCCTGCTCGTGTTCTCTCTCTCTCTGACAAATAAATAAATAAAGTATTAAAAAAATAAGAAATAGGAATGAAACAGCTTGCATTTTCGGATGATGTCACTACTTATTCTTTCACGGTGATAAAATTGCACTCTTCATTGCTCCCGTTAACCTGGAATAATTGACTTTACTTGCTCCAGATGTAGTCAGCTGTGTTTACCACTGTTGTCCTTATCTAACCCAGTCCCTTTTATTTTATTTTATTATTTATTTATTTTAAGTAGGCCCCATGCCCAGCATGGAGCCCAGTGCAGGACTTGAACTCAGGACTGCAGAATCAAGACCTGAGCTGAGATGAAGAGTCAGACACTCAACCGACTGGGCCACCCAGTGGCCCCCTAACCCATTCCTCTTTGAATACCTTTTGGCTTTGGAATAATTTTATATTTCCAAAAAAGTTGAAAAGTACAAACGTCTCATATACCGTTCAACCAACTTTCCCTAATGTTACCATCTCTGAATAATGTTTTAATCCAAGTCATTGCCAAAGAAAACATTTTTTTTTTTTTTTTTGGATAGGAGTGAGGGAGGGTGGGAAGAGGCAGATAAAGGTTTGATACTTTGAAGTCAGTAATTCATCAAAGAGGGAGAATGATCAAGCTTAAGTCTTCTCAGTATTGTGGGCTTCCAAGTGGAAGCTCCAATGGATAGTGCGTAAGGGTCTGAAACCCTCACCTGCCACGGGGTTCTTTTCCATAGATTCCAAGTGTTAAAAAAATGATGCCTGGGGGTGCCTGGGTAGTTCAGTTGGTTAAGCCTCTGTCTTCAGCTCAGGTGGTGATCCCAGGGTCCTGGGGTCGAACCCCACATCTGGCTCTCTGCTCAGCGGGGGGAGCCTGCTTCCTCCTCTCTCTCTGCCTGCCTCTCTGCCTGCTTGTGATCTCTGTCTGTCATATAAATAAATAAAAATCTTTAAAAAAATGAAAAAAAAATGATGGCTGAAAATTGTTCAGATGCAATGAGTGAATCCAACCGATGACCATGCTGCTTTCCTCACCTGATAGTCTTTTAGTCTTGGCCTGTCAAGATGTAATAAAGGGGAAGCTGTGACGTGAATGGGGCTGTTTCCACAGGTTCTTGTGGTTGGTGCCTGCCAGTTCATCACTCTCTAACAGAAAACTATTATCAGACAAAGGTGCCCTCCATCCGGGGAAAGGCCTTCGTCATTGCTGGAGCATTTGTTAGCCCACTGGTTTTCCTGGTGATGGAAAGTTCAAAACCCACAGAAGCATCACAACTTCCCAGGCTGGGCTTTCCTCTCTGTGAGTTGAGCGTGATGACTTACAGCCTTCTTGGGGCGATTGGGGACTCTGTTCATTGACTAGGGGTCTATGTCACTGTTTGGTTTCCTCCCATGGGTCTCATGTGCTAAATTTCTTTTCTTCTTCTAGGATCTGTTGAAAAAGTCTTTTGTAAGACTGTGCTTCGAGATGCGGAGACGGAAAACAAGGTAGCCAGCCCACGCACCGCATGAATGATCAACATGCTAGTCTCATTGTTCGAAAAACCCCAAATGGGACAAACCTTGCTCTGGTAGGAATGTCATTTGGTGACTAGATGGGAGTAGGCCATGGTGGATGGGAGAGGCTGATGAGGCTTGAATAATGGTATTGCCTAAAGCCAAGTGAGGGTTTCAGGCTTTTCCTGACGATCATTGCTGTAGCACAGTTGTGGCAATTCGAGTGAAAATGCCTTTCAATATGGGTAGTCAGTAATTACGTGTCTTAACAAAGGATTTAGTGAAGTGGGAACCTTGGCCAAGAACCAGTCCTTTTCCAGGTGTTCCTGTTCTTTTAGTTAGGCATCTCTTTCCCGCCTAATATACAATGTTGACGTCATTAAGCACAAGATAAAAAATGCAGCATTCACAGCATAAAAATATTGAGGGCTTTGAAATCCACAGTCATAAGTAAAATTAAAAGCTGAGGGTTATTAACCTGAATCCTCAAAGACCTGATGTGTCCCATAAATGAGAGGCAAGCTCTCACGAACAGGTGTTTTTCTTTTGTGTTGTATGTGTAGATAGATGTCTATTGTCCCATTAGAATTAGTGGGTAACTTACTGTTCATTTTTATGATATATATATATATATATATATATATATATATATATTTTGTTTACTTATTTGACAGAGACAGAGATCATAAGTAGGCAGAGAGGCAGGCAGAGAGAGAGAGAGGGGAAGCAGGCTTCCCGCTGACAGAGAGCACGATGTGGGGCTTGATCCCAGGACTCTGAGATCAGGATCTGAGCCGAAGGCAGAGGCTTTAACCCATGAGCCACCCAGGCGCCCCCAGATATATTTTTTAAACATAGTTATTTAATAGAAGGTGGAGGAAAGAAGGACATTCTGAAGAGACTGAGTAGCAAGAAGAGAGCAAAAAGACTTTGTAGCAGGTAGGGATTCCATTTGGTGACTGGTTACAGAGACCTGTAGTAATGGTGGCTTAGACTTTCAGAAAGCATTTTATTTTTTCTCACGTGACATGAAATCTACAGGTAGGTCATCTAGGATGGGATTTAACTGACTTGGGATGTCCTCAAGAAGCCAGATACCTCCTTTCGTTCTACAATCAGAGGGTAGCTGTTTGGAGGTGGAGGCTTGGGCGTTCACCATGACTGAGGGTTCTGGTCTGAGGGGCAGGGAGAATGTGGTGGCTTCCCTAACCCTCTTATCCCGGCTTCATTCCATCACTAGACAGACAGTACTTGATGATATCTTGAGAACGGCTCTCCGCAGTCTCGCTCTGTTGTTTCAAAGGCGGGGATTAGTTTCTAACAAGACACGGGGGGATTCGTGAAGAAGGAATTTCCTAACTTGGGTCACTTACTCAGTTGTGCTTGTGGTGTACTTTCCTGCTAGGCATCAGGACAGTTCTAGGATTCCATAAACCATGCAGTCATAAACTCTGGCCACCTGGTTTTGTAGATAAAATTATTTGGGAACGCACCCATGCCCATTTGCTCACACATCGCCTATGTCTGCTCTCTTGCTGCAATGGCGGGGGTGAGTAGATGCCACAAAGACCTTAAGAACCTCCAAGCCTAACGTATTTACTATTTAGTTTCCTTCAAACTTTAAAAGGGAAACTTTGCTTCCTCCTGCCTAAAACATTTGATTCCACCTGATTCCTCTTTTTCCAGGATAATTTCTGTGGAGGGAAAAAAAAAAAACTATGGATATTTTTGCTCTTGGGCCTGGGATTTAGGAGCTTACGTAGTACTTTATTTTTTTTTTTAAGATTTTATTTATTTATTTGATAGAGATCACAAGTAGGCAGAGAGGCAGACAGAGAGGCAGACAGAGAGGCAGACAGAGAGGCAGGCAGAGAGAGGGAGAGAGGAGGAAGCAGGCTCCCCGCTGAGCAGAGAGCTCAATGCGGGGCTCGATCCCAGGACCCTGAGATCATTATCTGAGCCGAAGGCAGAGGTTTAAGCCACTGAGCCACCCAGGTGCCCCTTACGTAGTACTTTTTATAAGGTTTAAGCTTTCTTGACAAAAGAGTTTATTTATTTATAAAACCAAAAAACCCCCACATGAAAACAAAACAAAATAAAATAAAATTGTGTTCTATTTGCCTGTTCTCCCATGGAATTCTGTAAATGATGTGGCTGGAGAAAAATGTTAGAAATCAGTTTGGAGCCTCTCACAGGACCTTCTTATGTTTCACATTGAATATATATTTGTCATTGCAATCCCAAGTGTGAATATGAAGTCCTCAAATTTAAATTTCCCTTCAGTAGAGCAAATAATAAAAGCAAACCACTTAATTATTTTTATGGCTAATGTTAAGGAAAGGTCATCTGAAGATTAGGGTTTTAGGTGTCGTGCCTTTCAACACTGGGACACAGGTTTAGAAGGAGGATGGTAGCAAGCAGGGTAGTTCATCAGTGGGGTGAGAGAATGATTCTTTCTGGAGATCTTTGTTCTGCAAAAAATTGTGAAGGCAGCCTGTCTAATTACCACTGTAGCTTTGCATTCACTAAGTTGAGAGGGGAGGAATTCAGGAATAAATAAGATCTCCCCCACCCAGGGCTTTCAGGTGGGCGAGGCTGCACCCCAGCACACAGCAGGCTGGGGGCTCCGTCCGTGGCTCACTGCTAACACACATAAAGGATGGGTGAGGGGGTACTGGCTTTGCTGAGCAAGAACAGGGCTGGCTCTGGTAAGTTCTATCCTTGCTTTCTCATAATGCTATCTTTTGTTCCTACTTAAATTATCTTTAATTTAAAATAGAATTGTATTGTATAAAACCTAATTATGCATCTTAACATATATTATCTAATAATATATATTAGATAGAGTATATATCTTATTTAATTGCATAAAACAGAATTATAAGATGAAATTTTATAATTTAAAATAGATTTTAAATTATACACAGTACTGTTTCCAAGCCTTTATAAGCCAGCTGGACATACTTTGGGATTCAAGCCTTGTAGAAAGCAATGGTTCTCAAACTCAAGTGTGCCTCCTAATCACCTGAAGGTCTTGTTAAAATACAGGTGGCCGCCCTCCCCCCACAGTTAGTAACTGGTGGCTCTGGGCAGGGCTGAGTCTGTGCTTTTCTAACACATTCCCAGTCGTTGATGCTGCTGGTCTAGGAACCATCTTCTGAGTACCGCCATCAAGGAGAAAACAAACAATAAAAACAATTAATGTTGATGATTTAATGTGTTAGCAACCTGCCAATCAAGCAGTGAGGTTTTGGGGGGTTTGCGTGTGTTTTTTGTTGTGTTTTATTTTTAATTCTTATGATGCAGCTGGCCTTATACTAGGTGTTGTGGGATCCTGGTCCTTATCCTGAGGGATTTTTCTGATTGGCTGAAGAGATGAGGAATACTTAGAAACAGGAGAAAATGGTAAGGTCTAGCCAAGTGTAGAGCAGGGGTGGGATAATTCAATGTGGAATTTTGTCTTTAGGAAGGAACATGGGGTGAAATAGAGCTTGAGCTGGTCTCTGAAGTGAGAATAGGGTTTGAGTGGGGAAATAAAGGGTGGGGGAGGGGGAATCTTGTCATTAAGGACCCACGAGCATGCGCAAAGGGCCAGTGCTGGAAAAGCCCCTATAAAATCACATCTGGTAGCGTGACGCCAAGCATAGGACCTCTGGCCCCGATAGCAGTGTGCCTTGCTTGCCTGTGGAAGAGAACGTACCCCGCCAGCCGGCACCACCCTCCCGTCGCATCTCTCCCTACCTTTCATTTGATTAGAGCCCACACTGTTCTTGGAGGACTTTCTATACGTCCTGAGGCCATTCCTGATCCTTTGTTCCTGATACCTCCTTCACTCAACATCTCCTTTCCAACCCCTCCGCAGGCCTTCTGGGAGGCTCTCCAGGGGGTCCAGCCATCTGAGCTGTCGCAAGCCCACAGGTGATTCTGAGAAATTCTGCTCTGGGAGGAAAGCTAATTTTTCAAAAGTGGCCCCAAATTCCTCCCAGAGAGCTGTTTCATCCCAGAGGAAATTCCCACTCTCTAATTACTAACAGTCCATATTAAGCATTGAGATTTTGCATTTCTTTTAAGATGAACAGTTTTAATTTCTTCAAGTAGTTTACTTTAGAAACAAAATGAGAATGTTCTCTCTGTAAGTTTAACATTTCACTGACTTTATTATGTAGTACAAATGCCCTGATTGCTGTTTTTAAATGATTATAATTCAACCATAGATGATGAATGCTTTGGAGTCCTGTAACGAATTGGATAATAACAATGATTTAATAGAAGTCAAGCTATCTAACAGTAAGAAGAAAAACCCTGCTGATTAAATTCATTAAAAAAAAATCATGTTCATTTAAAGTAAACTGCATTCATACCTAAAATCTTCAAGCGCCTTGCTTAATCTGTGTCTAGATTATATTCTTTCACACTGGAAGAATGAAAAAAATAATGAGGAATCCTATCTAGAAAACACTGCTAGATAATGTTCTGCTAAATGTTCAAGGATTCACAATATACTGCTTATTGCCAAGTGAAATTGTAATTGCTTGGCCATGTACAGAGTTTATAAGAATGATTTTCCATGCAAACACACATTTGTGAATAGTCTAAGTATATCTAAGTGATCCAAGTGATGTTCCTTTTACAAGTTTTTTTCTCTTTTAACGTTATTGAGGTACAATTCATGATATAAAACTCTACCCATTGAAAGTATACAATTTGATGAGTTTTGATGGTTACACTTACAAAATTAACACCAGTCAAGATATAGAACATTTCCATTACCTTTCAGATTTTCCTTGTGTTCCCTTCTAATCTATCCCACCTTCAGGAGGAGTGGTGCCTGGCCTCAGACAAATTTTTGTTATAATGTATTAATTAGCATTCTATATAAATAGAATCATACATAGTTATTCTGTTTGTGTCTGGCTTCTTGAACTCAGCACAAGGATTTCGAGATTCATCCCCGTTACTGCATATATCAGTAATCCACTCTTTTTTCATTGCTGGGTAGTATTTCATAGTACAAATATGGCACATTTTGTTTATTCACTTGGACATTTTGAGCTTTTGGCGATTACGAAGTATTAGCAATGAACATTCATGTACAAGCCTTTGTGTGGACATGTGTTTTTGTTTATCTTGGGTAGATGCCTAGTGAAGAAGGGCTGGGTCATATGCTGCATGGCTAAATGTTAACATTTTTTTTTTTTCAAAATGCCAATTTCTAAAACAGTTGTACAATTTTTTTTTAAAGATTTTATTTATTCATTTGACAGACAGAGATCACAAGTAGGCAGAGAGGCAGGCAGAGCGGTGGAGGGGGGAGAGGCAGGCTCCCCGCTGAGAAGAGAGCCCAATGCAGGGCTCGATCCCAGGACCCTGGAATCATGACCTGAGCTGAAGGCAGAGGCTTAACCCACTGAGCCAGCCAGGTGCCCCAACAGTTGTACAATTTAAGGTTCCCATCATCAGTGTATAAGACTTAGGGTCGTTATACATCCTCACCAATAGTCGGTACCATGGCTCTTATTTTTGGTCACTCTGATGTGTGTAGGGTGAGCGCTCGTTGTGTTTGAATTTGCATTTCCCTGATGACTAATGGTACCGATATTCTTTGTTAGGTGCTTATTGGCCATTTGTATATTTTCTTTGTTATAGTCTTGGGCTTAAAATCTAATTGATCTGATATAAGGATTGCCACTCCTGCTTTCTTCTGATGTCCATTAGCATGGTAAATTCTTTTCCACCCCCTCACTTTGAATCTGGAGGTGTCTTTGGGCTTAAAATGAGTTTCTTGGAGGCAACATATAGATGGGTTTTGTTTTTTTATCCATTCTGATACCCTGTGTCTTTTGACAGGGGCATTTAGCCCATTAACATTCAGGGTAACTATTGAGAGATATAAATTTAGTGCCATTGTATTGCCTGTAAGATGACTGTTACTGTATATGGTCTCTGTTCCTTTCTGATCTACCACTTGTAGGCTCTCTCTTTGCTTAGAGGACCCCTTTCAATATTTCCTGTAGAGCTGGTTTGGTGTTTGCAAATTCTTTCAGTTTTTGTTTGTCCTGGAAGCTTTTAATCTCTCTTTCTATTTTCAATGATAGCCTAGCTGGATATAGTATTCTTGGCTGCATGTTTTTTTCATTTAGTGCTCTGAAAATATCATGCCAGCTCTTTCTGGCCTGCCAGATCTCTGTGGATAAGTCAGCTGCCAATCTAATATTTTTACCATTGTATGTTACAGACTTCTTTTCCTGGGCTGCTTTCAGGATTTTCTCTTTGTCACTGAGACTTGTAAATTTTACTATTAGGTGATGGGGTGTGGGCCTATTCTTATTGATTTTGAGGGGCGTTCTCTGAACCTCCTGAATTTTGATGCTCGTTCCCTTTGCCATATTGGGGAAATTCTCCCCAATAATTCTCTCCAGTATACCTTCTGCTCCCCTCTCTCTTTCTTCTTCTTCTGGAATTCCAATTATTCTAATGTTGTTTCGTCTTATGGTGTCACTTATCTCTCCAATTCTTCCCTCATGGTCTAGTAGCTGTTTGTCCCTCTTTTGCTCAGTTTCTTTATTCTCTGTCATTTGGTCTTCTATATCGCTAATTCTTTCTTCTGCCTCATTTATCCTAGCAGTGAGAGCCTCCATTTTTTATTGCACCTCATTAATAATTGCACCTCATAATTAATTGCACCTTTTTTGATTTCAACTTGGTTAGATTTTATTGCACCTCATAAATATTGCACCTCATAATTAATTGCACCTTTTTTGATTTCAGCTTGGTTAGATTTTAGTTCTTTTATTTCTCCAGAAAGGGCTTTTATATCTCCCAAGAGGGTTTCTCTAATATCTTCCATGCCTTTTTCGCCCGGCTAGAACCTTGAGAATTGTCATTCTGAACTCTAGATCTGACATATTACCAATGTCTGTATTGATTAGGTCCCTAGCCTTTGGTACTGGCTCTTGTTCTTTTTTTTTGTAGTGAATTTTTCCGCCTTGTCATTTTGTCCAGATAAGAGTATATGAAGGAGAAAGTAAAATACTAAAAGGGTGGCAATAACCCCAGGAAAATATGCTTTAACCAAATCAGAAGAGATCCCAAATCATGAGGGGGGAGAAAGGGGATAAAAAGAGGTTCAAAAAGAAAGAATGAAAAAAAGAAAAGAAAAGAATTTTAAAAAGAAAATGAATAAAGAAAAATATAAAAAAGAAAAAATATATATATTAGATAAACTAGTTTAAAAACGTTAAAAAAGAAAAGGGTAAAAGTTAAAAAAAAATTTAGCAGAAGAAGAGAAAAAAATAAAAAAGAAAAAAATTAAATTAACTGAAAGACTAAAAAAATCACAGGGAGAACGCCATGAGTTCCCTGCGTTGCTTTCTCCTCCTCTGGAATTCTGCTGCTCTCCTTGGTATTGAAACTGCACTCCTTGGTAGGTGAACTTGGTCTTGGCTGGATTTTTTGTTGATCTTCTGGGGGAGGGGCCTGGTGTAGTGATTCTCAGGTGTCTTTGCCCCAGGCGGAATTGGACCACCCTCACCAGGGGCCGGGCTGAGTAATCTGCTCGGGTTTGCTTTCAGGAGCTTTTGTTCCCTGAGCGCTTTCCGTAGAGTTCCGGAGGACAGGAATACAAATGGCAGCCTCCTGGTCTCCGGCCCGGAGGAGCCGAGAGCCCAGGGCCCCACTCCTCAGTGCGCCCTCAGAGAACAGCGCCCAGTTACTCCCGTCTGCCTGACCTCCGGCCACGCTCCGAGCTCACCGAGCCTGCGACCGGTTCAAGGTAACCCCGAGCTGCGAGCTTACTGTCGGCTCTGTCTCTGTAGCCGGCTTTCCCGTTCCAATACCCGCAAGCTCTGCGACACTCAGACATCCCCAATCCTTCTGTGACCCTGCGGGACCTGAGGCCACGCTGACCCCGCGTGGGCTTCGCCCCGGTTTAGCCTCTGGAGCGATATCCCTCAGCGGAACAGACTTTTAAAAGTCCTGATTTTGTGCTCCATTGCTCCGCCGCTTGCCGGGAGCCGGCCCCTCCCCCCGTGGTCTATCTTCCCGTCGCTTTGGATTCACTTTTCTGCCAGTCCTACCTTTCAGAAAGTGGTTGTTTTTCTGTTTCCAGAATTGCTGTTCTTCTTCTCTTTGATCTGCCGATGGATTTGCAGGTGTTTGCAATCTTTAGATAAGCTATCTAGCTCATCTCCTGTTAGCTGAAGTAGTCTCAGCCTGCTCCTTCTCCGCCATCTTGACTCCTCCCCCCCCCATATATTTTCTTTTGTAAACTGTCCGTTCAAATAGCTTACCTTTTTTTTAAAGTTATTTTTCTTATTAAATTGTGAAAGGTCTTTATATATTTGGGATATAAGGCCTTTATCAGATACATGTATTTGCAAGTACTTTGTTCCAGTCTGTGACTTTTCCTTTTCTTAAAGGTGTCTTTCAAGCAGCAAATTTCATTCATATTGATAAAGCCCACTTTAACAATTTTTTCTATAATATGTGCTTTTTATATCCTATCTAAGAAATTGCTGCCTATCACTAGGTAGGCATGTTTCCTTATTGAATTTTTATCATTTTAACTTTTAGATTTAGGTTTATTATTTTGTTTATCATTTTGAATTATTATTTGAGTGATATTTTTTCTTTTCCCATATGGATATCTGATTCCTCTAGTACCATGTGTTGAAAGATTATCCTTGCCCTACTGAATAGCCTCGATATCTTTATAAAACTTCAATTGACTATATAAAGTGTATCTTTTTCACAGTCTCTATTTTGTCCCATTGATCTATGTTTATCCTTACGCTAATTCTGTATTGTTTTCTGATCCATAAAGATGGTCTCCATCTCCATTTATTTCACTTATAAAAATAATATTAGCTATGTCTTAGATATTTTATTGTAGAGGTTTGCATATCCCTTATTAAGTTTATTCTTAAGTATTTTCTGCTTTTTGATGCTATTGTAAATGAACTTATTTTTATAAATTTTATTTTTCTTTGTCTTTAATATAAAATATACAACTGATTTTATTTTTATTTACTTATTTATTTTTAAAGATTTTATTTATTTATTTGACAGAGAGAGAGCACAGGTAGGCAGAACAGCAAGCAGAGGGAGAAGGAGGAGCAGGCTCTCTGCTGAGGAGAGAGTCCAGTGCAGGACTCGATCCCGGGACACTGGGATGATGACCTGAGCCTAAGACAGGTGCTTAACCAACTGAGCCACCCAGGCACTCCTACAATTATTTCTACATATCAATATTGTGGGGCACCTGGGTCACTCAGTTAGTTAAGCATCATCTGCTTTTGGCTCTGAGGTCATGATCTTGGGGTCTTGGGATTGAACCCCACAGAGATTTAGGCTTTGGACTTCCTGCTCAGCAGGGGGTCTGCTTCTCCTCTCCCTCTGCCCCTCAAAACCCTCTTCTGCTTGTGCTCTCATTCCCGCAAATAAATAAAATCTTTTAAAAATTATCTATCTATCTACCTATCTCTCGATCTCAACATTCTGTCCCTTTACCTGGCTAAGTTCAATTCTTATATTTAATATTTGTTTCTAGATTTATGAAGATATAAATAATAATGTTACTTGAATATAGAAACAGTTCTACATCTTCCTTTCTATTATTTTTGCCTTTTGTCTTCTGGTCTTCATATAGTGTCTAGGACCTGTAGGACGATGTTGGGCAGAAATGATGGATCAGTCATTCCTGCCTTTTTTCCCAGTCTTGGGGGAAATAGTTTAATATTTCATCCTTGAGATTGATGTTGGTTATTGGTTTTAATTAGATGACATTTATCAGATTGTGGATATTTTCGACTCCTACTTTGCTGAGAGTTTTTGTCATGAATTGATATTGCATTTGATGACACGTTTTTAATTTATTTAGTAAAATGATACACTTTTTCTCCTTTATTCTGTTAACATGATGAATTGCATTGATTGATTTTGGAATATTAAACCAATCCTTTATTTAAATATTAAACTCAAGCACATCATTGAGTGTTATCCTGTTTGTTAAGTTCTTAGATTTTTTTTCTTCTTATCTTTCAGTTCTAGAATTTTTCTTTCTTCATTAACCTTGCTACTCTTTAAAGTTTGCAGATTCATTCTAAGATTTTATTTTCTGGAATATAGTAACCACTTGTTTTAAAGCCCATGTCTGGTAATTTATAGCCCTCTGAGTCCCTTTCTGTTGTTTCTTATTTGTGCCTTGTTTTCTTTGATTATATATGGAACATTGTTTTTGAAAATTTATTTGTGGGAAAATTTGAGCCCTAAGATGGTTTTACATTCCTCCAGAATTTGATTCTGCTTGGCCTCTGGGGGCACTATTAACATGGTTATCAGCTTTTTCCGGTTTTAGTGCTTGAGGTTTTCCTGACCCCCTAGGACAGTCCAGGTCCCAGGACTAGTTTAGTCTTCATTCATTCTTAATCCTAGGGTTCGAGTCAAACCCATGGGTGGTTGCCTTGTGTCCTTAACCTTGCAGGGACTAGATTCTTTCTTTTGATTTCCTCTATCCCCACGAGCCCTGTGAAAGCCACTGTTTGGTCTCTCTGCTGCCTTTGTTAGAGAGGAACACACCCTAGGGAAAAGAAGGTTCTAGACTAACCATAATGGGTTACAACTTTTCCAGGCTTTCAGCTAGGTTGTTCCTTACCATTTATCTTTTTAGTACATTCAAGATGATTTTAAAAATAAATTTTACATCAGTTTCTTCAGTTGTCTTCAGTAGGAGATTTGATTTGAATGACCCAAAGCAGATACCCTGATGTTGCCTCCATGAGCCCGCTCCCCGCCCTGATATTCATACTGTGGATTCCACATCTGTTCCCCAGATTGCATAACTTGACCTGCTGTGATTTCCCAAACATATTTCTCTAGTTTGCTCACACACTTGTTTAAGCCGGCCTCCCACCTGGGCATTGTTTTCTTTAAATTCAGAGCTGAGTCAGATACAGACGCATCTTGCACTGCACACTTCAGAAAGTACACAACAAGTTCCTTAAGAAGTCTTAGATGATCCATCTCAAGGCTTCAGAGAAGGACCAACTGGTACCCCACTCGTGACTGTTACCCAGAGCACACCAATAGTGCTCTCCAAAGAGATTCTCTCAACTCCAACTTCTAGCCTCTTCAGCTTAAACCCTTTGATCCTGTCAAAGCAGAAGAGTGGCTAAGGGCTGCAAAATTGGTTTTCACAAACTCCCTGTATCAACATTTAGAATGCAGGTAATTGGCACACCTTGCCTTGGGTGCTGAAGTATAAATGTTTCAGTGTCTTAGTATGTATCTTACAAAATGTTTCTCCAGTTTGTCATCTGCCTTTTTTCTATAGTCTTGTTTTGATGTGCCAGTGTGAAATGTTAATATAATGAAACCTTTCTATGGTTTCTAATTTTGTGTTTTTTTTTTAATTTTTTATTTTTTATAAACATATATTTTTATCTCCAGGGGTACAGGTCTGTAAATCACCAGGTTTACACACTTCACAGCACTCACCAAAGCACATACCCTCCCCAATGTCCATAATCCCACCCCCTTCTCCCAAACCCCCTCCCCCCAGCAACCCTCAGTTTGTTTTGTGAGATTAAGAGTCACTTATGGTTTGTCTCCCTCCCAATCCCATCTTGTTTCATTTATTCTTCTCCTACCCACTTAAGCCCCCATGTTGCATCACCACTTCCTCATATCAGGGAGATCATATGATAGTTGTCTTTCTCTGCTTGACTTATTTCGCTAAGCATGATACGCTCTAGTTCCATCCATGTTGTCGCAAATGGCAAGATTTCATTTCTTTTGATGGCTGCATAGTATTCCATTGTGTATATATACCACATCTTCTTGATCCATTCATCTGTTGATGGACATCTAGGTTCTTTCCATAGTTTGGCTATTGTGGACATTGCTGCTATAAACATTCGGGTGCACGTGCCCCTTTGGATCACTACGTTTGTATCTTTAGGGTAAATACCCAATAGTGCAATTGCTGGGTCATAGGGCAGTTCTATTTTCAACATTTTGAGGAACCTCCATGCTGTTTTCCAGAGTGGCTGCACCAGCTTGCATTCCCACCAACAGTGTAGGAGGGTTCCCCTTTCTCCGCATCCTCGCCAGCATCTGTCATTTCCTGACTTGTTGATTTTAGCCATTCTGACTGGTGTGAGGTGATATCTCATTGTGGTTTTGATTTGTATTTCCCTGATGCCGAGTGATATGGAGCACTTTTTCATGTGTGTGTTGGCCATCTGGATGTCTTCTTTGCAGAAATGTCTGTTCACGTCCTTTGCCCATTTCTTGATTGGATTATTTGTTCTTTGGGTGTTGAGTTTGCTAAGTTCTTTATAGATTCTGGACACTAGTCCTTTATCTGATATGTCGTTTGCAAATATCTTCTCCTATTCTGTCAGTTGTCTTTTGATTTTGTTAACTGTTTCCTTTGCTGTGCAAAAGCTTTTGATCTTGATGAAATCCCAATAGTTCATTTTTGCCCTTGCTTCCCTTGCCTTTTGCGTTGTTCCTAGGAAGATGTTGCTGCGGCTGAGGTCGAAGAGGTTGCTGCCTGTGTTCTCCTCAAGGATTTTGATGGATTCCTTTCGCACATTGAGGTCCTTCATCCATTTTGAGTCTATTTTTGTGTGTGTTGTAAGGAAATGGTCCAATTTCATTTTTCTGCATGTGGCTGTCCAATTTTCCCAGCACCATTTATTGAAGAGGCTGTCTTTTTTCCATTGGACATTCTTTCCTGCTTTGTCGAAGATTAGTTGACTGTAGAGTTGAGGGTCTATTTCTGGGCTCTCTATTCTGTTCCATTGATCTATGTGTCTGTTTTTGTGCCAGTACCATGCTGTCTTGATGATGACAGCTTTGTAATAGAGCTTGAAGTCCGGAATTGTGATGCCACCAATGTTGGCTTTCTTTTTCAATATCTTTTTATGGTTTCTAATTTTGTGTTCTTTTTTTTTTTAAAAAAAAAAACACACATTTATACTTTAAAGGTTATTAAATATTTACTCAAATTTTATTCTGCTATTTTTATGAATTCCTCTCATATATTTAAATATTTCACCCATCTGACATTTGGCAAGTTTTGGAATCTAAGGTTTTTTTTTTTTTTCCTCAAATGATAAATTGCCCAAATACTTATATACTTACATTTTTTCCCCTAGACTTTTATATTCTGTTCCATTTGGTCTATCTGACCATTCTGCTAATGATAATGTAATTGACTAATTGAAACCAAAATATAAGTTTATTTGCCTAAGTGTTTAGACTAATCCTGATGATATAATTCTTTATTAAAAACAATTGTTTTTGAATTAAATAGCCTTACTGAAGATGATTCAAAGGAATTACATTTAAATTGGAATTTTGAAAAATTGAATCACAGATTCGCTTTGATGTACAGCATAAACCTTTGGTTGTCCAGTGACAGTCATGGTATAGGTGTAGGAAACTTCCGCTTTCCCTGATTTAGTCAACAGGAGCTTTAAGGCCATAAACAAATACATCTGAAAAGGTGCTGATGTCTATTGATTGGTCTGCTTTTCCCCTGCTACTAGTCAGAGATTTTGGCTTCTGTGACATTCTCACAGTACAACTTGAGGGTAATGGCAATGGGCAGTGTTAACAACACTGAATGGCTGGAAGCAGCAGACTCTTGTGTCTCAGACACCGTGCATTAGTGTTTTCGACATCAGGCGTGTTGTTTAGAGTGAGCAGGACTGCTGGGCGGGGATCCTGCAAATGAAGCCAGATGTTTTGAGCGGTTGCGTGATTGTGGGGCAGCCAAGGGCAATGTGCACACATCTTTGAGCCACACCAGACTCCTTCATCTGACTAGAGTCCAACTTGCTGTGAGTAAGAGTAGACACTTACTCTGGAGAATGATCCAAACTGGTTGTGCTTTTTTGTTTCCAGGAGTGGATAAGTATCGAGGAAGAGTTAGCACAGTATTACCATGGAGTTTTTATTTTTGTTTACCAGATTAGGTAAAAAAGTAGTTTTGTAGATAGTTAAAAACATTTGTCTTGTGTTATTATTTACCTATGTACTCCATACTTTTTCCTAAAATATTTTTGAGGTATTTAGAAAAAATGTATAGCAATAAGAAATATAAATTTCATTTTATAATGATATCATGGCAAAACAAAAATAAGGGTCACATAAAAAAATAAAGGGAAGGGGAAATAAATACATATAATTTGGTGCTCTTTTAAAATCTTTTCATAATTGTAAAGTCACTGCATAATTGACTCTCAGGTCTCGAATGAGGTGAGCATGAGGAATCACAAAATTCTCATTGCTCCAGAAAACAAAAACAAGCCAGCTGCTCAGAGAAAAGGCTTTTCATGAGAATAAATTCTTAGTAGGAGAAATACTTCTGCAGTGTTGGGGTTTTTGTTTTTTTTTTTTTCTTTTTTAGGCAGTGATGTTTCATGTTACTTTTCTTGATGCTGTTTAGGTCCTGTGTTTTATAAATACATTGTATCTTTTGTGATGAATGCACCCAACAGCCAATTTCATAGACATTGTCTCCAATCCATATATATTAATTAGTTATTTATGAAGTGCCTTTTATGAGCCTAGTATTGCTTGGTGCTAAGAGATGAAAAGATAACACCACTTACCACCCACAAGAGAAACTAGCTGGGCAAACAGGCATTAACAGAGAATGATTTTAAGGTACAATTTCATTAGTACAGCAGCAGGATTAGGCATAGGAAAAGGAGCAGAGGATTAAGCTTGAAATTGTGAGAAGCAGTTTACTGAGCTGGCCAGAGTAACATCTATGAGTTTAGCAGTCCAAGAGGAAGAAGAGAATCTTTCCAGGCAGAGGGACAGGATGAACATAAAGCCCACCAGTGTAATTAATACTGGCACTTCCAGCTGTCAGTGATGAGAACGTTGTGTCTGCATAGATGCCACCGGGTGGACCCAAGTTAGGCTGAATAACAAAGATAAAGATCCCTGGGTATTTGAATTCCCTGATCTCAGAATTTTGCCTTCGTGTTTATGCCCAGGTGCTAGGGAGAGAAGCCAGGTTAACATCAGTCCAGCAATAGAAGCCCCCAGATCCACAAGTCCCATTCTGTGGGGTCCGGGCAAGACTATGAAACAGAGTAAGTTTGCCAGATATAACCTTCTACCTTCTTCTACCTCTTTTGCCTTCTCAAAAATACCCCAGGAAAATCTCTCTCACCTATCATGGAACTATTATGTGTTGATGTGTTACTTCTGCCAAGGGTATTCAATTTAAAGCCTTTCTAGAATTATGCAGTGAAAGATTTAGTATACTGGTCCACATGTGTCTAGTTCATTTTTTGAGAGGGAGCCCTTTCTCCTATCTAAGAAATGCTCACCTTGGGCCACTGTGTTCACAAATACCACCAAGCACAGACTCCCAGTTCCCCTCATTTTAACTATCCCTACTCTTCTCCCCAAAGTAAAAACTCCCACCACCCTGCAAAGTTTTGTTTATGGCCACTTTGGTCTACAAACAGATTTTAAAGATATTGATGTAGTGCTTACAAATTGTATTGATTGTGACTCACAGAAATACACTTTTTAAAAAATTTTATTTATTTATTTGACACAGAGAGAGAGAGAGAGAGAGAGACAGTGATAGAGGGAACACAAGTGGTGGGTGGGGGTGGGGGTGAGAGAGAGAGAAGCAGACTGCTGGCTGAGCAGGGAGCCCAATGCAGGACTCGATTCCAGGACCCTGGGGTCATGACCTGAGCCAAGGAAAATGCTTAAAGACTGAGCCACCCAGTTGCCCCTCAGAGAAATACATTTACTATCATTTCTCAGCAAACATGTATGACTGAATGAAGGTTTTTTGAAAAACAATACTTGGGGCACCTGGGTGGCTTAGTTAAGTATCGGCCTCCAGCTCAGGTCATGATCGCAGGGTCCTGGGATGAAGCCCCGTCAGGCTCTCTGCTCAGCAGGGAG
Organism: Mustela erminea; assembly: GCF_009829155.1. Taxonomy (NCBI): domain Eukaryota; kingdom Metazoa; phylum Chordata; class Mammalia; order Carnivora; family Mustelidae; genus Mustela; species Mustela erminea. The sequence goes on from NC_045625.1 coordinate 69,263,507, forward strand.
TCTCCCCCCTCTCCCTCTGCCCCTCCAGCTGCTTGTGTGTGAGCGCTCACTCTCTCGAATAAATAAAGTCTTAAAAAAAAAATACTTGGGGCCCCTGGGTGGCTCAGCAGGCTAAGCCTCTGCCTTCAGCTCAGGTCATGATCTCAGGGTCCTGGGATCGAGTCCCGCATCGGGCTCTCTGCTCAGCAGGGAGCCTGCTTTCCCCTCTCTCCCCCTGCCTGCCTCTCTGCCTACTTGTGATCTCTGTCAACTTAATTAATTAAAAAAATACTTAACCTTACTACATGTGATGTATTCTTATTTCTACTTTATTGTATTATGTTCTGCTTCATTCCATTCCATTCCACTCAGTTCCATTCTGTTTCATTTGCTATTTTGGTAAAAAGTGAGTTGAGCAATTCGGCTGGTAGGTATCTATTCAACAAAATCACATACATATGTGAATGAAAAGAATTTTCATAGCAGCTTTATTTGTGATAGTCATAACTGGATATAATCTAAATGTCCATCAAGAGTAGCATGGATCAGTAAATTGTCTATTGATACAATTCATTACTAAAATGGAAATGAAAGAAGTACTGCTATAAACAAAAACACAGATGGAACTCACAATGTTAAACAGAAGAAATGAGACACATAAAGAGTATATATTGAATGATTACATTTATAAAAGGGACAAAAACACACAGATGGAAATTCAATATAGACTATAGAACAGTGCTGTTTAATAAAACTTTCTATAATCATGGAAATGCTGCATATTTGTGCTATATGGTAGCCACCAGCCACATATGACTATAAGCAAAAATACTGAAATGTTATGAAATAAATACACTTCTAATTTTTTAAAAAATTTTTATTTCTTTAAATAGCCTCATATGGTTGCTGGCTACCTTGCTGGACATAGGAGTCCTTCATGTGCCTATGCACAAATTCCTCAGACCAAGACACCACAAACATGAATGTGTCTAAGCAAGTGAAAAGGATTTTAAAGTTGAAGTTCAATTTCTAGTCAACAAGTCTTTGTTAACTGTATTTTATAATAGGAGAGTAATGTAGAAGAATTGACAGGAATGTTGCCTTGTTTTATATTTAGTCAAATAGTGTGAACATCAGTCTTCTCATGCCACTTTGATTAAATAGCTTTTTAATTGGTGATGTTTGGGGAGGAAGTAATGATGCTGTAATCTGAAATGGTTTGGAGGCATGTGCTATTTCTCATGGCCACATCTCTCTTCTGACCGGGAAATTACTGTGTTCAGGAAATTATCTTGCATGAAAAAATGACCACTGATTACCACGCTGCTGTCACACCTGAGGTAATAACTCTTTAAGGAAACGCTCTGCTGATCCTTCCATGACACCAGTGTCACAGGCTGGATCACAAGGGTTCAGCTGGAGAGGATGCTTAGCTCTGGGGACCATTGCTGCCTCCTCCAAATCTTGTAGTTACACAAAAATCCATCCCTTCTTCATCCCTGCTTTATCCTAATTTTTCTTTTAGGTTTGATCGTGTGTGGTCTTGAAGATCTGTGGTCTGATGGCAATCACATCATTATATTCTCTGATGCTTGGGCATAAACCCTTCTCAGGAATCTGAGGCTGTCTCCCATTCTGGTTCTTCCATCCAGCTAGTGCTCAGAAATTTTTCTTATGTAAAGATAAAACCTACTCCCTGAAGCTCTGCCCATGGTACGGCAGTCTTCTGGAATCACACAAAACAATTCTATCCTAGCCCTTCTCTTTAAGTGGGTGTCCTTCAAATATTTGAAGTCAACTCTCATATCTCATAATAGCTTTCTCTTGGATAAACACCCCTGGTTTCTCCAGCACTTTCTTTTTTTCTTTTCTTTCTTTCTTTTTTTTTTTTTTTTCAGTTCAGACTTTCACCATTTTGAACACACATCACCTCCTGATGCTCTCTTATTTGCCAAGATCTAACATCGTCTTCTAATTTACTTCTCTGTTATTGGGGAACATTTGAGAATAAAAGGGGTACCTAATAATTACAGGGAGACAAAAGAATGTAAATAGGGACTGTCCAGGGAAATCTGAGATGTATGGTCTTCTTAACAAAGTCTCACTTAAAAATGTATCACAAAACAAAGCGGATAAATTCTGACAGAACTCCACATGCATTTTCACATCCCGAGATCTGTGCTTTGCTTCTATTAGTGGAGTTAAGGCTACAATTTGTTGTAGGTGCATGTCCCTCTTGAATTTCTAGCCTCTATTTTCATTTTGGTAATTGCATCCCAGTTCCCTCTGAGGAAGCAGTCTTCCCTCAATCGGGTTCATCGTGATTTCCAAGAACACAGGAACACAGATCTGGCCAATCAGAGCAACATTTCGCTGTAAGCATCTCTATAGCGATTATTATTTTTTTAAATATTTTATTTATTTATTTGACAGAGAGAGAAAGAGAGAGAGAGATCACAAGTAGGCAGAGAGGCAGGCAGAGAGAGAGGGGGAAGCGGGCTCCCTGCTGAGCAGAGAGCCCCATGTGGGGCTCTATCCCAGGACCCTGAGATCATGACCTGAGCTGAAGGCAGAGGCTTAATTCACTAAGCCACCCAGGTGCCCCCCTACAGCAATTATTTTAAACTGAGAAGAACATTGGGTAAAACACCTACCACATTACCTGATGCAGCAACACAACAAATAGTAGTTCTCTTCTTTTCCTTAGATCTAATGATCTTCTTTTTCTTAGATCATGTGTTTTAGAAGTTTTACTGTGATTTGTGTCATATTTATTGATCAAATATTTCAAAAAGTTTCCCTTTCACCATGTTTTGGAAACAAGAATTACATTTATCCATTGGTCCATTCCTGGTTTCCTTATTAATAATTGGCAAAGATTGTGACTTCTGTAAAATACAGATTTTTCAGACCTAGACACCCGGTTGCATTTAAAGTGGCTGGCTACTTATTCTTCTGTATCTGTATCTTATTCTGTATCTGCTTCATTCTTATAGGTTCAAATTCCTTCTTTAATCATGCTTGCTTTTCATTTTTTGTTTGATTGCAAGATGCAGCTTAGTGTAATTTTTAACCATCCTGATATAGAGGTACATGTTATACGACTTAAAAAAATTTTCCTCTTGATTTTGGTTCCTCTATTTTGCACTTGGCTTAACATTTTTTTAAAGTAATACATGTACCTATAGAATAATATTCAAGCACTATCAAGTGGAATATAGTGAAAAAGATTTTCATTCTCTATTTTTCAATTTTTCTACTTGGAGCCAACCCTATCTTTTAAAAGGTCGTCATTGCAGTCATTCGTGTGTGTGTGTGTGTGTGTGTGTGTGTGTGTGCGCGCGCATGCGTGCATGCCTGTGCACACATGCGTGTGCATGTGTGATGCAAATGGCAACATATTATTCACACTATGCTCTCTTTGTTTATTTAGCAAAATATCAAGTTACTTGTTTTTTGATAAAATATGAACTTGTCAATTTTGGCCATTTTAACTGGTGTAAGGTGATATCTCAATGTGGTTTTTAATTTGAATCTCCCTGAGGGCTAGTGATGATGAACATTTTTTCATGTGTCTGATAGCCATTTGTATGTCTTCATTGGAGAAGTCTCTGTTCATATCTTCTGCCCATTTTTTTTATATGATTGTCTGTCTTGTGTGTGTTGAGTTTGAGGAGTTCATTATAGATCCTGAATATCAACCTTTTGTCTGTACTGTCATATGCAAATATCTTCTCCCATTCCGTGGGTTGCCTCTTTGTTTTCTTTACTGTTTCCTTTGCTGTGCAGAAGCTTTTGATTTTGATGAAGTCCCAAAAGTTTATTTTCGCTTTTGTTTCCTTTGCCTTTGGAGACATATCTTGAAAGAAGTTGCTGTGGCTGATATCGAAGAGATTACCCTATGTTCTCCTGTAGGATTCTGATGGATTCTTGTCTCACGTTGAGGTCTTTTATCCATTTTGAGTTTATCTATGTGTACGGTATAAGAGAATGGTCGAGTTTCATTCTTCTACATATAGCTGCCCAGTTTTCCCAGCACCATTTATTGAAGAGACTTTTTTTCACTGTATATTTTTTCCTGTTTTGTCAAAGATTATTTGCCCATAGAGTTGAGGGTGCATATCTGGGCTCTCTACTCTGTTCCACTGGTCTATGTGTCTGTTTTTATGCCAGTACCATGCTGTCTTCTTGACCACAGCTTTGTAGTAAAGCTTAAAATCAGGTAACGTGATGCCCCCAGTTTTATTTTTGTTTTTCAACATTTCCTTAGTGATTCGGGGTCTCTTCTGATTCCATACAAATTTCTGGATTATTTGCTCCAGCTCTTTGAAGAATACTGGTGGAATTTTGATCAGAATGGCATTAAAAGTATAGATTGCTCTAGGCAGTATAGACATTTTAACAATGTTTATTCTTCTGATCCAAAATTAACAAGACAGGAAACAACATGTGTTGGAGGGGATGTGGAGAAAGGGGAACCCTCTGACACTGTTGGTGGGAATGCAGGTTGGTGCAGCCTCTTTGGAAAACAGTGTGGAGATTCCTCAAGAAATTAAAAATAGAACTTTCCTATGACCCTGCAATTGCACTCCTGGGTATTTACCCCAAAGATACAGATGTCGTGAAAAGAAGTGCCATCTGTACCCCAATGTTTATAGCAGCAATGGCCACGGTCACCAAACTGTGGAAAGAACCAAGATGCCCTTCAATGGACAAATGGATAAGGAACATGTGGTCCATATACACTATAGAGTATTATGCCTCCATCAGAAAGGATGAATACCCAACTTTTGTATCAACATGGACAGGACTGGAAGAGATTATGCTGAGTGAAATAAGTCAAGCAGAGAGAGTCAATTATCATATGGTTTCACTTATTTGTGGAGCATAACAAATAGCATGGAGGACATGGGGAGTTAGAGAGGAGAAGGGAGTTGGGGGAAATTGGAGGGGGAGGTGAACCATGAGAGACTATGGACTCTGAAAAACAATCTGAGGGTTTTGAAGGGGCAGGGGGTGGGAGGTTGGGGTAGCAGGTGGTGGGTATTATAGAGGGCATGGATTGCATGGAACACTGGGTGTGGTGAATAAATAATGAATACTGTTATGCTGAAAATAAATAAATTTAATTTAAAAAAATATGTACTTGTCAGAGAAATTCTTTGCAATTACAGTAGGACTTTTAAGGTACATTTATTCAGGAAATATTCAGTAAGCACCTCCCACACTCTAGGTACTCTAGTGTTTGACAGGCTATGAATGACAGGTGGTAAATGAAAGAGACATGGTCCTTGCTTTGATGCAACTTATCTAATGGTTACCCCTTCTCGGACTGGGTTGGCACTGTAGATACTGAAGAAACAAAACCCACAATAATATTCATCCCTTGGAATAAGCCATCTTCTGCTTTACCCTTATCTGAGGTTTGACAGTCTTTGCTTTCTGTATGGTGACAATGATTTGGCTCTAAGACTGGGTTTCTCAGTGGTAAGTGTATTAATGCTGTGAAGCAAGAAGGTTTAAAGGCTACTTAGACAAGTATTTTTTGTTTTAATAGCTATGGATTTATTTTTCTAATTCTCTTATGACCAATGATACTGATTTTTCTAATATAAAGATCAAATTTCCTCTTGAAATAAATCTAGGTAAACAAACAATGATAAATATGCCATGCAAATAAATGCTTGATGACAATGATAATAGTTATGGCAAAAAAATTGTGAAAGCCATACTCAGATCACTGCAGTTAGGGAACATGGTTGTAGACAATAGCAGTGGTAATAAAAATGTTTTGGCAAGGAATCACATAATCCGATTTGTGATTTAGGAAGAGCACCTTGGTTGCCATGTAGAGAATGGACTGGCAGTGGGGAAGAATGGAAGGTTATGCTCAGCTGGTTTGCAAACAATGAAAGCTTGAGTTAAGGCAGAGACTTTGTGGAAAAAGCCCAGCTCTCAGAACAGTAGAATGTGAGAAGAGAGAAGGACATGAGGAAAGCTCCCAGCTTCCTGGTTCAAATGATTAGACAGTTGCATATAATTAAGCAGAATATGAAATATAAAAGAAAAGAGAAATAAGCTTTGGAGAAAAGGGGAGTACAATCTTAGCTGTGTTTATTAAATTTGAAGTGTCTGTGGGTCAAACAGAAATGTCCAGTAGGCAACTGGGTGCTGGGGCTCACAGAAAAGTTTTGGCTGACATGAACCGGTGGTTAGAAGACATGAGTGAGAGTATAAGCCATCACCATGGATGAGGCTGCCAGGGCATCCAGGTACTAAGGGAGAGAGACAGTGTAAACACGCTCTACCAGTTACACCAGCATTTAAACATAGATAGAAGGAAAGGATTGCTTCAGGAAACCTAGTCATTTTATGTTTTGGGGTAACATGAATAGCAAAACCAGGGGAGAAGAAAATCTCCAGGAGGGAGTGAATAATGGTGCAGAAGGATGAGGCAAGAACTGCTTATAAGAGTTGTTAACTAGCAAGGGCTTGAGTAGTGCCTCAGTTTAAGATTTTTTTTTTTTAAGATTTATTTATTTCTTTTAGAGAGAGAGATAGAGAGAGTGTATAGGGGAAGGGTTGAGGGAGAGAGAGAGAATCCCAAGCAGACTCCCTGCTGAGTGTGGAACCCAACGAGGGGCTCGATCCTACAACCCTGAGATCAGGATCTGAGCTGAAACCAAGATGCCTAACTGACTGAGCCACCCAGGCACCCTGATATGGTGTTTTTTTTAACAGTAAAGTGGACTAATGGGGAGAAAAACGTTTTCGAATTTAATGCCTTTGAGGAGGTGAACAATAAAGAACACAGGAGGGACTTCCACTTCTGCAATGACAGCCTGAGGAGCTCTGAAGACTTACTCCCCAATGAAACAACCACACCTTGTGAAAATTATTTAAAAACAACCATTTAAAGTTCCTGGAAATTGTCACTCCAGGGGTTCAGCAGTAGATCTGAACCAACAAAAGAACATATTAACAAGCTTGAAGACAGAAGTCATGAAACCAACAGAGAGAAAAAGGAGAGAATGAAGAAAACCAGTAAACGCACCACCACACACATAATGAAAGTCCCCAATGGAGAAGAGAGAAAGAAAACTGATGAGAAAACAATGTACATCAAGAAGCTCAACAAACTCTACATAGATAAATGCAAAGTGATCCACATGAGGACATGTTGTAGTAAAAATATTGGAAGCCAAAAATAAAGAGAAAATCTTGAAAGTGTCAAGAGAAGAATGACAAATGACATACAAAGAAATTGCAATAAGAGTAACGTCTCACCTGAAACTTTTCACCAGAAACAACGGAGGCCAGAAGGCAGTTGGATGTCCTAGTCAAAATCTGAAAAGTAAGAAAATCTGTCAACCAAGAATCTTATATTTAGTGAAAGTAAGAAAATCTGCAAGGAAATCTGTCAACCAAGAATCTTATATTTAGTGAAACCATCTTTCAAAAATGAAAATGATATGCAGACATTCCCAGATAAACAAAGATAAAGAATTTGTTGCCAGCCAACCCACCCTACAAGAAATACTAAAGGAAGTTCTTCAAACCATTTAGACAGTAATTTAAATCCATACAGACAAAAACGAAGAACACTGGTAAAAGTTATTATGTTATTATAAAAGACAGGATGAATGCGCATTTCGTCTTTCTTGTATTAATGGATTTAAAAAGCAACCATACAAAGTGATATGTATTTAATTGTACTGTGGATCTATCACATACAGAAATGTAATATGTTTGCCAATAATGGTACAAAGGAGGTGGTGGGAATAAGGAATACTGAAGTAAGGGATTTGTGTCTAGAATATATAAAGAACTCCAACCATTCAATAATAGGAAGACAGATAATCCAATTAAAAATGAGCAAAGGCTTTAAATAGACATTTCTCCAAAGAAGATACTCAAATGGCCAAGAAGCACATTAAAAGATGCTCAACACCATTAGCCATCAGGGAAATGCAAGTCAAAGCCATGGAGAGATACCACTTCATCACACCTACAAAATGGTTATTTAAAAAAAGACATAATAACAAATGTTGACAGGGATGTGCAGAAACTGGTAGGATTGCTGGAGCAGGCTCTTTGGAAAACATTTAGCTGTTCCTCCAAAGGTTAAGTATCAAATTAGCCTTATAACACAGCAATTTTACTTTTAGATACATGCCCAGGAGAACTGAAAATATAGGTCCACACAAAAATCCTTACTGGGATGTTCAGAGCAGCATTAGTCATAGTAGCCAAAAAGTAGAAACAACCCAAATGGTCATCAACTGAGGATAATAAAATGTGATATATCTATATAATAGAGTATTATTCAGCCATATAAAGAAATAAAGTACTAATACCACTTGGATGAACCTTGAAAACATTATGTCAAGTCCAAGAACCCTAACACAAAACACCATACATTATATTATTCAATTTCTATGAAATGTCTATAGTAGGCAAATCTATATAGACAGAAAGTAGATTAGCAGTTACCTAGCTCTGGGGGAGGGAGAGTGAGTAATGGGGGGTGACTGCTAAAGCCGATGGGATTTCTTGTGGGGGATGTTAAAAATGTTCTACAGTTGATTATAGTGATGGTTGCAAAACTGTGAAAATGCAAAAAGTCTCTGAATTGCACACTTTAAATGGGTGAGTTGTATGGTATGGTATGTGAATTCTGTGTCAGTAGAGCTGTTGCAAGAGAAAGAAAATGTAAGAGGCATATCCCCAGCATTTGTAGAATATGTATTTACAAAGTGTTACTGTCTTGAACATCTCCTAGGCTTCCACAGCAATCCCGGGAAGAGATTGGTATTGCCAGAAAGTAAGCTCTAAAGACTCTAAGCGATTTACCTAAGATATTTGCTAGTTTGTGGTAGAGCAAGGAGATGCCACCCACTATCCCTGAGACCAATTCCCGTGTGATTTCCATCACACGAGTTTTTTCCCAAGGCATTTTCTGTTTACTCCTTACTTATTTACCTCTTATTTAGGGACTCATAAATAAGTCTCACTTTTGTGCCTGGCACTGTTCTAAGACCCTCAACTATATTAACTAATTAAATCCTTTTTAGGACCTTCGGAAGAAACTGCTACTTTGACCCCATTAGGGGTTTCCTGATTAGGAAATAGAAGCATGGGGATGAACTTCCTCAGACCACAGAGCTGGGCAGTGGCAAAACTGGGATTTGAACCCAGGGAGTCTGGCTCCAGGCCCTGTTGCTCTTGAACTTCTGTACCTGGCAAAGAGCTTCTCTTCTTTGGATGTTGGGATCTTGGACCTCAACCTTAATTGCAGGAAGACGTGAAGAGAACCTGCTCTCTCTGTGTAGTTGTGCTGAGATCCGACATGGTTTTGAGTTTCCCGCACTGGAGCCCAAGGTGAATGGCATCAGGAAACTGATGACTTCCAGGCTCAGAGCTCAGCTGGGAGCAGAACTTACTTTGCAGTAACTAGAGGAATCATCGGTCAGGTGATCCGGCTGGAGTGGGGGTGGGGTAAGGCAGGGGAGAGGAGGAGCTGCCCATTGTTTGTGACCTCAGGCTCAAGCAAACCCCCTGGAAACATAACACCACTAAAGAAGGATCGTGAACAAGAGCTGTGGGATTCGAGAAGACTCACTGTGTGTACACACCCACATACACATGCATTGTGCGGATGGCCACACCACACTCCCCACAGCGTCTTACTGCTAACGTGGCCACAGGGTTGCCCGTTACTTTATACCGTGGCTCCCGGGTTTTGCGTCAGTGGGCGTCCACAGCCAGTTCCTGGACTTGTCTTTCTGGTTGGTTGTTTAGAGAAGGCTTACAGGTGCAACAGTGCTTTCCTTGTGACTTCCCGTCCCTATTTACAACCGTGTGTGTCAAGTGTAATTAAGAGTTCCTACCAGGTCATGCAGGTGTCCTCCCCAGCGGTGTCTGTGCCTGGCCACCTTGGGGGAGGCGTGGTCACTCTTGTATTTGCTCTGTGGACAAGGGCCAGGTTGCTTCGTTTCACAATTATGTTGAGCCATTCCGAGAGTTCAACAGTCAGCTTTCGGGCTGGAGTGGAGGAATATGCAGTGTTCCTAGCACTGACTTGGGAGGGGAGGGCTGCACAGACCTGATCTGTACCTCGAGCTGTCATGTGATGTTCACCCGTGGTTAAATCAAGGGCTGTGCACTTTATTGTGGGGGAGGGGAGGAAGACGGTGTGTCACTGCGGGGAGGGGGAGTGATGACCATGCATCTGCTAGGGACGAACCTTAGTTTGTTCATAATCTGGAGCTTCTGCAATTTATCCTCCCTTTAATATACTCAGGCGTATCTTCCTCTCGATGTCCTATTTAACTCTTTATTTATTTCAAGTACAACTTAAATCTAAATTATGATTTTATTTTAGGGAAAGGGTTTATAAATGCTTCTGTATTGGAAGTTGAAGAGCAGTTGAGACATGTTAGGATATTAGGACTATTCAGGTTTAGAGGACTTCTAGTTTGTTCTGGTTAATACCATCTAGTACTCTGGCTTCCACCACCCACAGGAACCTCTCTTGCTCTTAATTACCTACTAGCTAAGAGGAAGAGTAATAGGAGATAAAGTGACAGGAAAAAGAGCCAGTCTGTGTAGGTTTTACCACACAGCTATTGTAAGAACTGTAGCCCTTACTCCTGAGGAAGAGGAGAAAGCATTGGAGTTCATTGAGCAGACACTTAAAAAGCATAATTGCAATACCATTATGCCCCACACAATTAATAATAACATGACAATATCATCGCATACCCAACCAATATTTATCCTTCTATTTCTCCCACATATGTCATATTTTAGTCTTTTTTTTTTAAATTTATTTATTTATTTATTTATTTTATTTCCAGCATAACAGTATTCATTATTTTTGCACCACACCCCGTGCTCCATGCAATCCGTGCCCTCTATAATACCCACCACCTGGTACCCCAACCTCCCACCCCCCAGTCCCTTCAAAACCCTCAGATTGTTTTTCAGAGTCCATAGTCTCTCATGGTTCACCTCCCCTTCCAATTTCCCCCAACTCCCTTCTCCACTCTAAGTCCCCATGTCCTCCATGCTATTTGTTATGCTCCACAAATAAGTGAAACCATATGATAATTGACTCTCTCTGCTTGACTTATTTCACTCAGCATAATCTCTTCCAGTCCTGTCCATGTTGCTACAAAAGTTGGGTATTCATCCTTTCTGATGGAGGCATAATACTCTATCCCCAGGGGTACAGGTCTGTGAATCACCAGGTTTACACACTTCACAGCACTCACCAAAGCACATACCCTCCCCAATGTCCATAATCCCACCCCCTTCTCCCAAACCCCCTCCCCCCAGCAGCCCTCAGTTTGTTTTGTGAGATTAAAAGTCACTTATGGTTTGTCTCCCTCCCAATCCCATCTTGTTTCATTTATTCTTCTCCTACCCACTTAAGCCCCCATGTTGCATCACCACTTCCTCATATCAAGGAGATCATATGATAGTTGTCTTTCTCTGCTTGACTTATTTCGCTAAGCATGATACGCTCTAGTTCCATCCATGTTGTCGCAAATGGCAAGATTTCATTTCTTTTGATGGCTGCATAGTATTCCATTGTGTATATATACCACATCTTCTTGATCCATTCATCTGTTGATGGACATCTAGGTTCTTTCCATAGTTTGGCTATTGTGGACATTGCTGCTATAAACATTCGGGTGCACGTGCCCCTTTGGATCACTACGTTTGTATCTTTAGGGTAAATACCCAATAGTGCAATTGCTGGGTCATAGGGCAGTTCTATTTTCAACATTTTGAGGAACCTCCATGCTGTTTTCCAGAGTGGCTGCACCAGCTTGCATTCCCACCAACAGTGTAGGAGGGTTCCCCTTTCTCCGCATCCTCGCCAGCATCTGTCATTTCCTGACTTGTTGATTTTAGCCATTCTGACTGGTGTGAGGTGATATCTCATTGTGGTTTTGATTTGTATTTCCCTGATGCCGAGTGATATGGAGCACTTTTTCATGTGTGTGTTGGCCATCTGGATGTCTTCTTTGCAGAAATGTCTGTTCATGTCCTCTGCCCATTTCTTGATTGGATTATTTGTTCTTTGGGTGTTGAGTTTGCTAAGTTCTTTATAGATTCTGGACACTAGTCCTTTATCTGATATGTCGTTTGCAAATATCTTCTCCCATTCTGTCAGTTGTCTTTTGATTTTGTTAACTGTTTCCTTTGCTGTGCAAAAGCTTTTGATCTTGATGAAATCCCAATAGTTCATTTTTGCCCTTGCTTCCCTTGCCTTTTGCGTTGTTCCTAGGAAGATGTTGCTGCGGTTGAGGTCAAAGAGGTTGCTGCCTGTGTTCTCCTCAAGGATTTTGATGGATTCCTTTCGCACATTGAGGTCCTTCATCCATTTTGAGTCTATTTTTGTGTGTGTTGTAAGGAAATGGTCCAATTTCATTTTTCTGCATGTGGCTGTCCAATTTTCCCAGCACCATTTATTGAAGAGGCTGTCTTTTTGCCATTGGACATTCTTTCCTGCTTTGTCGAAGATTAGTTGACCATAGAGTTGAGGGTCTATTTCTGGGCTCTCTATTCTGTTCCATTGATCTATGTGTCTGTTTTTGTGCCAGTACCATGCTGTCTTGATGACGACAGCTTTGTAATAGAGCTTGAAGTCCGGAATTGTGATGCCACCAACGTTGGCTTTCTTTTTCAATATCCCTTTGGCTATTCGAGGTCTTTTCTGGTTCCATATAAATTTTAGCATTATTTGTTCCATTTCTTTGAAAAGGATGGATGGTACTTTGATAGAAATTGCATTAAATGTGTAGATTGCTTCAGGTAGCATAGACATTTTCACAATATTTATTCTTCCAATCCAGGAGCATGGAACATTTTTCCATTTCTTTGTGTCTTCCTCAATTTCTTTCATGAGTACTTTATAGTTTCTGAGTATAGATTCTGTGTCTCTTTGGTTAGGTTTATTCCTAGGTATCTTATGGTTTTGGGTGCAATTGTAAATGGGATTGACTCCTTAATTTCTCTTTCTTCTGTCTTGCTGTTGGTGTACAGAAATGCAACTGATTTCTGTGCATTGATTTTATATCCTGACACTTTACTGAATTCCTGTATAAGTTCTAGCAGTTTTGGAGTGGAGTCTTTTGGGTTTTCCACATATAGTATCATATCATCTGCAAAGAGTGATAATTTGACTTCTTCTTTGCCGATTTGGATGCCTTTAATTTCCTTTTGTTGTCTGATTGCTGAGGCTAGGACCTCTAGTACTATGTTGAATAGCAGTGGTGATAATGGACATCCCTGCCGTGTTCCTGACCTTAGCGGAAAAGCTTTCAGTTTTTCTCCATTGAGAATGATATTTGCGGTGGGTTTTTCATAGATGGCTTTGATGATATTGAGGTATGTGCCCTCTATCCCTACACTTTGAAGAGTTTTGATCAGGAAGGGATGCTGTACTTTGTCAAATGCTTTTTCAGCATCTATTGAGAGTATCATATGGTTCTTGTTCTTTCTTTTATTGATGTGTTGTATCACATTGACTGATTTGCGGATGTTGAACCAACCTTGCAGCCCTGGAATAAATCCCACTTGGTCGTGGTGAATAATCTTTTTAATGTACTGTTGAATCCTATTGGCTAGTATTTTGTTGAGTATTTTCGCATCTGTGTTCATCAAGGATATCGGTCTATAGCTCTCTTTTTTGGTGGGATCCTTGTCTGGTTTTAGGATCAAGGTGATGCTGGCCTCATAAAATGAGTTTGGAAGTTTTCCTTCCATTTCTATTTTTTGGAACAGTTTTAGGAGAATAGGAATTAGTTCTTCTTTAAATGTTTGGTAGAATTCCCCCGGGAAGCCGTCTGGCCCTGGGCTTTTGTTTGTTTGGAGATTTTTAATGACTATTTCAATCTCCTTACTGGTTATGGGTCTGTTCAGGCTTTCTATTTCTTCCTGGTTCAGTTGTGGTAGTTTATATGTTTCTAGGAATGCATCCATTTCTTCCAGATAGTAAAATTTATTGGCGTAGAGTTGCTCATAGTATGTTCTTATAATAGTTTGTATTTCTTTGGTGTTAGTTGTGATCTCTCCTCTTTCATTCATGATTTTATTTATTTGGGTCCTTTCTCTTTTCTTTTTGATAAGTCGGGCCAGGGGTTTATCAATTTTATTAATTCTTTCAAAGAACCAGCTCCTAGTTTCATTGATTTGTTCTATTGTTTTTTTGGTTTCTATTTCATTGATTACTGCTCTGATCTTTATGATTTCTCTTCTCCTGCTGGGCTTAGGGTTTCTTTCTTGTTCTTTCTCCAGCTCCTTTAGGTGTAGGGTTAGGTTGTGTACCTGAGACCTTTCTTGTTTCTTGAGAAAGGCTTGTACCGCTATATATTTTCCTCTCAGGACTGCCTTTGTTGTGTCCCACAGATTTTGAACCGTTGTATTTTCATTATCATTTGTTTCCATGAATTTTTTCAATTCTTCTTTAATTTCCCAGTTGACCCATTCATTCTTTAGAAGGATGCTGTTTAGTCTCCATGTATTTGGGTTCTTTCCAAACTTCCTTTTGTGGTTGAGTTCTAGCTTTAGAGCATTGTGGTCTGAAAATATGCAGGGAATGATCCCAATCTTTTGATACCGGTTGAGTCCTGATTTAGGACTGAGGATGTGATCTATTCTGGAGAATGTTCCATGTGCACTAGAGAAGAATGTGTATTCTGTTGCTTTGGGATGAAATATTCTGAATATATCTGTGATGTCCATCTGGTCCAGTGTGTCGTTTAAGGCCTTTATTTCCTTGCTGATCTTTTGCTTGGATGATCTGTCCATTTCAGTGAGGGGAGTGTTAAACTCCCCTACTATTATTGTATTATTGTTGATGTGTTTCTTTGATTTTGTTATTAATTGGTTTATATAGTTGGCTGCTCCCACGTTGGGGGCATAGATATTTAAAATTGTTAAATCTTCTTGTTGGACAGACCCTTTGAGTATGATGTAGTGTCCTTCCTCATCTCTTATTATAGTCTTTGGCTTAAAATCTAATTGATCTGATATAAGGATTGCCACTCCTGCTTTCTTCTGATGTCCATTAGCATGGTAAATTCTTTTCCACCCCCTCACTTTAAATCTGGAGGTGTCTTCGGGCTTAAAATGAGTTTCTTGGAGGCAACATATAGATGGGTTTTGTTTTTTTATCCATTCTGATACCCTGTGTCTTTTGACAGGGGCATTTAGCCCATTAACATTCAGGGTAACTATTGAGAGATATGAATTTAGTGCCATTGTATTGCCTGTAAGTTGACTATTACTGTATATGGTCTCTGTTCCTTTCTGATCTACCACTTGTAGGCTCTCTCTTTGCTTAGAGGACCCCTTTCAATATTTTCTGTAGGGCTGGTTTGGTATTTGCAAATTCTTTCAGTTTTTGTTTGTCCTGGAAGCTTTTAATCTCTCCTTCTATTTTCAATGATAGCCTAGCTGGATATAGTATTCTTGGCTGCATGTTTTTCTCGTTTAGTGCTCTGAAAATATCATGCCAGCTCTTTCTGGCCTGCCAGGTCTCTGTGGATAAGTCAGCTGCCAATCTAATATTTTTACCATTGTATGTTACAGACTTCTTTTCCCGGGCTGCTTTCAGGATTTTCTCTTTGTCACTGAGACTTGTAAATTTTACTATTAGGTGACGGGGTGTGGGCCTATTCCTATTGATTTTGAGGGGCGTTCTCTGAACCTCCTGAATTTTGATGCTCGTTCCCTTTGCCATATTGGGGAAATTCTCCCCAATAATTCTCTCCAGTATACCTTCTGCTCCCCTCTCTCTTTCTTCTTCTTCTGGAATCCCAATTATTCTAATGTTGTTTCGTCTTATGGTGTCACTTATCTCTCGAATTCTCCCCTCGTGGTCCAGTAGCTGTTTGTCCCTCTTTTGCTCAGCTTCTTTATTCTCTGTCATTTGGTCTTCTATATCACTAATTCTTTCTTCTGCCTCATTTATCCTAGCAGTGAGAGCCTCCATTTTTGATTGCACTTCATTAATAGCTTTTTTTATTTCAACTTGGTTAGATTTTAGTTCTTTTATTTCTCCAGAAAGGGCTTTTATATCTCTCGAGAGGGTTTTTCTAATATCTTCCATGCCTTTTTCGAGCCCGGCTAGAACCTTGAGAATTGTCATTCTGAACTCTAGATCTGACATATTACCAATGTCTGTATTGATTAGGTCCCTAGCCTTCGGTACTGCCTCTTGTTCTTTTTTTTGTGTTGAATTTTTCCGTCTTGTCATTTTGTCCAGATAAGAGTATATGAAGGGGCAAGTAAAATACTAAAAGGGTGGCAACAACCCCAGGAAAAAATGCTTTAACCAAATTAGAAGAGATCCAAAATCGTGAGGGGGGAGAAAGGGGATAAAAAGAGGTTCAAAAAGGAAGAAAGAAAAAAAAAGAAAAAAGAAAAAAAAAATAAAAGAAAAATGAAAAAAGAAAAGAAAAGAATTAAAAAAAAAAAGGAAAACACCTAAGAAAAATGTAAAAAAGAAAAAATATATATATTAGATAAACTAGTAAAAAATCGTTAAAAAAGAAAAAGGTAACAGTTAAAAAAAAAAAAAATTTTACCCGAAGGCAAGAAAAAAAAAAAACAAAAAATGAAAAAGAAAAAAATTAAATTAACTGCAAGACTAAAAAAAAATCACAGGGAAAAAGCCATGAGTTCCGTGCTTGGCTTTCTCCTCCTCTGGAATTCTGCTGCTCTCCTTGGTATTGAAACCGCACTCCTTGGTAGGTGAACTTGGTCTCGGCTGGATTTCTTGTTGATCTTCTGGGGGAAGGGGCCTGTTGTAGTGATTCTCAAGTGTCTTTGCCCCAGGCGGAATTACACCGCCCTTACCCGGGGCCGGGGTGAGTAATCTGCTCTGGTTTGCTTTCAGGAGCTTTTGTTCCCTGAGCGCTTTCCGTAGAGTTCCAGAGGACGGGAATACAAATGGCGGCCTCCTGGTCTCCTGCCCGGAGGAGCCGAGAGCCCAGGGCCCCACTCCTCAGTGCGCCCTCAGAGAACAGCGCCCAGTTACTCCCGTCTGCCTGACCTCCGGCCGTGCTCCGAGCTCTCCAAGCCTGCGACCAGTTCAAGGTAACACCGAGCTGTGAGCTTACTGTCGGCTCTGTCTCTGTAGCCGGCTTTCCCGTTCCAATACCCGCAAGCTCTGCGACACTCAGACACCCCCGATCCTTCTGTGACCCTGCGGGACCTGAGGCCACGCTGAACCCGCGTGGGCTTCGCCCCGGTTTAGCCTCTGGAGCGATATCCCTCAGCGGAACAGACTTTTAAAAGTCCTGATTTTGTGCTCCATTGCTCCGCCGCTTGCCGGGAGCCGGCCCCTCCCCCCGGGGTCTATCTTCCCGTCGCTTTGGATTCACTTCTCCGCCGGTCCTACCTTTCAGAAAGTGGTTGTTTTTCTGTTTCCAGAATTGCTGTTCTTCTTCTCTTCGATCTGCTGATGGATTTTCAGGTTTTGCAATCTTTAGATAAGCTATCTAGCTGATCTCCGTCTAGCTGAAGCAGTCTCAGCCTGCTACTTCTCCGCCATCTTGACTCCTCCCCCAGTCTTTTTTTTTTTTTTTTAAAGCAGGATCCAAATAAGGGACACACGTTCAACTTTTTGAGGTGTCTGTTTTAATCTGTAAGTTCTCCCCTCTCCCCTTAGTTTGTTTTTTTAACTCTTTAGTTTATTTGTGGAAAATGCTAGATTACTGTTGCTGATGTTGTGGAGACTTCCACATTCTGGATTTGCTGATGGTATCTTCTGGAGCTCTCCAACATGCCTCTCTGCCCCAGTACTTCCTATACATTATTGATTAGGCTTAGAGGTCTACTCAGATTCAGGTTTTATTTTACCTTTTATTATACTTATTTTTTAAAAGATTTTTATTTACTTATTTATTTGATAGAGATCACAAGTAGGCAGAGAGGCAGGCAGCGGGGGTAGGGGCAGAAGCAGGCTCCCCACTAAGCAGAGAGCCCGATGCAGGGCTCAATCCCAGGACCCTGAGATCATGACCTGAGCTGAAGGCAGAGGCTTTAACCCACTGAGCCACCCAGGCACCCCTGTCAGATACCTTTCAAATGGCATTGTGTTCTTCCATCAGGAAGTAAAATGTCTAGATGTTGCTTTTTCGGTGTGGTGTTAGCACCTGTTAATGTTCAATGCTTATTAATGTTTATTAATCCCTTAGGTATTGCAAAGTGGTAATATTCAAAGTCTACTACTTGTAAAAAAAAAAAATATTTCGCTCAGGCTTGAAAATAGCTTGGGGCAGATGAAGGAGGAGTTAATCATCCAAGTGAGTAGTCTTTTCAGATTGGCTTCAGTGACTTAGTAATATGCATCTAATGAGCTGGATAGCTCATTAATGTTTCATGTTTAATGCTCAATAATATCCCATTGTCTAGATGTACTACAGTTGTCCCATTCATCTCCTGGACATTTTATTTGCTTCTGAGTTTGGGCAATTATGAACAGAGGTGAAGTGCAGTAAACATCTCTGTGCAGGCTTTTGTATGGACATAAGTTTTTAACTCCTTAGGGATACCAAGGAACTCAACTGCTGGATTGGATGGTAAGAGCATATTTACTTTTGTAAGAAAATGCCAAGCTGTCTTCCAAAGTGATTGTACATTTCCACCAGCAGCAAGTGAGAGTCCCTGTTGTTCCACACCCTGGTCAGCCTTTGGTGTTGTCAGTGCTCCATATTTCGGCCATTCTGATAGGTGTGCAATGGTATCTCGTTGTTTTAATTTTCATTTCCCTGATGACTTATGGTGTAGAGCATTTTTTCCATATGCTTGTTACCTGGATATCTTCTTGGATGTGAAGTGCCTGTGAAGGTCTTTGACCCATTTTTTAATGCTGATGTTTGTTTTCTTGTTGAGTTTTAAGAATTCTTTGTATGTTTTGGATTACAGACCTCTATCAGAGGTATCGTTTGTAAATATTTTCTCCCAGTCTGTGGATTGTCTTCTTATTCTTTTGATAGGTCTTTTGCAGAGCAAAAATTTTAAACTTGATGAAATACAACTTCTCAGTTATGCATTTCATGGATCCTATCTTTGGTGTTCTATCTATAAAGGCAAAACCACACCCCAGGTCATCTAGGTTTTCTCCTATGTTATCTTCTGGAAGCTTTATACTTTGGCCTGTTACATTTCAGTTTGTGATGCATTCTGTGTTAATTTTTGTGAATGGTGTAAAGTCTATATCAATGTTCATTTTTGTTTTTACATGGCTGTCCAATTGTTCTAGCATCATTTCATGAACAAACTATCTTCACTTCTTTGTATTGCCTTTTGTCCTTTTTTTTTTTTTTTAAAAAAAAGATAAGTTGACTCTATTTATGGAGGTATTTTGCTGGGCTCTCTATTCTGTTCCAATGATCTATTCATTTATTCTTTTAACAATAGCATAATATCTTAATTGCTGTAGATTTACAGTGAGACTCGAAGTTGGGTAGTACCAGTCATCCACCCTTGTTCTCCTTTAATATCATATTGGATGTTCTGAGTGTGTTACTCAGAAGTATATTTTTAAATTTCCAAGCATTTGGGGATTTTCAAACTACTTTTCTGTTATTAATTTCCAGTTGAGGTTCCCTATGGTATCAGAACAGACATTTTATGATTTCTGTTCTTTTAAATTTATTAGTTAAGATATATTTTATGGCCCAGAGTGTGGTCTGTATTGGTTCATATTCCACGTGAGCTTGAGAAGAATGTGTGTTCTGCTGTTGTTGGGTGACATAGTCTATGGATGTCCATTGTGTACCGTTGATTGGCAGTGGTGTTGAGTTCAACTGTGTCTGTAGTGATTTTCTGGCTGGATCTTTCCCGTTCTGACAGAGGGTTGTTGAAGTCTCCCGTTAGAATAGCGGATTCATCTATTTCTCCTTGCAATTCTATCAGTTTTTGCCTCATAAGCTTGGTGCTCTGTTGTTAGGAACAGATGTGTTAAGGATTATTAGGTATTCTTAGAGAATTGACCCTTTCATAATTATGTAATTACCATCTTATCCCCTGATGATATTCCTTTCTCTAAAGTCTGTCTGAAATTAGTATAACTACACCTGCTTTCTTATGATTAGTGTTATCATAGCATATCTCCATTCATTTACTTTTTATCTATATGTGTCTTTATACTTAGAGTGGATTTCTTGTAGACAGCATGTAGTTGGGTCTTGTATTATGATGCATTATGACAGTCTCTGTCTTTTCACTGCTACAGTTGCACTGTTGCAAGTGACATAGTTGGATTAATATTTGCCACATTCCTTACTGTTTTCTATTTGCTGTCCTAGATCTTTGCTCCTATTTTTGTCTTCTGCTCTCTTTTCTGCCTTTTGTGGGTTTCATTGAGTATTTTATATGATTTCATTTTTCTCCTTTCTTAGCATGTAAATTACATTTTTTTTCCTAACTTTTTTTGCTGATTGCCCTAGGGTTCGCAGTATACACTTGCAACTAATCCAAGTCCACGTTCAACTTACACTGTACTGCTTCACAGGTGGTGTGAGTACATTAGAGTGCATTATAACAAAGTAATTCTAATTCTTCCTTCCTGTCCCATTTATCGTTGCTGCCATTCATTTCATATACGTATGCCTACATAATCAAGCACATTGTTGCTTTTAATATTTTGAACAAACTGTAATAGTTAGAACAATTAAAAATAAGAAAAAGAGAAGTTTTATTTTACCTTCACTTATTCTTTTACTGATGCTCTTTTCTTTATGCAGATCTGAATTTCTGATCTATATGATTTTCCTTCTCTCTAAATAATTTCTTTTAACATATCTGTCAAGGCAAATCTGGCAACACACTTCCTTAGTTTTTGCTTGAGAAAGTGGTTACATTCTATGATTACAATTTTGAAATTACTGATACTTTCTATTGATTTTCATCTGTAGGCCATCATATTTTAAATCAGTGCTCTTTATAGATGTCTGGATACCTAGTGAGCTTATAGTAAGTCTTTTAGAGTGAAGAATAGTCTGAATTCTAATTTTTCCATATTGAAATTTGTAAATATAGCAGCTATAATATTTTCATAAGTTTTGTGTTTATTCAACAAATATTTTATAAGATAAAATTCATCAAATAAGTTGTTTATGATTATTTTCAATGTTTTTCCAAATGTAAATGGTGAATATCTGTGTACTTTCTCAATTCTGTTTTATTTCAATATAGAATATAAAATTATCCAATTAAAAATATGAGCTCCATGAAAAGAGGATTGCTATACATCAGGATATCACAGTTAGGGAATTTCAAAGCTAAATATTATTTCCTGCGTGAATTCTGACTATTAATTTTTTTCAATTCCTTCCTTCTTCGTTTTGATAGAATATAGTTCATGAAACTTCTGCCTTTAAGCATTAGTTTTTGTCACTGAAACTTTTAAAAGCAAATTGCAAAAGCTGAAATTTTTGATACTCCATTCATTGAACATTTTATTAAAAATTTTCAAGTGATGCAGAACAAGGGGTACCAACAATTTAGAGGTCTTACTTATAAAATGTTCAGTGTAAGTGTAGAACATTAAGATTAACTTACAAAGCACTTTTTAAAAGCTCAGACTTTTCTAAATTTGCTGGAGGTTATGCATTGAAGAGAGAAAGCATATTTTTGCCTTGCATATAAATCTTAACATCTATTCATACATGATACATGTATATGTGCATCATACATGATACATACATGATAAAGCATACATGTTTTGTAATTTATGTATGTATATGTAAAGCTTACAAATATTACTTACAAATATTAGGTATATTTGTAAAAATTTATAGTGATTCCCATTTAATATTTGTAAATATTTATAAACATTTAAAAATATCATATAAACAATGAATCTTGGAACACTGAAAAAATAAAATAAAAATTTAAAAATAATAATAAAAATAAATCCAAAAAAATGATAAAAATTCAAAAACTGTTCTCGAACAATAAAATAAATCTGTAGTTATAGATTAATACCATGTAAAAGATAAGACCTCTGTAACCAAGTTCACTAAACTACTAAGACTACTCGTAGGCCTGTGCTTACTCTATTTTCTGCATATTTTTTATGTCCACCTGACCTGTAATTCCTGCGCTGACCCCTGACCTCACTGACTGGCAGCTGTGTCTTCATTTTGTAGGCCACGGAAGCCTCCAGAGCAACACTGGCTGGTGCACCAAGCAGCTGGTTGCTGTAGGAGCTTCCAGTGTTTTTCCTTTCGTCACCTGATACCAGGAGTTAGCCAACTCTTACTTCATTGACTGATTAATTGATTGCTCGATTGAGGTGAGGGAGGTGCTCCACACCCAGCACAGAGCTGGATATGGAACTCGATCTTACAACCCTGAGACCATGACCTGAGCTGAAGTAAAAAAAAAAAAAAAAAAAAAGAGTTGGATGCTTAACTGACTGAGTCACCCAGGCGCCCTGACTTAACCTTCTCTTCTGTCCAGACTTTCTTTAAAGCAGCAAGTGTCTTTGATGCTGTATTTGAGAGGGAGGATTAGATTTCATCTTGAAATGGTTGGGAAAAGAGAGATGGGTTATTTATTTATTTATTTATTTATTAATTATTATTTTTTGATATTTAAAACAGAAACTTGTTTTTTGATATTTAAAACAGAAACATTTTAGGAGATGGTTATTTTAAATGGAACCACATGTTAATGTGAAAACTCTATTTACGCCCCATGTATCTTCCATATTATTAAACAAGATCAAGGCAGGAGTTGGAAGTACAAAGTGGAGACCTCACAAACCCATCTCAGCTCACTGTAATAAAATAATAATGAAAATATTCCATTAAAAATAAAAAATCCTGGGGTGCCTGGGTGGTTCATTCTGTTAACCTCTGCCTTGAGCTCAGGTCATGACCTCAGGGTCCTGGCATCGAGTCTAGATTCTGGCTCCTTGCTCAGTGGGAAGCCTGCTTCTCCCTCTCACTCCATCACTCCCCCTGGTCATGCTCTCTCTCCCTCAAATAAATAAATAAAATCTACTTTAAAATAAAGGAAATAAATCTAATAAAAAAATGGAAAACCAAGGACACAAGCTAGATCAGATGGGATGCTGTTGGGACCACAGGCATAATCCAAGACTCTCCTATGCAAACCATAAAGGTTCTAGAGAAACAAATGTATGATTATCCCACCTTTCCATAGTCAAAGGGAGAGAGTCATGCATGCAGTTAGATAAATGAGACTTGGGTTCCTGATGTGTCTATTCTGGAACACATTGGGTAAAATCTACACATTTGGAAATCATCAATATGTAGATCATATTTGAAGCCATGAGACTGGATGGGGTTGCCAGTGCCAATATGAAAGGGGAGAGGCCCAACAACTGTGCGCTGGGCACTCCATCATGGGAAAAGGGGAGAAGTGGAGGGGCCAGCAACAGAGACTGGAAGTTGAAACTAAAATTGCAGAATGCCACTTCTCAGGTTGCAGAGATCACTCAGAATATTGCCTCAGGGTTTACTCTATGCTAGGAGATTTTACACCCTCATGGGACTCCTGAAGAAGAGGTCCATGGGCCTGGGCACAGAACACAAAGCCTAACGCAGGTCAGTATAAGACCGGAGGGGAGAACAGAGTGTGCCAAATAGAAGAAGACAGGCTTCTTCTAAAGGAATTTATAAAGTACATTTCACAGTTTTGGGAGTCAAGGAAATTATGTCTGTGGACACTGTAAAGCCCATGAGTCATAAGTTTGGGATACTTGGAGGGTGCCTGGGTAGTGCCTGCCTCAGTGGGTTAAGCCTCTGCCTTTGGCTCAGGTCATGATCTCAGAGTCCTGGGATCGAGCCCCACATTGGGCTCTCTGCTCAGCAGGGAGCCTGCTTCCCCCACCCTCCACCTGCCTCTGCCTAATTGTGTTCTCTCTGTCAAATAAATAAATCTTAAAAAAAAAAAAAAAAGTTTGTGATACCAGCTATAACTTTCCAACAGATACTCCCATGTTTCCAGGCAGGATAAATGCATCGCAGGGCCACATAGCTATTAAGTGGCAGATTCTGGGATGGAAGCTCAAGTTTGCTGACGACAGAGTTGGGGTTCTTTTCACTGCACCAAACTGCTACCCTGAAATTTCTGAGAGCAAACCTTGCTGGAAGCTGACTGACAAATCCAAGCACCAAGCTGGCTCTGTCTGTCTGTTTGCTGGAGCGAATGCAAAAAGTAGAGAAAATTATATGCATTTTTTCTTCCAGAATATTCTCATTGGTACTTTGAAGTATTTCTACCTCCACACCATCCTACTTCTAAAAAGAAAATGGAGGCACTTGTTTGCATTTTTCACTGGAAGAAAATGTAGGGAATTCAGGCCCCATAGAGGGAAGAAGAGACAGAGGCGTCCAGGAATCCTAAGGTCCCTGAAGTGTGTTTTTGGCCCTCTGAACATGACTCTGGGAGACTGAATGACCCCAAAATGCTGCCTGTTATTCTTGGAGTCAATGACCTTTTCCTTTTTTAACTTTCTGGTTTACTTCAGGATTCAGGCTGTCTATTATAGGTGACTAGAATGTTCCTTCTTGGCTGTACCTCTTGTGTTTCTTATGGAACTCACAAGGTATAATGGTCAGAATATTGACCTTGAGTCAGCAAGCTGGCGTGTGAGGCCAGGCTTGGCCACATACTATCTATGTGGCCTTGGAGCACATCACCCAGCCTTTCTGACTCTTACCTTTTTATTTTTTTAATTCTAAAACAGGGATAAAAACACCTTCTGCCATTACTTCCTTAGATAGTGGAGAACCTAAAATATAGTATTTGTAATTTCACCTTTGTAGGATATTTCATTAAGTCTGTGGATATAAATATTCTTTTTTTTAAAACATAAGCAGGAGGAAAGGTGTCTGCTGGAGTGGAGAAAGGAAAAGGCAAGCTTAACAAAACCATCAGATTGTGAGCAAGGGAACTGCCATGGGGTAGAAAGAAGGTCAGCCAACCTTGATCAAGAACTTATAGAAATCATGTTCCAACTTATGGTGCTTTGAAAGTTCCTTATTTTTTTCATATTTCAAAGGCAAACCTGTGCACCCAGGGAGTGAGGGTAGGGGAGAGGGAGGGATCAGCTTTCTGCCCAGCTGTCAGTTCTCTCGCTGTGACTGTAAGGCAGCAGAGACCCAGTGTTCTGGAGTTCCTGACCCATCTGGAATCACACTAGTGCACATAGGACTGTGGATGGTACTTTCCGTGCTGGGGAGAAAGGGTTCTAGAAGGGTTTGGACTTTTAAATGAGACCATAACTGGCAAATGGATAAGGTACGGAGGCCCAAGGAGGGTGTTCCTTCAACCTTTGAAGATTGTGTCGTTCACAGGCCATCTCTCCTTTCCTTATATAACAGCAACACTGTGCAAACAGTGAAGATATTATTGTCCTTGTTTTATAATAAGGTATTTGAGGCCATATTGACTGAGAGCTGGCAAGTGGCTGAATGTGGACCAGGATGTGAGCTGTTGTATTGCCTACTCTTTACCCTAAAGCCATCCACAGTTCATAGTTGCTGGGGCCTGGAGAGATTAAGTAACTCTTAAAAGGTCACACAGCAATAAATAGCAGATCCAGGACTTTAAACAAGGCACCCTGGCTCTGTATCCTATGCATTCTCCACTATTCTATGCAGCCTTCCTAAGGAGCTGTGGAAAGGTTATTTGACAACTGCAGGGCACTAAGCAGGTGTCAGGGCGAGGCCTGAGTGAAGTGGTATTCCGTGACCATGTGGGACACACCTGGGTCTGCCATACTTGCCTGAGAATGTGGCACAGACTCTTCACTATATTGGTAGGAGAGAAGTTTTGTCTTTTTATTTCCCTTAAGGCCCACTGGTGCCAAGGACTAGAAGCTAAAATCAAAAGAAATAAAATATCGTTAAATAGTATCACACAATGGGTCTGTATGAGACTTCTGTGGCATGGGGTGGAATTTGAAAGTCTTAGACAGCTGAATTACTAGGTTACAGAAGAAAGGGCACAGTCATTCCAGGGAAAGTACAGAAGGCAGCTCAGAGTCCCTGTGATGGAGAAACAAAATGAAAGACTACCTTGTAACATGAAATTGACATACACCTTCTCTGTGGTTTCCATAGCATTAGAGATGGTCTTCTTCTTCTTCTTCTTCTTTTTTTTTTTTTTTAAAGATTTTATTTATTTTTTGACAGACAGAGATCACAAGTAAGCCGAGAGGCAGGCAGAGAGAGAGAGAGGAGGAAGCAGGCTCCCTGCTGAGCAGAGAGCCCGACGCGGGGCTCGATCCCAGGACCCTGAGATCATGACCCAAGCCAAAAGCAGAGGCTTTAACCCACTGAGCCACCCAGGTGCCCCTAGAGATGGTCTTCTTAAAATCTGGAGTGATTCATAGTGCCTTGGAACATTTACAGTAAATAGTGCGTTCCCTTGAATATGCAGAGGACAGCAGATTTCTATAAGCAGTAATAAGAGAGAATTGAGGAGAACTGGTAAACTTTGTCTTCACTAAAGTCATAGCAGTTGAGTTGGAATTAATCAAACTTATTTCTAATTTCTACGGCAGTTGACCCTTGACTGATATGGGGGTGGGGAGGGCTGACCCCTCATGCAGGAGAATATCTCTGTGTAACTTGATTCCCCCAAACTCCTAGTAGCTCACTATTGACCAAAATCCTTACTGATAACATAAGCAGTTGATTAACACATGTTGTGTATGCTATGTTTTGTATACAGTATTCTTACAATAAAGTAAGATAGAGAAGAAAAATTTAAAAAAAAATATAAAACACATTTAGTCCTGTACTGTATTTATTTAAAAAATTCTGTGTGTAAGTGGACCCATGTAGTTCATATCTGTGTTATTCAAGGCTTGACTATGTATTTTATGTTACTCTCTGCAAAACAATTTTCTGAAGGTATTCTTTTGGCAGAATCAAGCAGCATAGAATATTTCATTGGGCCGGAAGAGAAAACACTGGTTGTCCAAATTCTCCAATGGTATGCTCACTTTATTCTGAGTACAGTGTCACTAACTGCATAGAAGGGGTTTATGTGGTTAGCAATATTTAGTCTTGTCAACTGTTCCTGAGATTTTAATTATCTCTTTGTTACAACAGGCCATATCAATACAGTACAAGAGGTCGGAGAGATTGATGGGAAAAAATAGGTAAGGTTTCTGACTTAGGCCTCAGTTACAATTTTCAGTATTTGTGTATGTGTGTACATGTACACAAAGGTATTCCGAGAGTCTAGTGGCTTTCTTCATTTTCTTCCACACATGAAGAAAGACA